>NC_081190.1:4282500-4882500 GCF_902713425.1 Acipenser ruthenus | reverse complement strand
ACTGTCAAGAGTATGTCATTTTAGCCAAAGCACACATGATGGCACTGTTAGATGGCTCTGTATCATCTAAGTGGGGGCATAGAAAATAGCTGAAGACTCAGTTGCTTTAGCTGTCAGCAGATATACTTCATAGATAAATGGCCATATTTTTAAAGTGTTTATATTTTTGAAAAGGAGAAAATGCCATGTAAATATTACAAAATGAGAGAAGAAACTGTGTTATCTGAAGGAATGTTTTGTTAAGATCGATTTATTTTCATTTTTTCAAAGAACAGTTTATAAAAACTTGAAATAATCTATTTCTTAAAATAGTCCTGAAAGTTTTGTGAATATGGCCCTGTACTAGCATTTCATAAAATGTACTTGAGAACATGGGTTATGGAAACATGGGTCTAAACTTCAGCAAATACAATGGTGGAATTGAACTGCTATCAACAGTGATGTCTTCCCTTCTTAGATGAACATTTACATTGCTGCATAGTTCTAAGCCGAACAACAATTAACTTGGAGTAAACACTTTGAATGTATGCCCCCTAGACCTCGATTAATACATTAAATCAAGACAGTTAGATTAAAAAAAGACATTTTTATATAATCTTAGAATACACATCAAAATGATTAGACAGGCTGTAAATGGAGGCAAACACCTTCGCAATGCTATCTCTGATAATGATATTCCATCTCACTAGCACAATTGCCTTTTCTTTTTACTCTGCTATTAACTTGACAAATTACTGCAGAAGTACAGAGTCCACACTTGATCCTGCGTTTCTATATTAAATCAATGCTTCACACTGGAAGAGAAGTCTGACATTACCAGCTGTGTGCGGTAGGAGGGAACGTATATAGATTGTTTTGAGCTGGAGGAATGTTGCTGCATTAAAGAAACACCGGGGTTGTTTATTTGTCAAGCTACTTGTAGCCTCCCAGTGATAGTAGAGGTAATGCTACTGATTGGATTCAGTGGCCTGTATCACTAACCTTGGAATTACACTTTAGCACAATGAGTAAAAGGGAAATAGTGTGAGAGGGAAAAGGTTAGTGCTGGTAGCCTTGTAATTGCCATGCTTTGTGCAATACTAGAATCTTTCCATTTCCTTTTGTCCATTGGCTTTTATTATTGTATTATATTAAAAAAAAACTGCAGCCTGGTGTATGTTACTATGAAGGTGAACATTAATTGATCAAAAAAGCACAGATGATATGCATTAAGGTTGAAAATATTTTTTAACTCATGGCTGATATAGCTGTACACAACAGCCACTTCCCAGGCCCTTAGTGTTAGATCAAAATATGACCAAACACCTAAACTGACTAAGATACACAAAATAGCTTTGTTTGCTCTTACCTGTTGTAATTCCATAAGGAAGTTCAATTCCAGAATGTGTGTCATAGACATAAATGTTCAGCAATGACTTGTGAAAAGCAAGTCGTTTGGAGTGCTTGGGGGTGAGCTATGGAAGCATAGTTCAATTCCAGTCATGTCACATTGCAGATCCTGGCAGGGGTTCCACAGGCCTGCATTGGACTCTCAGCTCCCTTGGGGTTTTCAGGTGGACTGAGGGGCTAGTTCACCTCATCAGGCTTCCATCACCACTGCAAATTCATGTGAAGTCCAGGCAGAAACTTTCCAGGTTGGGCTTCCAGGATGTTGGCTTGGTAATTGTTAGTAACATAAGGCAATTTGCTTGACAGTGGGAACACAGGTGGACTGTTATCTTCAGCCATTTGGATAGGTAAGTGAGTTGGTATAAATTAAGAAAAAAATGATTTAAAAAAAGAAACAATCAAAATTCTGTATCCATAAAATATGCTGCCTGCAGCACTACACCACAGAGTAAGGTAAAGACAACTCCCTTACCAAATTACTCTCTTAACATGTGTGTGAGCAATTTTGTCAAATTATAAAGTGCTGGTTGATAAATATTTGCTTTAATTACATGTTTTCTAGATTTTAATTGTAGTTCTGTTTTAAATATCTGTCTGTTTCCCTTTAATCTAGATGAACAAATTACATCATGATTTTGTCTGTTTATACAGAGAAAAGGTTACCGATGCAGGTAACTTGAAAATGTATTTAATATTATCTCTCCAATACAGATAAGTATCATTGAAAATGGGAACATTGCATGTGTTGCTAAGGAGGTTTCTAGGGAGCTGCCTGAACACAATAATAAGATAATTAGAGGGCAGAGGGCTGCCAGCAGATAGTCTGCAAATACGCAGAACATTTTCAGTTAGATAGTGATCTAATCTATGGCCTGGAATATTTCCATACTCACTGCAGCCTATGGTTTTCTCATGCCGATGTTAACAGCTTTAACATGTGAAAGTGCAGGAGTAGGTCACAGAAAGTGCTGTGAATTGAATTGTGGCAATGTACTATAGCTTGCAGCATTAATGTTGCAGATCTGAGGAAGTGAACTAATACCAATTCTGAAATGAATGGCTTTTCCCAAAGCACTTGGAAATGTATGAGATTTCATAATGGCTTAGACTCCAAACTTGATATCGTTGTTGTACAACCCTGGGTGTACTTTTCTGAGTTCATATGAACAGTCCTTCAGCATTTGCTTCAGCAAAGTTAAACCAAGCAGTCAGAAATGACATGGCTTCCTGAATCTACATATCAAGCAGCAGTGTGGAGTAGTGGTTAGGGCTCTGGACTCTTGACCGGAGGGTCGTGGGTTCAATCCCAGGTGGGGGACACTGCTGCTGTACCCTTGAGCAAGGTACTTTACCTAGATTGCGCCAGTAAAAAAACCCAACTGTATAAATGGGTAATTGTATGTAAAAATTAATATGATATCTTGTAACAATTGTAAGTCGCCCTGGATAAGGGCGTCTGCTAGGAAATAAATAATAATAATATCAAGAGCTTAAATGGGTTACAACACTCTGACATCTCAGTGATTGCTGGCACCTGGTTTATATATAGCATGTGTAAAACATTTCTTTTAACAGAAGCACCAAGTTCACAGTAAAATCACAGTCCTTTTTAAAACTTGAATTAAGTTTAAAATGGAGTTGGAAATTATACCATATGTTTTCTCAAACAACTGTCTAGAGATTCCTGGCTCCATTTCTGCTTAACATTACATCTATTAAAGACCAGGAGCTGTGCTTGATGTTTTATTACAAATGAAATAAAACTAAGTAATAAAGTAGTGTTGCAAATAAAACAGAAAAAATCAGAGAAGGTTTAGAACTCAAGCCTCCATACTATTATGCTATTACTTTGCCTACAACCATACACATGTTTTTAAAATAAGGCATTCCTGTTTATAAGTATGGGAGGGGTGGAGGCAAACAAAAACAACAAACATGTGTTTGTCTATATTTTGACATGTCCCTGAGGATTACGCCCCTGCTGTAGTAGCAGAAGGATGGCTGTGTGGTTCACACAATCAATGAGTGGCCTGAAGTCCTTGCCTACAGCCAAATGCATATCTCTGAAAAAAAAAAAAACAAAAAAAAAACCTTTTCATCTGTTTTTCAATACGGCTCTGTATAAACTGTGTGACTGACGGCACTCACTTGCATCTTGTGTGTCATAGTGATCCTGAGGTGTGCATGATAATGCAAAGGGGTCATCAGGTGGGCACCACTTGTCTTCGGTGTTTCATCGACGAGCCCGTGACACCTCAGGAGGGTTCAACAGTGAGGCTGGCCTTCCAGCACCGCTCCCCTCCATCCCCCACCCAACCCAGCCCAGTTTACTCACCTTAGCCGTCTATTCGTTTACTTTCATGTTAACTTCCTCCATCACTTGCCTTAGCCATCCATTTCTTTTCATTGATGTTAACTTCATCCGTCACCTCTCTTTTAACACTGAAAACAAAATTATCTCAGCAGCCTGCATGCATGGGCGTTAAATTGCTATTCAATAAAGATAATTAAACCAGCAAGTATATGTGTCAAACCCTGAGAGACATTAGCAAAAATACGTAGGCCATGAATATGTTTTTTTTTCTTTAACGCAGCTGGCATCCATAACTCACAATGCACCTAAAACACGACAACATTTCACTTGAGAAGATACAGAGATGTGCTACAAGGTCAAATATACTACTACAGAAGGGCAAACGCATATTTTCAGAGGAAAAACATCAGATTTACTGTACAGTAAAACTAGCAAGAAACCAGTAATCTAACTGCTCCTTCCATCAACTACACTGTTTTGTTATTGTAACCTAAACTCTATCTTTGAATACAGTAGAGGACAATAAATAACACAGTGTATATCTTAACTTAATCAAATACGCTATCACAGCCAGTCACGTGCTCATTTCACTCTGGGTCTTATTTCAAGGTTATTTGTGGTTGCAGTACTGTACTTTATTCCTTGTTCAGTCTGTGCCCGGCAGTCTGGAATTATAGTTCTTTAGGCTGGGATAAGGTTCATGTGGGCTAAATGAAAAGAACTGTTTTGACGGCTTGATTTATTTCTCCCCCATCTAATGGCAAATTACTGGGATATAATTTCAGGCTTCCCCTCAGGGACCTGCACATCTTCAGTGTCCAGGAGAGACCTTAAGATTGTTTATGTCCTGCTCTTCCTCCACACAACATTTGGAGATCGATAAACTGCTCAATAACCTCCCAGCCCTGTCCTAACTAATGCCACTGTGTATGTACCTAGTCCTGTGCAGAAGCGTAATTTAGAGATTATCTCATAACGGTATGTTTTTAATCCCAAGAGTGGCTTTCTATAAATGTAATTTGCTGAATTTGTGTGTCTGTTTTGCCAAATGAGCAAACTGTTGCTATATATTCATTTTCCTAAGAATAGTTAAAGGTATAGCATCAGCACATACTATATGTTATTTGAAAAAGATCCTCTCTAAAAGTGAAGAAAAGTTTAGGCATGAGAAGAGGCTGTTCAATCCATCAAGGCTCATCCTTGCCTTTAAAAAGAAGATTTATTTCCTGGGGCTGTAAGAGTCATTTATAAAATCATACTACCAGAAGTATTGGTATCATCATGTATGTTTAGTTCAATGGGTGAAGTTGTGGCATGTACAGTAAGTTAAAAGGGGGTCGGTACAGTTAAAACAACCTTTGTAAACAAAATTGAGCATAGTGCTGTAGATTGCACAGGACTCTGAAGACTGAAGTAAACAAACAATGCAAAATGATATTTGAATGAATAATATTTTGTACAATGTGTGCTACAGTCTTTAACTAAGTAGAAGCAAACAACAAAGTAATTTAATTCAAGGTCTATCCTCTGCATTGTCCTAGTAATTAATTTACTACCTGTGTAATATTCTATAATGCATGTCCTGAAGGCTGATTGTTGGGAGGAGTGGTTGGAAAGAATAAGAGTGTTGCACAGTGTGGTAAGGACAGCATCACTGTCAAGGGTCATGCTCCCAGGAAGTAGACCCAGAGACAGAAACTGCAAGTTTAAGCACTAGTGCGCACGTTTAATAACAAATAAAAAACTAACAAACACACAAAACAAACAAATATGCGCAGTGGCCAAAAGAAACGGGTAAAACATACAACAAAACTACTACCCATTCGTTTCTTATAAATTTCCTAACACCGTCTATCTCCACTTACCTAAATATACTTACCCTAATATACATTAGCATACCCTAACATCCACTACAGTACTGATCCACTGTGTAATCATTGATTCACCACCGTAGCACAGCCCTCCTCTCACAACACTAACACCATACATCAAACCAACCTCAACTCACATTCAACTAACACCACTAAACTCAACACCCTTTATATACCCCTGTGACTGGAGCCTAATTAATCATCACATTCAATTCACAGCCCCAGCCACATTCCCATGTGTGTTTTGGCAGGGAACAATTTAACCCCCTCCCTGCCAACCCAATATTCCCCACACACACCCACATATTACACTGACAGGGCTTTCACCCTGCCACACACAGGCTTCAGAGCACAAAGTTAAACCTATAGGCTTCAGTTTACAGCGCAACACTAATAAGCTTCCCCAAATCACTTCCCTAGAATTATCCCTGAGGGGCCTGTTCAGAAACAGTTTTTGATGGAATGGTTAGCAAGCGCGGCAAATAAAGATCTAAAGCAGGAAACAACAATAGAGAATAATACAGAACACACATAAGATTTTAAACAGGTTAAAAAAAAAATCTTAAGAGGCTCAAGTTGAAATGGAATTGTATACTTAAAAAAATAAAAAAAAATAGGAGTTCATTAAATACTGAAGTAAACACTTTAAAATGATGTTCCAAAGCATTTTAAATTAACAAGTAGCTATACAAATGTTAATTTCATGCTTAGCTCACTTCATTCAATACCCTCATAACATACAAATTCAGTCACATATGCTGCTTCCTATTATTTTCTGCAAATACATTTTGCACATATCTTCTTGTTACAGTTGATTGCTTTAAGGGACAATAGCTACTATATGATAATTAAGTTTCTAATTTTCTCCAGTACAGTTCAAAGACTTACTTTCCCCAAGGCCTGCATCGATACAGGTGTGAAACTCACACAAATGCTTTTGATTAAACTATAGCACAGCAAAACATCCTGTCTGCTTCAAATTCAAACACAGTATGTAGAAGAGCTGAGTTTTCCTCAAATTTAAGAGTTCATTGTCCACTCTTTTGATATTTAGAGGAATATGTGGAAAGGGTAAGACCAAGAAGAAGAAGAAGAAGAAGAAGAAGAACCAACAGTGTGGAACCAGGTGAGCTACAGCTCAGTCACTGTGTGTTTAACCGTGTGGCGTGCTAGTCTCCCAGCCCAGATGGTATTGGCAGGGACAGAGACTCAGACACAAAAAGCTGCAAGTTAAATTGCACTAAGGCACACTTTTAATAAACATTAATAACAAATGTTGGCAGTTTTCCAACAACAATAGTTCAGTTGATCGGATGTACCTCAGTTCAGATAATGCATTGCAATTGAAGAGTTATGTAGTTCGTAGAAGTGTTCTTGTTGCAATTCTTCTGTACGGCTATTACATGACCTTAGGCCCAGCTGCTGGCTTTGCTTCCGTTTACTGTTTCAGTCTCTCGTAGGGCAAAGAGCTAGGGCTCTCTTCAAACCTGATTTTAGCTATTCTTCAGAACATTGGTTCTTCCTTGCCTTCCGTGAATTCAAGCACTTATGCTCCCATGATTCTGAAACTTTCTTCAAAGCAGTTTAGCTTCCATTTCGTTCCTCCGAACTCCAAGCCACTTCTAGTAGGTGGAGCTCACTTCTTTCTCATGCCTGGAGCGCTGTTCCTTCTGTGGGGCACACTTCTAGTGTGGGGAGCGCATGGGAAGCTCTCTCATGGGGCAAACTCCAGCATCGGCAAACCAGCATTTCTGAAAGTCGCGTGGCTGGTTTTGTTGTCCTGACTTCCACCCTGTGATTGGTTAGTTTGGTTATTTTGGGCTGTGCCCGAGTCCACATGGGGTGTTTCTCATTGGCTGTTCTCGTTCAGAGACAGCACATTGTTCTCAGTTGGTCCGTGGTTTCGCCCCCTGTCGGCTGTATTTACGAGGGGTATTGCTTTTTGTCTGAGGTGTCAAAGCATACTGAAAACTGTCTGTCGTGACTTCTGCAAGATACTGCTGGCGCCTAAATGATTCATTCAATGAGTTGAAAAGATAACACTTGCCCAGCAGTTAGTTTACTACTTCCTAAAAGCATTCTTTGTCAGTGGGGGAGTTTG
Organism: Acipenser ruthenus; assembly: GCF_902713425.1. Lineage (NCBI taxonomy): Eukaryota > Metazoa > Chordata > Actinopteri > Acipenseriformes > Acipenseridae > Acipenser > Acipenser ruthenus. Next base: position 4,874,825 of record NC_081190.1, on the reverse strand, counting down.
TGAGCAGAAACCACGTAGACACAGGGAATGTCTTAAGACCCCCCTTTGTATATTTAAATTCTGTTAATTTCATACACTGAATGATGACCCACTCTGACGTTACAACAGTCAGCACTCGGATATCCGTTACTCAGATACACGTCAGTCACGTTTTACCGCCCTTGCGTTAAGAATAAAATCAATCCCCATTATATATATATGTAACAAATTAATGCACTTACCCATCACACAAGATTTCTGCATCCGTCACCAGCTTTCTGATGCAAAGCCTATCTCTTCAATGTTACAATTTGTCTGAATATCCGTCACAGCCCATGTTTTTTTTATTTATTTATATTTTTTATATTTTTAATTCTCTCTAATGCAAAATCAGTCTGTCTGTTGTGCAGTTACAAAGCGCTTCCTCGTTTCACCTGACGAAAATGCAGCCAAAACGAAGCAAATGAGACAAGCTAGGGTAATGTAACAGTTAATCATTAAACAGTTCTAGCTACAGTGATGTATTTATTTTTTTATCTGTGATCTTTTGTTGCTTTTGTGCATTTTCATTTGCAAGTGAACTGTGACATTAGGGCCTTATCGAGCACTGTATTCTACAGTTTTGAATACTGACTTGGGATACTGTTTTAATTCTGGAAACTGCGTTGTTTTACATTTTTTTTTGCTGTTCAGTCATTAATGGGAAATTTTACATACTGCTACAATATGTACCGGATTTAAAAGTATGTCCTGTATCACAGGTAACGTGTTGTCTGCTTAGTTTTGGTAAGTGATATTTTCAGAATCATATCGTTCTGAATTAAAATACTACTTCTGTTGAAAATATAGTACTGTACCAAAAAAGCCAATACAGTACATCTAAATGGAAGCCTACTTATTTTAAACACTGTCCTTTTAGATATGTATTTTTGATATTGTATCATTTTTGTGTTCCCTGAAAAATGGACAAGGGTTGGAATGGGCCAAAATGAAATAATCAGATAAGCGTCACACAGGTTTAACCGTCACTGAAGTCAAAATTTTATGAGGTTGGATATGTGAGTGCTGACTGTATATATATATATATATATATATATATATATATATATATATATATATATATATATATATATATATATATATATATATAATCGAGCCTTTTCTATACATATACAGCACATATGTACCAAGCAATTATATAGTAGTAATTACGAATACACAATTTCAGAAACATTCAGGATAGTATATACCGCTGCAGGATACTGTATCTGCATTTCTTTTGTACAGATATTAAAATGTAAAACTATTCTGATTAATTATTCTTTTATTCTTAAAACAGAGACTAAACTAATGTATTTCCAACATCCTTGAAATCTTTCTTGAGTGTCCTGATACATAACTATCTGACAGCTGCTAACAAGGATACAGGTAGTCACAAGGACCTCAAGCCAAACCCCCCTGCACTTCTGTAATTACACTGGTTACTGTAACTGGTGTGCACATGATTGGGTTTAAGATGTAACTGATGACATGTCAAGGTCTGCATCTGGTGCAACATATGTGCCAACTCAAAGTTCACAGTCATCAAAGGTCTGTTGGCTGAGTTGGCATCTCGGCCTATTTGCCTTTCCATTCAATTCAATAGGCCGAGATGCCAAGCCGTTACAGTGGCGCCCGATGAGGGACAGAATCCTAACCCCTGTGGTTGAAACAGGTAATTTCAGATTAGTGTTCTTGGCATTATTATGAGATATAGCAGGTTTGCTCTCGATCTTTGGGGTGGCAAGTGGTGGCGGTTATGAGCCTGGTGTTGAAACTCCCTGAGCCTCGTGGATGTGAGCTTGTGTTTACACTCAAGGATGAGACATGATTAAGCAGGGGGAGGAATGTAATGCATCTCCTCCTAGCAGCTGAGGAGATAATCATATCCGCATGAGAAGCTTACTTACCTCTCGACTACAGAGCTTGCTCTTGCCACCACTAGCCTTTGTATTTCCATTCAATTCAATGGGCTGAAATGCCAGTTCAATACAGAGTTTACACTGGCATTAGTTTTATCTTTCTACACTATCCACGCCTTCAAAACACATAAAAATGATATGGTAGATCAAACGATCCAGTAGTAGAAAAACATTTGGGAAAGAGCCTTTGTCAGAGTCCTGAATAATACCACATGTGGTGTGATAATAAGGGAGCAAGGTGTAAACAGCACCCATCATGGCAATTATCTTCCACACTGAGAGTTTAAAAGATGATTGGAGGCAAATTTTCCTCTCATCTGGGATGCTAACATTGTTATTGCTGTACCACCATACAGAGGCTGTATAATGAAAACATGTTGCAAAACTAGCAAATTCAACTGATTCATCACATAAACTAAAGGCAATACAAATCATTGCTATAAATCATTTTGAGTTAGTTTGATCAGGACAGGTTCTATATTAAATAATAACACTGCCAGATTGTTACTGATTGCTACTCAATGATTGTGTAGACAAGGCAAACCGAGGGACTGAATTATTTTGTGCTGAGCAATTAATACATTTTATTCCATTTAATTAATACCTAGCAACTTAAAATTTCATGAAGGTAAAATCATTGTCTGATACAGGTCGAGAACAGAAGATTGAAACAATATTGTAATTATCTTAGCATTTCGCTTGAAAGAGCCAGTCAAGGTAGTGAGACAGATCAACATAATCTTCACAAATGAAACATGCCACCCCTTTATCTTAATCTACTATTCAATGACAATCAATTAGTTATCACTTGCTGCTTACTGTATAATTATGTACTGTGTAGCTTGTACACTTGAAGGAAACACATGTTTAATTATAAACCTTCTGAAGAGACTGCAATATTGTGTATTTCTGTGCATTTTGAACTTACAATTACAATGAAGCTCTGAACATTGGTAAAAACTGTTTAAATACAGCTTTCCTTCGCTGGATTTGAACATTTTATGACATAAGCATGTAGTAGACATCTACCCTAGCAATTAGAAGATCAATGCACAGCTGGATTTAGATACTGTATTAAGGTAGTATTGAATGATTAGACAGTGTGGCTGAGGATCATACCTTCTGGTCTGGTAGGTTCAATTTATAACATTTATTAATATGTTCACATGTCAACTGAGGTCAGGTGACTGAAGACCAACAACTGCCCAGAAGGAAAACCCAGTTACAATGGAGGTGGTGGGGGGGGCTGGAGACTAGAAAGAGTAGATTGATCTGGTGGGTTATTTGCTGTCACCTCATCACACAAACTTAACTTAAGCATCACTCTGCAGTAAAATTCCATCAGCTGTTAAAGGACCTGGAACTCAATTTAAAATGATTCAGCTACAGTGCCTATACTGATCCCTGGCTCTGCATCTCCTTTCTTGTGGGACATTTCTGAAGGACACAGTAAAAAGATAACTTGAGTTGTTTTATTTTTTTTTAAAACAGAATGACCTGCTGTATGGAGAGGGGAGGGAAGTCATTTTCTAAATAGAACAACAAAAAGCCCCAAGCTTGCTTCTAAGCTTCCAACAGACTTCTGAGTTTTCAAGCAAATTGGTTAGATGGTTAATCAAGTAGGTACTGTCTGTGTGGAGTTTGCATGTACTCCCCGTGTTCGCGTGGGTTTTCTCCGGGTACTCCGGTTTCCTCCCACAGTCCAAAGACATGCTGTCCAGATGGATTGGTCACTCTAAATTGCCCTCTGTGTGAGTGTGTGAGTGAGTCTGTGTGTGTGTGTGGTGCCCTGCGATGGACTGGCGTCCCGTCCAGGGTGTAGTCTCGCCTTGCGCACTGTGTATGCCGGGTTAGGCTCCGGCTCACCGCGACCCTGTAAAGGAGTAAGCGGTTAATGATAATGGATGGATGGTTAATCAAGTATTAAATTAATGATCAAGAGCAGATAAATACCCACAGCTACTTCAATCAATACCAGTGACTCAACACCCACTGGTCCTGGATCATCATCCTCTACAGCTGGTGAGGATTTGGTTGCACAGAATAACATTTCTGTCACAGCATCCTCGCAGAAGAGAAAGCCAGTGAATGTTTTGTTGGCTGAAATAGCAGCTGAGCACCCCCTGTATCTCAAGGTTAATATACTGTTTATGGACAGTATATTGATTTTAACATCTGTAACCTACAGAATGATTATGAGCAAGTGAGGACCAAAAATGAGATAAACCTCCCAATTATTTGCAAGGTTTTTCACCAGTCACACAACCATTACCAGTTCACATCTGTACCAGCTGCATGTGACACCTCACTATAATTAGTGCTGACAAACACTGGTTTAAGCTACAGTCAGACACATTAATATCACTGCAGTTAATGACCCTCTGCTTGGACATTTCAACCACGTTGAAATGTCCCAAATGCAAGAACATATTAGTCGGCAACAGCCTAATAATATCACTTTGGTTATTATCACAATCTGATCAGTGTCACTCAGATTAATAGCTTTGCAACTGATTTCCACCTCCTTAGTATCACTTTGGGGAAAAAAAGAAGGTTTCTTTGTAAGTAAGTTGCTGTACAGTATTACAATATTACATGTCTTAAGTATGGTAGCTCAGTATGGTATACAGAATACTTACATGTGCATGCTTGTAATTATTACAGTGTGATGTACAGGTACAGCATTATAGACTGCACAGATTGAAACTAAGGCCCGGACCAAATCAAAACTTTGACAACCAGCTAAGCGCACTTAACAAAACTGTATTTAATAGCGTTTTCTTTATTTTGTAAGTATCTTATTTCTTCTACTCATAAAAAGAAAACACTATTAGTGTGTTATTGTTGGTGTATGTATAAGTGCACAGAATATAAATGGGTCTGTGTAGCACGAGTGATTTATAAGTTGTATTTAGACACGTGGATGGCACAATCACTTCACAGATAAAATGTAATAGTATGTGAACACAGGGATTGCACAAATTTGTCCAGGTGCTGGGGTTCAAGTGAATGATTAATTAATAATTGAATACCAGCACAGCTATATAAATACTTGGACGATTCACTCACTTGGGGTGGGGTGTACAGTGAGGAGGTACGAGAAAGAGAGAGAGAGAGAGAGAGAGAGAGATGATAATAATTATATTGTAATTGCTGCTTTGTGCTGGAGGACCAGCACAGTACTTAGGGAGAGAGAGAGAGAGAGAGAGAGAGAGAGAGAGAGAGAGAGAGAGAGAGAGAGAGAGAGAGAGAGATGATAATAATTATACTGTAACAATTGCTACTTCGTGTTGGAGGACCAGCACAGTACTTAGGAGAGAGAGAGAGAGAGAGAGAGAGAGAGAGAGAGAGAGAGAGAGAGAGAGAGAGAGAGAGAGAGAGAGAGAGAGAGAGAGAGAGAGATGATAATAATTATACTGTAACAATTGCTACTTCGTGTTGGAGGACCAGCACAGTACTTGTTTATTTCGTCTACTGTTTTGCCTGTTTTTTCGTTTGGCCATTCTGCCGTTTATTTTGAGTGTTTTATTTTGTTTACACCTTTTTATTTTATTTGTGTTAATAAAACAGTGAGCACCGCAGCGTCTGAGTTTCGCTTGCAGTTGCTGTGTGTCTTGTATTCATTTCCAGGCCTGACGTCACCCCTACAGCCAGCCTGTTCACAAATACCTATGACTAGATTTCAGATCCCACAGCAACACTTTAAAAAATGCTTATTTTGCCATGTTGTTGGTGAACTCCCATTGTTACTGGTTTTTTTTTTCTCTGTCCCTTAGAAGTAATATTAAAAGTATTTAACTTTGGATACCTGTGTTCCAGTATTTTCCCATTACTTGCTTGAGTGCTGTGCACATTTTGAGATGTTTTTTTTTAATAGCTAGTCTAAGATTTTATTCAGGCTGCTGGACCAGTTGTGCACTAATTTTCAGTGGCTTTCTTATCTAGTTTGGAAAGTTTTTTTTTTTTTATCCAACTCATTTTCTTTTTAAGGTTGACTTTAAACGACATTTTTCCAACTCAAAAATCTAAATTCAAGTTAAAAGCTGACCTTTAAATGGTCATTTCTCCGTTCTTGTGGGGCTTCGGACATTTCTGAAGGACACAAAAAAAAACTATTTTTTTTTTTTTTTAAACAGAACGACGTGCTCTATGCAGCGGTGGGGGAGGGGCTGGGATGAGTAATTTTCTATATAGAGCAACAAAAATCCCAAAGCTGGCTTCCAACAGACTTCTGAGTTTTCAGGCAAATTGGTTAGAAGTTTAATCAAGTATTAAATTAATGATCAAATGCATATTAATACCCACAGCTACTTTAATGAATAGATATGATGAAATGAGAGAACGGTATGAAAAGGGATCTAATTACTGTGAGCAAACTTACAGATATAAAGACAACTTTCACAGATAGTGTCAAACTGCATGCACACAAACTGAATAGAATATTTGTATATGTGTTATAAATAACAGTGGCTTACAACATGGAGGTCTGAGCTTTTATTTATAAAAAGGACTCCTTTCACGTTTGAACATCTAGGTCTTATAACGTGTTGGGATGGCAGTAACGCCACATGAAGTGGCAATTACATTTTAGGCACTTCCGGCACTTTATTCAGGCTGCTCAAAACACAAGGAGCTGCCCGGAACTTACTTAATACACCGTTGCTCCCGGGGCATTCCCCTGCCACATGGTTACAAACCTTAAAAAAAAAAAACATTTAAAAAAACACCACTACCTGGGTTTCCTCACAAACTCCCCCAGCCTCCCCCTGAGCCCCCAAATACCCCGTAAAGCCGCCCATAACCCACCACCTGCACCCTCATACAAGCACTCTCCTGAATACCCATTGACATGAGTGCTGTGCCCCCGGCACAAATTAAGCACCGGGTAATAGGTAAGCACTGTAAAGCCCAGAGGTATGTGTAGCAGGCAGGAACCTTTGTTGCACCGTTTTTTGCTTCTGTAGGGGTCTTGTTCCCTGCAGTACCTGTAAGAACCAGGCTGCTTGGGTGATTCGAGGTCTAAAAGTTTGCTGTTAATTTTAAATCTCTGTAAAGAAGCCAAAGATTGCATTTATCCTGGTCATGCTGCTGTAAACAGAATGTATCTTATTAAGGTTCTTATCTGGCACCTAGAATATTGTCACTTTTGTTTTTATTTGTTTTTACGTGTTTTTGCTTTAGATTTTTTTTTTGTTATGCTTTTTTATTGCTGTTGCTTTAACATCATTTGTGTGCTTGTTTTTTGAGATTTATTAGCATTTGGTTTGATTTGTTAAGTTTTGCACATTTTTTAAAAGTTATTTAACAAAATACTTAATTAGCTGCTATGAATGTAGTCACTATTAGAGTATTGAAAACTGCTTTGTTGTTAACCTACCTATAGAGTTATACTGTACAGCTTTTCTTAAGAGTTAAATACTTGGTTTGTTCAGTTTTACCCATTGCTGTTTGTGCCACTGTGACGGGGGACTGCCCCGTCTTTATGAACATGGTTGGGACTGGCAGGGAGGGGGTTAAAATTCTTCCCTGACAGGAAAACATGTGAGAATGTGGCTGGAGCCCTAATTGAATAATTAGCAATTATTGATTAGTTGGGCTCCAGCCACAGGGGATAAAAGCCAGGGGAGAGGTCCTGGCTAGAGAGAGTTGTAGAGAGAGTTCTGGAAAGAGAAGGAGTGTTTTGTTTGTGCTGTGTTTTCTGTTCCAGTGAAGGCATCGCCCAGCCTGGAAACTTTATTTTGTAAGTTTTTGTTTTGTGTTTGTATTTTGTGTTTGAAACCTTTTTGTTTGGCCCTCGTGCCGGTTTATTTTGTATTTTTGTTTATTAAAAACTTTATTTTGAACTTAAAACTGTCTCTGAGTCTCAAACCTCGGTCAATCCTGTCACAGCCACTTATTCGTTTTGGTAAAACCTGTCCCTTGGTAAATCTGAAGCTAGTGCCCCCTTGAGTGGTAGGGGTGCTGCATATGTTAAAGCATATTAATAAACATGGCAAACTATAGTCAAACTAGGCTAAAATGTATTAGTATAACCATTGAGAAAGCATTGTAAAACTGCAAAAATATGGTGCAAAAATACTACATTTTTATAAGAGATAAACCAACAACATGGTTATGGGATCGTAGTACAGTACCTGCATTAACAATTAGTTCCAAAAGTTTATTCATAGAGGACCATATTTCACAAAAAGTACTGGTACATAAGAAGCAGTGTTATATAGGCAGACGTGTTAGTTACTAAATGACTACTCATAAGTATATAAGTGATGTACAGTTAGGACTAAGGTTGTGGCTTATGACTTCGTCACTGCTGAATATATTAGTTGATACATTAGTCTATGTGACTTATTTTTACCTTTGAATGTATTATTGAATGTTTAAAGCTATAAACACTAAGGGGTAGATGTACTGAGATGGGCCAGTCGCGGCGCAAACATACCACAATTTGCATTTTCATTGCGACAATTATACATTTTATTTTATATACTAAGTGAAAACATTTTTATGAACAGAGCTGCAATATACTAATTTAAATATTTGCTGCGTCATCTTAGCGAGATCTCTGGCATTGCGAGAGTCGTGCGGCATTTTTTTGAATAAATAGTGCGAGTTGACTCATGGTTTGCTGCAGCAGAGGGTGCCTGAAGGATAATGTCTATACACCACTCTTACCTGACACAGTGTCTTGGAGCAATGTCCGGGTCTCGCCACGTCCACGACCTGTTCCTGGCACTAGCAGGGAAGCTCCTGGCACTAGCAGTGGAAAATGTGTTTTCCTGATGAGGAGTTGGAAATTCTTGTTCAGGAGGTCCCAGCATTAAGCTGCTGTGTGGTCCAGGATCAGCTGGCCAAAAAAATAATAATATGGAAAGGCATTTTAGCAAAAGTCAAAGGGCAAGCAGTCACCACACGATTAAAAAAATGGTGGTGTGATATTAAGAGACGCACAAAGTAGAAACTGGCAGGCAATAAAGCAAGGGCCAGTGGTACCTGGGGTGGGTCCTAGTAAGCGTAGTATACTCTCTGGGCAGAACAGGTGTCTGGTATAGGTGGGATTGGTAGCCTTGACCTGGAGAGAGAAGAGGAGTGTGCTGGTGAAAGAGAAGAGAAAGCTAAATGTATTATAGTACACAATATTCAGCATAAACAAAAACTTGCAATCTACTAATCATTATTTAATTTCTCAGTGACTTCAAATAATAGTTAAGTACCATAAGCAACGCAAGGGTGCAAAAATTAAAAAAAACATTGTTTTTCTTAAATGTAAAGGTCATCTGTACAATGCATTCTGTTCTGTCTTCATTTTACCTATTTTAATACTGTTATAAAAAAATGTGTTTCTATCAAAAACCTTTTCATAATCATACAGTAGCCCCTCGCTAAACCGGACATGTTTGTCTTACATAAGGAGGAGTTGGGTTTAAAAAAAAATTCAATAAAATCACACACACGTGCATTTATAGTGCTCAGTGTATTTTAAATGTATAAATCATTGCGCTGAAATAACACAAATGTGTTTTGGGTAGGCTACACATTACCATATGTAAAAATATAAATCTGATATATAAATACATTGCTGTTTGTTATTTTATTTACACTGAACAAAAATATAAACGCAACATGCAACAATTTCAAAGATTTTACTGAGTTACAGTTCATATAAGGAAATCAGTCAATTGAAATAAATTCATTAGGCCCTAATCTATGGATTTCACATGACTGGGAATACAGATATGCATCTGTTGGTCACAGATACCTTAAAAAAAAAGGTAGGGGTGTGGATCAGAAAATCAGTCTGTATCTGGTGTGACCACCATTTGCCTCATGCAGCGCGACACATCTCCTTCGCATAGAGTTGATCAGGCTGTTGATTGTGGCCTGTGGAATGTTGTCCCACTCCTCTTCCATGGCTGTGTGAAGTTGCTGGATATTGGCAGGAACTGGAACACGCTGTCGTACACGTCGATCCAGAGCATCCCAAACATGCTCAATGGGTGACATGTCTGGTGAGTATGCAGGCCATGGAAGAACTGGGACATTTTCAGCTTCCAGGAATTGTGTACAGATCCTTGCGACATGGGGCCGTGCATTATCATGCTGAAACATGAGGTGATGGCGGCGAATGAATGGCACAACAATGGGCCTCAGGATCTCGTCACGGTATCTGTGTGCATTCAAATTGCCATCGATAAAATGCAATTGTGTTCGTTGTCCGAAGCTTATGCCTGCCCATACCATAACTCCACCGCCACCATGGGGCACTCTGTTCACAACGTTGACATCAGCAAACCGCTCGCCCACACGACGCCATATACGCTGTCTGCCCATATATCTGCCCGGTACAGTTGAAACCGGGATTCATCCGTGAAGAGCACACTTCTCCAACGTGCCAGTGGCCATCGAAGGTGAGCATTTGCCCACTGAAGTCGGTTATGATGCCGAACTGCAGTCAGGTCAAGACCCTGGTGAGGACGACGAGCACGCAGATGAGCTTCCCTGAGACGGTTTCTGACAGTTTGTGCAGAAATTCTTCAGTTGTGCAAACCCACAGTTTCATCAGCTGTCCGAGTGGCTGGTCTCAGATGATCCCGCAGGTGAAGAAGCCGGATGTGGAGGTCCTGGGCTGGCGTGGTCACACGTGGTCTGCGGTTGTGAGGCCGGTTTGACGTACTGCCAAATTCTCTAAAACGACGTTGGAGGCAGCTTATGGTAGAGAAATGAACATTCAATTCTCTTGCAACAGCTCTGGTGGACATTCCTGCAGTCAGCATGCCAATTGCATGCTCCCTCAAAACTTGAGACATCTGTGGCATTGTGTTGTGTGACAAAACTGCAGATTTTTTAGTGGCCTTTTATTGTCCCCAGCACAAGGTGCACCTGTGTAATGATCATGCTGTTTAATCAGCTTCTTGATATGCCACACCTGTCAGGTGGATGGATTATCTTGGCAAAGGAGAAATGCTCACTAACAGGGATGTAAACAAATTTGTGCACAAAATTTGAGAGAAATAAGCTTTTTGTGCGTATGGAAAATTTCTGGGATCTTTTATTTCAGCTCATGAAACATGGGACCAACACTTTACATGTTGCGTTTATATTTTTGTTCAGTGTAATTTTGGTGCATTAATCAGGGCAGTAAAAAAGCAGCTATTGTGTTTTTTTTAATAAACAGTGATGTTTAATTAACTGTTAGCCTGCTTACAAGTAAAAAAAAAAAAATACGTATCTGTGGCAAGATGGCTTGCGGAAGACATTAGATCAGGAAGGAGAATGGACACAGTACTCTGGGGTATAGAAGAGCTGATGCGCACATTTAAACATCAAAACACGTTGTAAAACAAAACAGCACAGTGGTCAAAACAAACAGACAAACAGACAGGAACAAAACAAGAATCGTGCTAGTCTAAAACTAGCACGCATAGCAATTGTTTTCTCTTTTTTCGTTTCACTTCTACTTAACTCACGACTCACGTCTCTCGTTCCGCTTCTGAACACACTAACCCCGTTCAGCCAGAGCTGCTTGTTTTTATATTGTGGCTGAGGGATTAACTGGCTATCATGAGCCATTTTAACAGCATCCAGGCTGTAAAACAATAATAACACCACACAGTGTTTTTAACATTAATAATAGATCATACGCACAGGGGCGGGGTGTCCGTCACAGTATCACTTAAGCACATCTCTGCCTCTGTTCTTCATAGCTGTCCTCTGTTGGGTGTGGTGGTACAGATGGCTCTGCTTCAATCCCCTCTATGATGTCCACAGGCATCCCAGCACATACTGCTATATTATGGAGTATACAACACACCACAATTATACTGCATATTGTGTTGCACCTGTACTGGAGCGCTCCTCCACTACGGTCCCGGCAGCGAAATCCGTTTTTAAGCACCCCAAAGGTGCGCTCAATCACACCTCTGGTCCATATATGTGCCTTGCTGTAGCGCTCCTCCGCAGGTGAGGTTGGATTTAGTACAGGCATGAATAGCCACTATTTCCTTAAAACAAATAAATGTAATAATAATCAATAATATTAATAATCATCATCTGTATAGCGACTTTTATGCAACATAGTATAAAAGCAACTACATAATTACATAATTAAGCTGAAATGCCATTGTAAAAAAATAAGTTTAGTCTTAAAAAATAGGTGTTTTAGTCACCATCACGAACACATTATTTGAATCTTTAAAGCAGTTATACTTACCTACCAGGAATACTTGGCTACTGCATTTGTGATTAGCAACTGTGAATCACAAACCACCTGCACATTAATACCATAAATGTGTTTCCTACTCCTATACAGATGCTCAGAATGAGCTGCAGGGATTTGCAGCACATGTGTGCAGTCTATTGCTCCCAACACATTGGGGAAACCAGAAATGTCATATAAATTTGTTTTCAAGGCTTGTAAATACACCCAGCTTTTAGGGAAAAATAGGTATTTGGGTGTTCGCCTCAAAAATGCATTGAGCACAACTGGCAACAGGTGAGAAAAAGCAGACTGGGAAATGCTAGCAACTCAGGGGACAACCACAGTCCCCTGAAAGGACCCAGAGGCAAGATAATGCAGGGTGAACAATAGTGTGACCACTGCAGGGATAGCATGGCTTCTCTGGGTGACAGGCTCCAAGTTATGTTTTAAATCAGACAGCAGCTCAAAAATGATGTGGCTTCCGAGCCTGCACCTGTGCTTAATTTGGTCTTCATTTAAATCAAAGAGGGTAATGCGGATGCGAAATACCCGTTCTTGTTGAAGGCAATGTATCCTTCTTACTGCAAACACAGCAGCCATGGTTAGGGGATAGTGTTTTTCATATAGCCTTTAAAAGGTTTGCTTATTGTGACTGTTTAAAATGTGCTTTCAAAAGTTCTTAACAAATTGATGAAATTGTAAGTGTCCCAATTGCCGGCACTCCATCCCATTTTTGCAAATTTATGCAGGAACGCCCATAATTATGTCACAAGTGACAAACATGCAGTGTCATTTATTATTTTTTTCACTATTATTATTATTATTATTATTATTATTATTATTATTATTATTATTGTAATTGGGTTGCTGTGTAAAATTTCACTCCGTAAATTGTTTTATTATTATTAGATTTATTGCTAGTGGTTTACTATGTAAAATTCACTGTGTGGTTTGTTTGCAATACTTTTTCTATTGTTTGAATTATTGTATGGATTTGAGTGTAGTGCTTGTTATGTTTTTTTCTTTTTTTCTCTCACTGAGACGCAGCTAAATGTCACTTGCTTACCACATTGACTGCAACGCAATTCATCTGCGTTCGCCCTATTAACTTTACAAACCCTGATTGAGATGGCTATAAAAAGGGACCGGGGGAAACGAAAGGAGATGGGACCGGGAGGAATGGAAGGAGACGGGACCGGGGGAACGGAAAGAGACGGGATCGAGGGAATGAAAGGAGACGGGACCGGGGGGAACGAAAAGAGACGGGACAAATGGAGATTAGATAAAGGGGCATTCAGAACAGAAAATAGGAGGCACTTTTTTACACAGAGAATTGTGAGGGTCTGGAACCAACTCCCCAGTAATGTTGTTGAAGCAGACACCCTGGGATCCTTCAAGAAGCTGCTTGATGACATTCTGGGATCAATGAGCTACTAACAACCAAACGAGCAAGATGGGCTGAATGGCCTCCTCTCGTTTGTAAACTTTCTTATGTTCTTCTTATGTTCATGCAGATGTGCCTAGTCCAAATCCAGTCTTGTATATTTAAATCTAAACTTCATCCACCTAGTCGATCTGACTGATATCCGCTGCCTAAATGGAAAATGCTCATCCTATTTGTATGGGCCAGTATGTAAACAAAACATATGCCTGAAAAACACAAGCCAAGAAAAAGTAGAAGAAGAAGAAGGAGGAGGCCACTTTTATCTTACTTAGGTGACTTATTTCTCTTACTGTATGACAGGTATTTGCTTTTTTTCTACATTTCACCTAAGAGTGTTGGGAACTACAAATTAAAAGTGAAATGGTGCTTTTGGCTGATTTATTATTTATTTCTTAGCAGACACCCTTATCCAGGGTGACTTACAATTGCTACAGGATTATTATTTAATTTTTTACATACAATTACATTATTTTCTACACATTATTGCTGATAACATGTAGCGAAGAACTACCGTAACTCTCAATAACAATCAGAATTGACCTACTGGCCTATACGAATGCTATGATGATAGTGACATTTTCCCTATAGTGCGCTACTATCAATCAGCATGGGTAATGTGTTGTACCTTCTAGTCAGATGGCTATAGGAAGCGGCGCAGGACTAACTGCTGGGGTATCCATAATATACACAAATCATTCATTTTACCGTGGAGAGAACCAGCACACCAATTGCACATTTAGCTGTGTGGCTCAATCCAGGACACTCGCCCAACTTCTCATTCCTCTTTTACTTCTTGGGAAAGCCAAAAGTGTTTTTTTTTTGTAATAAACATTCAAGATCTTGTGGAAATTGAATGCTGAGCCTGCCACATTTGTTTAGGAGTCTGTTTGGTATTTTATTGCTGCATTAAAAATAAATTGTTGCCGAAAGTGAATTAGATTTTGGGACAATTTATAAAGAATGCTTCAGCACAGATAGATTTTCTTGACACATACTACAAATAGACTACATTTCCTTTTAATCTCAACAAATAACATGGAAGAAAACAAAACAAAGACTACAAATAAAAGGTCTGAATTATGTAGTATATTAAGACACGTACAGTATGTGTTTTAAAGCCTTCTGGTGTAATATATTATTAAAAGAGTTGCTAAAATGTACTCTCTGAGTTATGCTTCTTTGTATTATCTAATACTGAATCCTAGTGTTTTCGCTGTATAAATGATTCAGTGTAGAGTGTCAGTAGCAATCAACCAAAGAACTGCCATCTGGGTCCATTATTTCCAATATCAACAGGAATGTGGGTTTACAGCATGATTCTTAAAGCAGTTTATATTTTTAAGTAGTTTATACTGGAACATAAATATATGAAGCTGTAATAAAAATATGCTGACATACTTCATGAAGACAAGAGTTGGAAACAAAACATGTAAATGCTTGCAAGGGTCTTTCCACTGTTTACGCTGCTGAAATATACATACGTTGCATATCCCTTATCATGATAGGCGAGACAGCATATCTGACAGACTTTGAAAAAGGGCCAATTGTAGACAATACTAAAAATACACGTTTATATATAGCCATTTAAAAAGGGGTACAGCAGAAATTACATCCCCATCAACCGTATCTCCATGTATGTAAAATCATGGTATCAATCATACGGGTAAACAAGAGGATATATAGTAACTAATAGGGAATAGTAAACACAGATTCACAAAAGAACAATCATGTCTGACTAACCTTCCAAATTTATGCAAATTTAACATACTGTACATTATCTGGAATTTCACAAGGCTCTGTCAAATCCTTAAGCCTACATGAGCATCACACTCGGAACACAGGACACTATTTGAGTTCAGGTGGGGTCCTATTTTACTGTAACACAGGAAGTGATCATATAGGCTTCACCAGAGAAAATAAAGTCTTGTTTGAACAAACCGCTCAATAACTTGTGTACCTTAAGGGGTTAAGAATCCACTTTTAAAATACCTTGTTACTGTTGTGCAAATATACATCTACACTTTAGGAAAATATTGGTAAATAAAAATCTTTATAGTCCCAAAACAGTGTAACCTTTAACACATGTATTTGATACATAATTTAAATGATTAATTGTGTCAACATACCCAACACACACTAATACTAATCCTTTCTAAGGTTTTAAGTATAACTGGGTTACTAAGAAGCTGTGGGTGTCATTATTATTATTATTATTATTTATTTCTTAGCAGACACCCTTACCCAGGGCGACTTACAATTGTTACAAGATATCACATTATTTTTACATACAATTACATTATTTTTTGTACACATTATTTTTACATACAATTACCCATTTATACAGTTGGGTTTTTACTGGAGCAATCTAGGTAAAGTACAGCAGCAGTGTCCCCCACCTGGGATTGAACTCACGTCCCTCCGGTCAAGAGTTCAGAGCCCTAACCAATACTCCACACTGCTGCCCAAATCACAATTTTCAGTATGACTAATTTTAAAAACTCCCAGAGGCTATTCCTTCACCCTTTTGTGTCTGTATGTTGTGACAGTGCTGTGTTGCATATATTAACATGCATTGCTTTTCTCATTAACTAAAACTAAACCATTTGTATTATTCATCTAGCTATTTATTTAAATGCCGTTTCATAAGATTACAGGTTACTAGAAGGGCTCACTTGTGACCAGGCCTGTTCTGTGGTATGTAGTGTTTTTAATAAATAAATATATATTTGTTCACTTTATATTTTATAATTTCATAAACTAATTTTTTCAGTGTTGTTAATTATGTGAAATATACATTTCCAGGCTTAAAGCCTTAAATAGATTTGATTATCATATGGGATTATGCATTGCTGCATTTATTAAAATGGTTATTAAACATATGTATTGAAAACTGTTATTAATGTTTCAGTTGTGTTTATGAACTTGTTTAAACTCATGTTGACTGTTTCTTTCAGTGCTGCTATTGGCTGTGTGCTACTATATTTGTCTGGCCTGTTGGAAGCCTCATACTATTGAATTGGCTGTGCAATACCTTGAATTTTGTTCTTGCATCGTCTCCATTGTGTTGACCAAATCAGACACCATCATCTGTTTCAAAGAACCTGGTATTAAGCATTTTAGAGTAAGGTTAAAATCTATAAATATTATTCAGGATGTATTTTTCTATCAGTTGTTTACAGTGCTCACGAAACATGCAGGTGTGACACCCCAAAACCTGACACACTGGTGTATAAATTCCATGATCTCCCAGCAACCACAGCACGATAAAATGCATACATGCCAACACACTTTCCTAGCAAATGTCCCATGTCCTGATGAGTCCCAATATTTACCAATAGAAAAAACACAATTTATTCTGCACAGTAGAGTTAGTGAAAACCACACGCTGTGCTCTTCGTGTGGCTGACACATCTGCTGATCACTAACTTATACAAAGGTAAGAATGCTGACTATTTTTACTGTCATGATGGTCGTGTTGAATTGGGGGGGGGGGGGGGGGGGTACGTCTATTATATGATAATGACTGTGTTTTGCGTATGACTCCTCCCATGTGTGTGATGCGTATGACCCCCTACCCCCTGAAGATGAGCGTCCCGCACCACAGTTTGCACCGCCATTGTTAAAAAAAAGGCATTTTACAAAAGTATGTAAAATGCGCTTTTTTAAACAATGGCGGTGCAAAATACAGCATTGTTATACTGTATGTTTATTGTCTCATCACATTGTGAATTGCCATTTTCCAGCAGATATGTTTTGAGGGAGTGTAAGCTTTGCCAAGGACGGTGCAAAACAAACAGATTGCAGGGGGTGGAAAAATGGAAAGAAAATCCATCCCTCTTTCTTTCTGGCAGCTGTTGTACAGCCTCAGTGGGTCAACCACCTCTTCTGAGGCTCTTCCTGTTGCCTAATGCTTCTGTAGTCACATCATTTGTTCGTTTTTCAATCATTGTATCCAGAAGTAGAAATGTATACATGACATTAATGAACTGTGAAAGCTACTCCATCCCAGACTATGGAAATACTAAAAGAAACTTTAATGACAACCGTTTTGACTAGAAGCCTTTTTCAATGTCTTCAAATGTTGGAATGGTTTGGGATTCACGACTTATACCACCCTTGACTGATAAAGTCTACACTTCTTGAGAATCCTGCAATATTCCTTACCTGTCAAATTTTGAGCAAAAATGGGCATAATGTATTGAATCCAGGGCTAGAATATCAAACTCCCAACCATCCTCTTTTGAAGGCTGATAAATTAGATTTCACCATGGCTCATTGAAACAACAAACCCTCTCCATTGGCAATAAATAACCTGTCTCAGCTCACCCACACCTAGGAAGATAAATTGTAGATAACATGCATTACTTGTAATGTATTCGTATGTGTGTGTATGTATGTGTGTGTGGGGGGGGGGGGGGGCTCTGGGGCTGTTGAGTCTGTTAATCACACAGCCAATCTGTCTAGTTATTTTTCAATTTGATGAGCCTTTTAAGAAGGAAGCTCAGCAAATGGCAGTGGCGGCTTCTTCCAAAATATACATATATCAATTTAATATACTGAACGGCGCTGCCCTAAATAAAATGTGGAAGGCCTGAATGTCTGTATCTGCACAGTAATCAGTATAGTAAATTTGCCTTGCTGGTCCTTTCCCCTTTGTGCAATAACTAAAGAGCCTTATGTCTTCCATGATTAATGGCCCTAATTCTGAAAGACTGCTCTGTGTTTCCATTCCACCAGTCAATAGGAGAGTGGCCGACCTCTAAAGCACTGTAGCTGGGTGTCTGAGCTCCACTGCTGGGCTATTACATACACGAGGGCACAAATAACACTTCAATTATACAATACACTACATTCCATTAGCTTCTTCACAAACCAGGGTCATGCAGCTGGAGCAGACATTTAATTGCATAGATGGGTTATCCACCCTGTTAAAAAAAAGATGCACTCATCAGTGACAAGTTAATTCAAGCCTACTACTAAAGGGAGTGTGTGATGGGGTACACCCCACCCGTGTGTGTGTATTGTTTTGAATTTGTTGTATTATTATTTAAAACATATTGTTTAGTTTATAAAAACACAATGTTTTTGTTAATGTTATTTTGCAGCATGGATGGGGTTAAAATTCACCATCCATGGTAAACTTGTGTAGAATGTGGCTGTCTCCAGATTAATTTATTTATTGCTAATTTGGAGACGGTCACGTGTATAAAAAGTGTGGTGGTGTGTTCAGAGGTGGAACGAGAGCAGTGAGTTACACAGAATTAAAACATAGGATAAGGATAATTGCTACCTGTGCTGGGTTTGCACCAGCATGCTGCTTGTTAATTTATTTTACCTGCTTGTTTTGGCCATCGTGCCGTTTTCTTTGTATCAGTGTTCTGTTTTGTTCAACCCTTTGTTTTGTTTATTTATCATTAAAATGTGCAAGCAGCTCATTCATACTTTAGTGCTGTCTGTGTTCTTCTACTTCTGGGTCTGTGACGTCACACCACTCAGCCAACCTGCCACAAAACTCTGAATTTTTCTCATGACAGCATTATTTTCTTGAAATGTGAAACATAGAGTACATATACAGCACAAAAGACAATATGCATATGAAGTACCATTCATTACCGGCAGGATACAAACTTTGGTTGCAGTGTGAAAACTGAATTGCTCAGCACAAGCTCCACAGCTTATGCTATCCCTGCTCTGTGTATACAGAGAGAAGACTTCTGTCTTCAGTGCTACTTGGAGATACTTTCATGAGCATCCAATTTGAAACAAAATCCAATTTGTATTCTAATTAATCAAAAATTCCAAGATTCTAAAAAAAGAAGAAATTGCAGGCTTTAAATCAACAAATGTGTTGCTCCTTTGAAAAACTGGGATGTACTCCAAAATGACTGCTGATGGTAATATAAACCCTCAAGGAAAAAAAAGGCCATCTGCTGTAATATATATATATATATATATATATATATATATATATATATATATATATATCTGTCAGATCGGGACATTATTACCTTCTGCTTGCTGTAAGAGCTTTCACTCCAGATGCCCGGATGGGTATTGGAAGCAGGTACGTCATTCCTTACAAAAAATGTTTGATGGCACCGGAAAACATAAACATATAAGAAAATGTAAGACCCAGAGCCTGCACTTCACCCCATCAGTAAAGGACCCCAATGATTCAGCATCAACAATGTGGCTTGGTACTCTATTCCACACCAGTCTGTGTATAGAAGTGTCCCTTACCCGCTGTTAAGACTGGGGGAAATTAAACTGTACGATATGGGCAATTTGGCTATTGTTAAAAATGTTTTTTTATAATGGACCACTCTATGGGGGTCAAGGTTAATTCTCCACCCACACCTGCAGGAAAAAAATCCAAAGATATGGGAAAACTGTGGGCTATGATTGGCTGATTAATTAGTTTAGCCAGGTGGAATAAAAAAATTTAAAAAAATTGTGCAGAAAAATAAATCAGGTAGGTGGGCAGCAGGAATGGGTTGTGAAGTAAGGTGTTTCAGCACTTAGACAAGTGCTACCAAACCAGACTCTTTAAAGTGCTGTGTGTCAAGATTGGCGCTCTCCTGTTGAAGAGCTGTCTGATTCTGTGTGCGGATCAGAGGAAACTGCACCTCTAATTTTAAAAGGCTGAATCATGCAACACATTTATTTTTGTTAATTATTTCTTTGTTTGTGTTACCACAAACCTGCATTATTAATGATTCACTGAATATGCATTAATGTTGAATAATTCTTCACACCTCAAATATATAGGGGGTTATTTTCAAAGGAGATCCACTGGAGGATTGCATTATTTCGACCATTTTTTTCTGCAACTCTGTTTTTCCACCGATTCAGTATTTTCTAAACACAACGGGACTCGATCTGCTAGTTTGGTTAATTAGTTATTCTGACGGTTTCTATTGGCGGAATACGTAATGATCTAAGAATCCATGTCTTCAGCACGGTCAATACGACTATCCGTCAGTAAAAAACAGAGACAGCAAGTCAGACCGAGTCTCCCTGGCATGGATCCTGTGTTGGAGGAAGCTGAGTGTGTATGTGTGTGTGTGTGTGTGTGTGTGTGTGTGTGTGGGTGTATTAGGATCCCAAGCTGTAATATAATCGCATTGCAATGCACACAATTCTCTTTACCTCAGGCCGATCTGAAGATGATCCGACCACCCCTTCATGTTAAAGCGAGACTCATTTTAATTATTCTCCAGGGTGTCAAACTATAATTACAAAATTAAAAAAACAAACGTTAATGCGACAATTCGTCCAGCTTCTTATTCATATGTATTCTTCCCTGTCTAACATGGGATTTGCTTTCCTTTGTTATCTTGTACAATAACCCATTTTTAAGTTCTGTGCTTTCCACATTTAATATAGCATACTCTCTCAGGCCTGAACAAGAACAAGTCAATTTAACAAACCATTCTGGAGGAAACTATAATGTCTATAAATATACTACGGAACTAAAATGTTATTTAGGGGTAGAGATTGATGTTCAACAGTGATACAGTGTACACATTATTTTGCACTTCAGATAGGTGAGACTGGCAGAGTTAAAAGATCATAATGTTACATGATTTCAAAAGAATTAGAAAGGCTGTCTGCACATCCCACATCTCCAGGCATTCTCAAAGCAAGCTGTAAAAGCAGAGGCACAGTTTGAGAAAACAATAACAATATTACAGCAAAGTATGCAGAACAGCTCACATGGTTGCAAGCACCATCAAATAGTAAGGGGTGTGTAAAGAAAGCGATCGAAATGGCAATTAAAGTTGTGACATTTTAGAGGTGATACGTCCTTTACCAACCAACACCATTGGCATAGTACTAGCATGGAAGCTGTATGCCTTTGGCAATGTAACAGAAGTTCCAAGTCAACCATATAAATTCTCAAAGCTACGACACACAGCATCAAGTCTGCAGCAACCTGGTGATAAGATGTGCACACTGATTTAGTAGAGCAATTGCCTATGGGTAAAGGGAAGCTCAGTGAGAAATATCTTATGATTTGTTCCTGCTTTTTAGATCCAAGCAATACTTTGTACATACAGTGCTTTGTACAAGTTCTGTTTGAAGTTGGAAAAGTAAAGCTTGTTCATTAATTTTAAAAAGTCATAGATGATTATGGTACTACATGTTTATACAGTACAATGGAAGTGTACATAGGTGCCGATATTCAATCTGGTTTCATGTACATGAAAGTTTGTAATTGTTGTCAGATTCTGGTTTGCGTGACCTTTAAAAACAAACCACCCTTTAGAAGCCTGTGTGTCACGTTTGAAAGTCTCCCACCAAGTGAACGAAGCAGGATATTATTAATTGCACCTCAGGCTCTTCTGTAGCTCAGGGAAGCTAAATGAGAACAATAAGATTGTACCGGAAGTACGTAGTTGTACGGAGCTATCTAGTTTAGAAACACTGGAGTGAGCAGTGAGTGCTGGGATTTGAGTGATTTTTTATTTATTGCTCTGCCACCCAGAACCTTGAGTTGAATTGGTGTAATATGCTGTCAGCGCAGGGGTAGTAGTGGTGGGTTGAGCCTAAATACATTTGGGCATTTCAAATTGGGATAAAAACGGGGTAAGAATTAACTGGCAACCACTACATTTTTTCAAAAACTGAAAAAATTGACTTTTCAAAAAAAAAAAATTTTCAATCATTTACTTCTGTGGAAAATAATCTTTAATGTTCATGCAAGCAGTCATGAGGAGGGTAGATATTTCAGTTCAAAATGGGGATGAAGTTATTAGCGGGAGCAGCAGGTATTCTGTCACTGTCTTAAGCATGAGAAAATGTATTGTTGCCACTGTTCATTGCATGGCACCGTGTGGGGTACAAATTACATTTTTCAAACCTCAGGACCTTAATTAAAAACAGCAAGATCAGAGCGCATACTAATATGACGAAACCCACAGTAGTTTCACCAACAATATTGAGCAAGGTCAGCATTTTAGCCTTTTTTTTAAAGGGGTCAGACTGATTTGAATTTCTTTATTTTTTGTGTATTTTACATAAATTGAACAAAGAGTAAACAGGAAAGGCTGACTGGTGTAAGTTTAGTTTTCTTCTTAAAAATAATGGGTTCTATTTTGCAAATATGCAATAGAGCACGCAAACGTGATTTAGAAGTCAGGTTTCACGCGTGGGCTAACACACATCAAATTGCGAATCATGCGTCCAACCAATCAAAACATAGTGGCCGTAAGGTAAGGGCGTATATAATAAGGATTCAACATTCCCTTTAAGAGTACCTGTGTGTCTGTGATCGCGAACAGTGGGTATTTTGAAACCAAAAAACAAAGAAAGAAGACGACACAAGCGCCTCAAGCAAGACTAAAACATTTTTGCAGTCTGGGGGGGGGACAGTGCATACTTACAAAATAAAAAAGTAATCTATAAGCAAAATTAAGTTACATAAATATATATTTTTTCTGTTTCTCGAGCGAGCTAGCGAGCAACATGGGAGCGAAAAATTTAGAATCAGGAGTTTTCCTTAATGTTCCGCATGTATAGCTCACCTTTGAACCGTGAGCACCGTCGCTGCCTTTATTATAAATGTTTTCCTGTTAAAAAATATACTGAATGTATGCATTTGCATCTTATACAACAATAACTAAGTCCGCATTTTTTTAGTGGTCTGCATGCGTACCTGTGAACCTCTGTCTAAAAGGCTTTGTCTGAACCTCCAACACTGGTGCTTCAAGTTCAGCATCTGCTTCCTTCAAACCCTGTAATTATTCCTCTGTAAGTTCAATGTCCATTACGGAGAGCTATGTTGTGTAAAACACAACAAGGCAGGATGATATTGCTAACCTTCTGAGGAGTGTACTGTAGTGTTCCCCAGAGACATCCAAACATCAGAATCAGATTTTGAGGGGTCGTGGGATTGAGCAGCGGTCTCAGTAGCCTCCGCTTCAGTGGATACCCGTTGTCCCCTATCAACCAGCCTCTCAGACTTTCATACCGCTGAAACGCAGCTGCCACCTGTGAATTAGCGAGGATAAACAAGTCATGAGCTGAGCAACGATAGTTTGCATACACATTTGTGATGTAGTTGTTTGCATCACAGATCACACACTACTTGCACGTTGACAGAATAGGTCCCCTTACGATTTACGTAGAAGTGCCTATTCTGTGTTGGTGAGTGTACTTTAGTGCTACAGGCACACAGTGTGCTCTCCGCATGTCTCCTTCCAGTTGGCAGATTTCAGTGACTGTTTGTCTGTAGAGGTGAAATTGATAAATATTTGGGGACGTCTCCTCCTCCACTCTTTGTCTGGCCACGTAGAAATTATTATTATTATTTATTTATTTATTTATTTATTTATTTATTAGCAGAAATCCTTATCCAGGGCAACTTACAATTGTTACAAAATCACAGTACAAAGTATCACATTACAAAGTATCACATTATAAAATACCACATTAATCCAGTGTGCACTCCATATTTCTTTCATTTCTCTTTTTTTCTCTCTCTTTTCTTTGCCTACTTCCCTGGTAGTCTCACCGGTATTTATGGTCGACCATGTAATTTGCTCACAGTTTAAACCTGGTTCTCACATATCTACTGAAACTCAAACGCTAATGCTGTTGATGGTTTTCGAAGTCACTGCATTTGTATTTAAATGAGGACACTCCCCAAGTTCAGTCCATGTCAAGCGCTGATGCTAACTTGCCCAGTGAGCACAAAAACACGTGTTGCTAAATCACATTGGTGGGAAAAGTTTGTTTGCCCACACGTGTGCCTGATTTTGGTCTGCTAGCTGTCCACAAAAGTGTTTTGAGATTGCCTTAGGAATTTGCAAACAATGCGAAATAGGGCCCAATAAGTCAGCCTTCTTCAAGTAACTTCATACTAAAAAGAGTTTTATTTCAGGAACAAAGCAAATCCAAAGATAGTACAGAACGCAATCACATGCAGAAGCTACAGGTCAAATCTTGAGCAAACAAAGCTGCAGGTAAAAACCTACTGGTCTCGGGAAGGTAGTAAACAACTAAGAGCAACGAAATACAAGTTACAGACATTAATATACTGAGCAGGTCACATCTTACAGGTAGTGGCAATCCTCTACTTTCACCAACAACAGAGTTAGCCTTTTCGCCGAAGTTTTGTTGATTAGAACCAGTTTTATTTGGGTTGATTGTGGTTAGCACCTATGCTCAAAATCTGCTTTTTAAGTAACAATGAAACAAGAGCCATCGTCCCAAGGTCACAACTGCCCTTTGAATCATAAAAGCACCAGCTGGTTATCTTGATCCTTAGGTATGCAGGTACAGAGAGAGCATCAATGATTACTCATCTTCTTTGCTATTTAAAGGCAATTACAATGTATATAAAACCAGAAAACCTTACACTGATCACACATGTTTTAAATGAGTTATGCTTCAAATAATAAAAACAGCAGTGTATTCACTGTGGCAACTGTGATGAGAATTGAACAGTTTGATAGATGAATAATTTACAAGCTCCTAGCTTACTGTAAGTGCACTGTTCTGCAAAACAGTTGTTGTGACTATGTAACGGGGTGATGGTCCGAGCTTACCCCCAACCACAATCACATTTTTCAACTCAGGAGCATAGAGGTTTTTGGAACGCTGGAAACAGACACTTAATAGTGTTCACAGGCATACATATTTATTTTGGCCGTGGATGAATACTTCACACAAATTATAACTGATGCTCACAGTTGGGTTGCCACTTGTCTGGGTTTGACCCAGACAGTCTGGGAATAGGCACCCTCGGTGCTTCGGGCCCTCGTGGTTCGTCACTTTGGGGCCTCAGAGTCTCGGTGCACATGGAGCCCTCAGTGCTTCGGTGCTCCAGAGTTTAAGACAATCGGTGCTCGTCGCCCCTCTGTGCCTCGGCACCCTTGGGAACTCAGAGCCTCGGTGCCTGAGCACCCTCGGTGCCTCGGTGCTCCAGACTTAGACGGCCTTGGTGCTTCGGCGCCCTCAGGGCCTCTGAGCCTCGGTGCACGTGGTGCCCTCAAGTGTTTCACCACCCTCCACTATTTAGATGCTTCTCTGTGCTTTGGCACCTTTCGGAGCCTCGGTGCACTTGTTGTCCTTGCACCTTTAGGTGCTTCGGTGCCTCTGTGCCTCAGAGCCTTGCTGCACTCAGTGACCTTGGTTTTCCTGCACCTTTGGTGCCTGAGCATTCCAGTGTTTAGATGCCCTCTGTGCTTCGGCACCTCGGTGCCCTTGCTGCTTTGGTGCCTCGGTGCCTCAGCACTCCACTGGTTAATGCCCCCCCCGGTGCTTTGCACCATCGGGCCTCAGAGCCTAAGACCCCAAATACATTTAGTACCCTTGGTGCTTCAGCGCCCTCGGTGCTCTTGTTTAGGCACCCTCTGTGCTTCGATGCCCTTGGGACCTCAAAGCCTCAGTGCCCTTGGTGCCTCGACGCCCCGGCTTTAGACACACTAGGTAATCAGCACCCTCTGTGCTTTCATCATCCTCAGAACCTCATAGCACCAGCGCCTTTGGTGGTATGCCACTCTTAGCGCCTCGGTGCTTCCGTTTCTGGACGCCCTCGGTGCTTGAGCAATCAATTTTCTCGCTAACTCATGCCTCAGTACCTGACACTTTGTGACCTTGATGGCAAGCATGCCTAAGTTTCATGCTTACACATCCTGCAGAGGGAAACTTCCTCCAGAAGACAAGCACCTCCTCTGCGTCTGATGCCTGGGCATGCAACACGCCTCCTCTGCCTTGGGAGATGCAACTTTTTGCGAGATCTGTGCAGCATTCCAGCCTCAGGTCCTACACAGCAGACTCATCAGGCTCACCGGTGCGGCTCAGCTGAGCTGTCTGCGGCGCTGGGAGCCCCAGTCTCCCCTATCCTCCATCTATCCCAGAGCTCCTCGCAGAGCATTCCCTGTGCTCAGGCTCCGGTGACTCATGCTCGCAGCCGCTTTCAGTCTCTTACGCAGAGTGATAAGTGGAAAAGACAGTCAAAGCTTGCACTGGACATCTCCGACTTGAAGGACCAAATGGCTCGTCCTGGAGTATTTGGCCAGGCAGCAAGCCCAACTGACCCCGTCCTTAACGGTGGTCGCACAGGACGTTTCAGAGCCAGACTTGGCTGTGGCTAAGGAAGACCACGGCCTCCTGGGACAGCAGCTTCTTCCCTCAGGATGAGGAGCTAACCTTCGGGATGGGTCCCAGCTCCAAGGCAACCTCGGACGCTGGGCTTTCCCCTCTTCCAAGCTTGATCCCGGCGCTTATGGAGTGAGCCTCCAAGTTCCTCCAGGTACCTTGTAACTGTAATATTATTACTCCCATTAAAAATCTAACTATATTACCTCTTTATTGACCCAATTAATATTATTACAGTAACGCATTACTTAAGTAGTGAGTTACCACAACTCCGGCTAAATCCAATTGAGGAATTCTTTCTCAAAACACCATTTCTAAATATATATATATATATATATATATATATATATATATATATATATATATATATATATAAAATCTTTGTAAACCCACTTCTGCAATCTTTGTAACAGGTAAGGGGTTTGAATACAGGTTGTAAATCTCTTTATGAATACAAAGTACCCTCCACTCTATTATATGGCAGTCATTTGCAAAACTAAATCTCATACACAGTACGACTAGTGTAACTTGACTGCTCTAATTTCATTAAATTAACTGTATCTTAATTTTAATTCACACTTAATCAGAGGGCATTAAATGTTCTTAAATCCTTCAAAGCTAATCAAATAATTACATAACTCTTACATGTAGTCAGTGCATTACCATTTACTCTTTAGAGGGTAAAAAACATGCATAAATACTGTATACAAAATATGCAAACGTTTGCATTTTAAACTTATTATTTGGGTCCACTGCTTTATTAACATCAATAGGATAATTGTTCTGTCTTACATGCAGTGCCTAAAAAAGAACTTGTTCTGTTTTACATTTAATTATTAAGATTCATTTCTTCATTGGCGTAAGCTTGCTACTTATACATTTTGGATGTACTGTCTTCCATGTAGGCCCCTGTATAAGGGTGCATTACAAAAACCCTTATTACAACTATGGTTATTAGTTTTATTTATCATCTTTAGTAGAAGAAAGTTCATTCCTGGCTCACCTTTTTGTTCAGCCTTGTGAACTAAATATTTGATGTTCCACTGCAGTAAATGTGATATATTTATGAACTTGAAGAAGACAGAGAAGGTTAGATCTTTGAATGACCTTTTCTGTTTTCTTTGAAGCCATATCTTGTCTTAAAAAATAAAACTGAGCATACCTTTGTACGTTTATACCAGCCAGCTAGTGAGCATAACTTTGCAATGTAGTTGGTCCTCATAATGTCTGTATATATATTAGTGTAAAGGATGAATTAATGTACTGTTTATGCATTAATGTCCAACCAGTTTTGACAAAATATAACTGGACATATTTACAATGAAAAAAAATGATATGCTGTTATCATACCTTAGACATACAATACAATGTTACCCTGCTTTTTTTACAACAACCTTTGTTGGTGTGGTGATAATATTTTTTTAGTGTGCGTCATTGTATTGTAATTGAGGTGGGGCAATGATAGTAATTCTGGAGTCCTGCACATTTCATTATATAGCACTTTTAATTGCACATTAAACAAACTAAAAACTAAAAAAAAGAACATGGTGAATCACAAGAATGGAATTTACCATTTTGCCAAATTGAAGAATATGTTCCAACATTCAATAGGGATGGTTCCCTTCATATAGGCACGTCTTTTCTTGTTTTAAAATGTTTTTTTTTATAACCTTGGTAAAACATTGTAGGAAATATTTTCTGAAGACTAATATTACTAAATTTAACAGTTTGATAGGATTCTGGTGAAACGGTGGTGTATTTCTTTCGCAATATACATAATTACATCAGGACACTCTGTCGGGGATGTCACAGCTGATATTTTTGCTAATATTATTCAAGCAGCCTCCAGTTATTTGTTCCAATAAAAACTGATCATACTGTTGTGCCCATGTTCACTGGCAATAGGCGTTCTTGCCTGCTTCAAGTTAATCAGATCATACTGTGTGTTTCTACCACCATCTTCAAAAGAAGTACACAATCTTCTCTGTCACCGATGGCCTCGGGAGCAGATTGCCACAGATAACATACTGAGCTTCATTTATGAGAAGCACCTCCCCTGCAATTGATGGTCACCAAAGAAATGTGCTTTAACCTAGGTGACATTTTCTTTCTACTAAATACACAAAATATGGAACTGATTACATACTCTTGTAAGGAATTTTGTAATAGTTTTTGTATTAGAACTGATTATTCTATTATAATATGTTATTTTCTGTTACAAATTGAACAAAGAAGCTGGGAGTGGTATTTTGGGTTTTTGAGCCCAGGAATGTAAGGAGAGAAGGGTCCTCTGCTCTGCTTGCTTGCATTGGGTGATGGAAGAATCTCAGAGATAACAGATTCAAAGGAATGTGAGGGGCCTTGTGTCACAAGTCACGTTTTTAATATCTGTATTTTTGTTTTGTGTTTTTATTAGTGCATCTGTTGTTTTAAGCTGCTGCTAGTTCTCCTGTGCACTGTGACCTGACGTTTGGGTTAAGCACTTTCCCCATAGTTAATAGGAAGTCCCGCCTTACCTGCCAGTCCAGCCAATGATAGTCATGGGCTGACTATAAAAGGGAGGAACAGAGACCAGAGAGAAGAGGAGTATTTTGGGAAGAAGTACACAACGTGTCTGGAAGAATAGCGAGGAGACAGCAGTATTAGAAAGGAACAGCAGCATGGAGAACACTCTTGGGAGCAGTCTAAGGTTGACTGCAGGAACAAAGGAACAGGTTTGGAGGTTTCTTTTGGGACTTTGTTGCAGCGGGACTTGGTTAAGGTTTTTGCATGGATTTTTGTTTTTTGGATTTTGTGTTTTTTGGGGGGGATTTTGTTTTATTATCACCTGCCACTGTTGGATTGTGTTTGAGCTTTTTTTGTGTGTTAATGGGTTGGTGTAGAGAATTATTCACACTGAAGACATTTTTGGTTTACAAACCAATAGATTTTTTTGGGTAACTGCCTTGCTGTGTCTGGTTGGTACTCCTTAGACAATCCATTCCCCAGTAGAGCCAAGGTCGTGGTCCCAGGAGACAGCCAAGAGTCTGAGGGCGTGAAGAGAAAACATTATTTTATTTGCACTTTAATCATTTCCAGAACTGCTCTAACTTTTAATATATTTGTATTTTGCACTTACCTATGTTAAGCGATCTCTTTGTAGTCCTGCCAGGACACGCTCAAGGTCTGCCAGCATTCTACTTACCGTTGTCCCAAGGTTCGAGGTCCAGTATTTGGGTCTGGAGATACTTACCAGTCAGCACGGAGGGTCGAGGTCCAGCGCCGGTCTCCAGCGTGCCACGTCGGGGTTACAGGTTTACTACGGTTATCCCTGGTCACCCCACCTGTGACGCTTGCCTGCCTGTGTGGTATTGGTGAAGTAAAGGAATGTTTGTGAGGCTTGGAAACTTGCCATGAGTACACAGGTATAGGAGGGAGGGTTCATAAATGACATCATTAAAAGGGTGTGTTTTGGAATCTACAAAACTGAAGTGAATGCATTGTCTGGTGCTCAGTTCTATCAATCCCACTGAGTTATACCAATAAACATATATATTCGACACCACTAATATTGTTCATCAGTTTCATTACTTCTTACATTTTTGATAAAAGTGTGAATGAAAAATGCTAGGTATTTAATTGAGTGCATTCAGGTCTATCGAGGAAATAGTGCGTGTGCAAATTTTCAGTCATTCCAATTGTGCGGAGAAGCCTCAAGTGAGTTTAGTGAATTACTGGAAAAGCCATAGAGATACCCGATTCTTGGACTGAGTAAAATACCACACATTGCATTTCATGCTGTATTATATCTGAACACCAACAAGAACCCATTATAAACTGGTGTTCCCAGACACCTCCTTGAACCAACGTCATGGGACCAAACTAGCATTTATCCAGGACTTAAACACTTGATCCTAAAATGTGAGACATCCCAAGTTACGTTTTAATTTTTAGCTCCATTTCAGCTGTATTTAAAATCCATGGAAGTATCTTGGTGGGCCTTAAGCAATTACTCCTCAGCCTAGCGCAATCTGTCTTTAAAAATGAATTCATTTCTTCTGCCACCACACTGTATAAAAGGAGGCTCTGTATGGCATGATTCTCTATTTTCACACTGATGCATTACCATCCAAGAACCTACTCATACCCTAAGCATTTTTACGATAATGAACCATTATCATTGCTAATGGGTAACATTATATCTGTTAACATACATTACACACAGTGCATTATTACTAATAATGATATACTTTCTGGTGTGTTGCATAGATACCCTTTCTAAAAGCCTGTTTAATCATTGTAAGATAACATAATTCAAATTGCTCTGAATGCCATAGGCATTTAATAGATATCTTTAAACAATGTTCCTAGTCATTGTAATAACATTAACATGGGGGAATTAATAATTACTGTTGCAGCAAGTGACACGTAAAAGCAAATTTGGCCCATAATTTGTGTGGTGTATCCATCTCTTGATAAAGTAGCCAGACTGTAAAAAAAAAAAAAAAAGTATTAGATAAGCATATGAACACAAAAACATAAGTCGAATGAACGAGGGGAGGCTGTTAGGCTCATGAATACCTCCTAGTAGTTGGCTGATCTCAAACCTTTGTCAAATTGGGTCTTATAAAAACATGGCTTGGTAACTGTGACAAAGAGAGAAGGAATGGTAGGATGGACCCGGAAGTCAGCCATCTTGGAGAAAAAGCATAGTTGCAAGACTGCTAAACAATTCTATTGTGATTAGCTGGAGGGCACGCATTGATTGGATAGAGCGAGGTGCTGTGCTGATAATGGGGAGGAGTTTGGCAGTACAAAGGGGATGCAGCTACGTGAGTACGGCCCCTTACACTGAAATACTAACGTGCCGGAGTGCTGTGTCTTTTGTGTCTTGTTATTGTTTTGCAGACGAGCAGCGGCTTGGGAGCTGCAGTTGCAGAGCGACCATTAAAACCACGGAGCACAACTACCACTGCACAGCAACACAAGCCACCAGCACATGCACCTGGAACACTGTTCCATGCACCTGGAGTACAACTGCTTATTATTTAAAAAGTATTTGTGTTTGGGATTGTAACCCATCGTTTCACCCCCATACCATTGCTGTATCGAGGGTGACTGGAATTTAATTGAAATGGACATTTGTCATTGAAATGGCCTCTTGTTTGGACAGTCACTTCTTCCCACACCACTCTCATCCTGACAGTAACCTATTCAATACACTCACCACTCTATCTGTCTCCTCCCCTGTATCCTACCTCTGTCTTCACTTAATTTCTAACTTTGTCCTCTGGTCCTGGTTTCTGTGCTTCACTTAAAGTATTGTCTAAGTTTAACATTCTCAAGTCCTTTCAAGATTAAAAAAACTTCAATAAAGTCCCTTAATTCGTCTTTGTTTATGTGGT
Source organism: Acipenser ruthenus (assembly GCF_902713425.1). Classification (NCBI taxonomy): domain Eukaryota; kingdom Metazoa; phylum Chordata; class Actinopteri; order Acipenseriformes; family Acipenseridae; genus Acipenser; species Acipenser ruthenus. Next base: position 4,842,755 of record NC_081190.1, on the reverse strand, counting down.
AATAATCTTCAGGAGAGTTGCATTGTGTTGCAGTGCCCTTTACTCAAGAGGCTTGAATAGTAAACATAACATTAACAGTGGCAGCCTTTACTGGAATCATCTAGCTTTCACTTCAGATAGACTAACAAGAAGTATATTATATGGAAAACATACAGTATATTACTGTAAATCAATGGTACAAACCTACCTGGTGGCCGGGAAGTCACTTCTCATAATAATCTTTGTTCTAGACTTGATAGATCTACGTGATCCATTCTTTCAAGCCCTGGAGGGACACACTATGATAAACACAAAGAGAAGCCACACATTAATTTGGTTTGCTTCTCAAAATGTATTAACCCATTTCAGACCATGAAATGTCAATCATATGGTACATGAAAATCTGGATATTAGAACAAGAAAAGTCTTCACTTTTTAGCCCATTGTAGGGTGTATGTAATGGAACGGGCATAGTTTGTTACGGGCATAATATTATTGTGGAAAGGAAGAGTGAATGAGACTGTACCATACCTGCATACAGATAAAAACTCAGGAGTAAGGGTTCAATATCAGCAAATCCTTACAATGGAGACCAATGGGGCACTTCTTGGCCTCTCATGGTTGGTAAATTAAATTAAAAATTAATATGTTTTATATATTAAGTTTCCTTGTGTTATGAAATCTCCTAGGTTCCTAGGATTTCCAACAGGATTCACAAATTGTTTGGATGAGAACTATAAATGAACTCTTCCTTGTAGATTGTGATCTCAGTGTGATTGTAGGCAAAACTAATTTCCTTATCCTACCTGTCTCTGTCTGAAGTGATTCACATTCATGCAGGAACATTTTAAGTAAAAGCTTTTCCACAATTTCAAAAGATCAGATTCTATCTTTCTTTTTTTCCCCAGCCACCTTCCCAGAAAATTGAATTAGTTTCTCTTTGTTTCTCCACCAGTCATTTTTCAGTTTGAAATCAGTTTTGTGCAGTGTTTTGTCCCCTTGCCTCTGGTGGGAGCTGACCAAATAGAAATATATTATATTTATCTAAAAAAGTAAGGAAGTTTCGCATCACACAATGCCCTTCATAGGCTGTTATCTTGATTTCCAGGTTACCAATAACTTTTAAGTTCTGAGACAATGCTGTTCAGAATTCCTGTCTGATTAAGAGCTGTTTAAGTTTGAGGAGAAGTGCACAACACTATTCATTTTATTGAGCAGTGGGATCAATTTGGGCTATTTATTCAATAACTGCTTGGCTTGGTTTTGACTTTTTTAATCAGCGCAGTAGGCTTCTTACACTAAATACACTCTCTGCTTCTTTCAGCTAATTAATTTTTAAACCACACAATTATGCATTTATTTTCTTAATTAATTATTAAATCATACATAAAACTATGCAGTGTGTGTTTGCCTCATTAGGTTTGCCACATTCTGTGTTATAAAAAAAAATAAATCAATGCAGAAAAACAAATAAGACCAAATTGTTTAACCACTTCAACGCCAGATGTAAAATTGAAACCCCTTCCCAGGTACCAGATTTTGAAAATAATAATAATAATAATAATAATAATAATAATGTTTTCAAACCTGCTATAAAATGTTAACATATGATGAATAAAACACAAATACATGACCTAAACTGTGTTTTTCATTAACCCTTTATGCTCCTGTGTACTACATACCTATGTTCAATATAGAGATAAAAACACGTTTTTTTTTGTTTTTTTTAACAATGAAAACCAAAACGCTGCTAATAACAATAATAATCAGTAAACAGTAATTATCAAATAAAAATCAAACCTCAAAACGTGTGCCATTATCGACTTGCTCTGTGCCATTTATTTCTTGTGTCCTTTCTTTTGTTTTCATTTTCATAGCAGACCCTGCACCTTTTTTTGCAGTCTCTGCTTCCCTTGTGTTGGAGGGATAGTCACAAATGTGTGTACACAGCTATTTTACGCAGGCATTGTGATGGATCTGGCTGCTGCAGACGCCTGCTTTATTGCCTTGTACCCCGTGCTGGGTTTTGATAGTATTTCGTCACAGCACTGCCATTTCAAATCAAACAGCTTCCCGTTTGCAGCTGGCTTACCTGTAAAGTAGCTGCATGCTCTTTTGTTTGTACAGTTTGTACTTTTCTTGGATCCACATCCTCTTCATGATCACCGCTGAGTGATAAGTCAGCATCACTGTCACTGGTATCGAAATCCTCCGAATCAACTTCACTCCCATTGTCGCTCTCCATGTACATTGCCACGTTTAGCTTTTAAACTATATAAAACTATATAAACTACAACTAAAGAAATAAAACTAAGAATAAAACAAAAAACAATAATTTTAAACACTATATATATATATTGTAACACAGCAGGGAGGGGGTTAATCCTCCCTGCATGAAGAATCATGTGAGCATGCACATTTGTTTAATTGTTTTATTGTTAATGAACCCCTGCACCTGGTAGTTATTGTTAAAGTAGGACCAGGTGCAGGGTATTTAAGAGAGGCAGCTAGTCTGCTCATTGCTGCTGAGTAGAAGGAGGCAGATGGTGTGCTCTGTCTCCGAGCAGTAAGATTGAAGTAAGTGCCGTGTCAATCCGGTGTTTTGTGTTGTGGGGAAACGGCTTAGCCGTCCCATTTGATAGTCAGGGTGTTCCTGAGTCTTAGTTAGCGCTCCGAAGGAGCTAGGCGTTTGTTTTGTTTTGTATTTTGTTTATTATTTGTATTTATTAAAAGTGCGCGGAAGCGCTGAACCCCCAATTTCTGTGTCTGGGTCTATTTGTAAAGGGGCAATTCATCACAATATCTCTATATATATATATATATATATATATATATATATATATATATATATATATATATATATATATTTGTAAAAGTTGAAAGGCTTCCCGCAATATATCTCAGTCTTCTAAACGCCCACAGGTAGATTGGAATCGCTACATGACACGCAATTGGATACAAATGTCACCTGACCCTCCCCTGACTTTCAGTGCACATTCCACAGTACTAGCACAGCCTTAGAGAATGAAACCTGAAACGCTAGACTGAGAAACCACTCCTAGAATAGAATGGGAAACTTGACGTACGGTACGCAGGTATGGCATGGTGCTGTAAGTGGGTTTTCATTTGACTACGTGCGTACGTCATGGTGTTGAAGTGGTTAAACTTGACGTACGGTACGCAGGTATGGCATGGTGCTGTAAGTGGGTTTTCATTTGACTACGTGCGTACGTCATGGTGTTGAAGTGGTTAAATGCACATGCTTAATCGGTTCCTTGAAAGATTTTGCAATTGTGTGCACTTGATACTAAAGGGTTAAAACGCATGAAGAGATGGTATGCACAGCTTGGGGAAGCAGAATGGAATGTGTGTTTTTATGATCTTTAGAAGCCTAAATGTACAACAATGTGACATACACCAAATTACATGTAAATTGCATACCCTAAAGGGGTGCTTTAAGCACATTTGCAAGACCATTTGAAATGTTCAAGAAATCTGTGCTATGAAAACAGCAAGACTCCAAGTTCACATTCTTATCATGATTTGAGGCTGATTTGATCTGCAATGCCAGTCTGTAATTAGTCAACATATTTCTGTCCACCAAAAGTTGTAAAGTATAAACAAACAAATGTGAGTGTTCTGCGCAATGTATAAATCAGAACCTTTCAGTACTGTATAACAACTTTCAACAGTTATACAAACATAGATCAAATAGCTTTGCAAGAGATGTGTCTTCCTTTTATATTCCAGACATTGGTATATTTTTATCCATTGCCACTGGATCACTCTTCATTTATTGGTTTCAGTTATGTAAAATCCCTTTACCTAATCATTACCTTTCCAAAACTGTTCTGGAAGTCTTTCTCTTCTGCATTTTTTGTAACTGTATCTGTCTTTTGGTGAGGTCTATGGATGAGTTTAGAATCAGTTTCCTCATATTTGGGTCTAGGACTTTCAAAGCTTGATGATACCACATTCAAGTGCCAGTGTTTAAGAGATTATAATAAATAAATGGTAATTTGAAATAGTAAATATTCACGAATACCGAACACCACATGCTTATCTTGGAAGATAATTAAACATACCTTTAACCCTTTCAGTGGGATGCTCCCCCAGGACCAGGTGTTTGAAATACCAACACAAACATACCTTTAACCCTTTCAGTGGGATGCTCCCCCAGGACCAGGTGTTTGAAATACCAACACAAACATACCTTTAACCCTTTCAGTGGGATGCTCCCCCAGGACCAGGTGTTTGAAATACCAACACAAACATACCTTTAACCCTTTCAGTGGGATGCTCTCCCAGGACCAGGTGTTTGAAATACCAACACAAACATACCTTTAACCCTTTCAGTGGGATGCTCCCCCAGGACCAGGTGTTTGAAATACCAACACAAACATACCTTTAACCCTTTCAGTGGGATGCTCCCCCAGGACCAGGTGTTTGAAATACCAACACAAACATACCTTTAACCCTTTCAGTGGGATGCTCCTCCAGGACCAGGTGTTTGAAATACCAACACAAACATACCTTTAACCCTTTCAGTGGGATGCTCCCCCAGGACCAGGCGTTTGAAATACCAACACAAACATACCTTTAACCCTTTCAGTGGGATGCTCCCCCAGGACCAGGTGTTTGAAATACCAACACAAACATACCTTTAACCCTTTCAGTGGGATGCTCCCCCAGGGCCAGGTGTTTGAAATACCAACACAAACATACCTTTAACCCTTTCAGTGGGATGCTCCTCCAGGACCAGGTGTTTGAAATACCAACACAAACATACCTTTAACCCTTTCAGTGGGATGCTCCCCCAGGACCAGGTGTTTGTAATACCAACACAAACATACCTTTAACCCTTTCAGTGGGATGCTCCCCCAGGACCAGGTGTTTGAAATACCAACACAAACATACCTTTAACCCTTTCAGTGGGATGCTCCCCCAGGACCAGGTGTTTGAAATACCAACACAAACATACCTTTAACCCTTTCAGTGGGATGCTCCCCCAGGACCAGGTGTTTGAAATACCAACACAAACATACCTTTAACCCTTTCAGTGGGATGCTCCCCCAGGACCAGGTGTTTGAAATACCAACACAAACATACTTTTGACCCTTTTGGTGGAATGCTCCCCAGGACCAGGTGGTTCTTTTTTTTTTTTTTTTTTTTGGCTGTATTTCACTCTCTTTCTATAAAAATTCACAAAAAATCAATCTTTTACAGTAGCATCTTGGAAATGGCATCCTTTTTTTCAGAACACTCTGGTGAACATTATTAAATATTTCAGAAACCATACAAACTTTTAGCTTTATTTCTTTTTTCTATTTTTTTAAGTTAAGTATTTTTTATTATGTATTCTGCTTAGAGATACATGTATAAACATGTATTATTCTATGATGCAAGGGACCTTGCAATACTTCCTGAAAGTTCTGTTGAAAAATATTGATGTTTGGGCAAATCATAAGACATTGCAGCCCACTGGCAAACAGATCAACACTCATACGGGTACAACATTAAACATTTTCAACAACAGTAAACTCCCATCTCGCGTTGTCACTGTTACAATATTACTGAATTAACACTGTAGTACAGTTATGCATATAGTTAACACTAACTGTTAAGAAATGACAGTACATACAATTTAACTAGGAGCATATTGATGAACATACCAATAATTTCCAATTAGAATTCTTATACACTGAATAGTGTACGTCTTGGATATAACTCAGTCAGGCAGCGCAGGTGTGGCCATCCAACTAAGTCAGTGTTTGCAGCTGGTTATTTTGTAATGCTAGATAAGGACAGTATCGGTTCTCTGCACATATAGTGGATTCTTGTCATAGTCCTCCAACAATTATGAGCCATGTCAACTCTGTCATATAGGAGGCTTGGTGGGCCAGTGGTTAAAGAAAGGGGCTTATTACCAGGAGGTTCCAGATTCAATCCCAGCCACTGTCTCACTGTGTGTGACCTGAGCAAGTCACTTATCTCTTTGTTCTTTGTCCTTCAGATGAGACATAAAACTGAGATCCTATTGTAAGTGACTCTGCAGCACTAGTTGTGATGCATAGTTCACACCCAAGTCTCTGTAAGTTGCTTTGGATAAAAGCATCTGCTAAATAATAATATTTATTGCATTCATATTAACCATCATTCTTGTCATAAGCTCACAGAGGGACAGACAAGAGTGGATCCTGAACTGCAAGGTTACTGAGTCCAGAATACCGCAGTATATTTTTGTAAGGGATGACGTCACAATCTTGTTCTAAACACTGGCTGTCAAGATGTCATTCAAATCAGCTGTATCTTGCAAGATAATAATAATTGAACTGTCAAGCTCCCAGTTAATGCTAATGTGCATGCTTTTTTGTACAGCATGAAGCCATTGATAATACTTATTTAAAGGCTTTGCAGGCATTTTCTTTTCATTAAATTCCACGTGCAAAAATGTTTAACAATAACGTGCTATTATTTTGTGATTGATCTTAGCAATCAATACTAGGATTGCAAAAATAACCAACGTGGTTTCTGATAAAGTGGGCTGTAGGAATACAAGTGAAATACTAAGGATCTAACAGCTAAACACTGTATTTATACCTTCAGCTGTTCTGTACATTAACTGTATATTTTGTTTAATACTTGCTAGAGAAAGACATTCATTTAAGGTAGCCATGTTTTAAAAGACCTCAGATAGATTTCCTGAAACAATTAAAAGATTGTACCATATGTTGAGGTGCCTTGTGGAAGGCAAACAACCAGTTTTGTATACATGTTGGGTATATTGGTTATTAACAAAATGTTAATTTACATTAATAACAATGTAATTGTCATGAATTACTAGTAATAACATTGTTATTATCAAAGCATACATTAAGTAATATACTATTTTATGTTATTAAATTACATTAAATAAGTATTAATTATTTTATGTAAGAATGGTATAATTCAAAACATCCACTTTAGAGAAAGTATGGAAAACCATAGATTTTCATGGATTGACAGCTATAATAAGCAGATTCGGCAAAGTTTCAGTCAAAATAATTCGAGTTGCAGACAAAAGTATTTGCACCCTACACTTAATATAATATAATTCAAGAAAACATGTTAAATACAAGCATGTAGCGAACATTAGACACTAAGTAATATGACAAAGACCAAAATACAGAATTTCTGGTAGTTTAACAGTCTTTCTAAGAAAAATGCAAAAGCACTTAAGCAATTTCAAGCTATGTATTTAACATGTTTTCTAGAATGATCTTATTTTAAGTGTAGGCTGCTGATACTTTTCTCTGCGACTGTATATTCAACAGTAAAAATAAATAAATAAATAAATAAACAGAATTGCAATCCATCAGTCAACTAGCTTGAGAAGTTGAACCAGGAATAAAACTATATGTTGTGGCATGGCAAAGCCACTATCAAACTTTTTTGTAGCAATTGTCAGTTAATCCAGTGGAGAGACGTTTGAGTTTGTTCTGGCTGTTACTGTCAAACACAATGCTTTAATATGGTCCACCAAATAGACAAGATGAATGGAATGATGACAAAAGAGAAATAACACTACACCCTGGTTCAACATGTGCTATCCAGTGGGAAATAGTGCTTTGAAGAAGTATTATAAAATAAGCAGAATAATATATTCTATCAAACGATGATGACAAGCACAGTGTCAGTACCAATCAAGCATAGATTTCATTGGGGCCTTTTTACTGTTTTGTCATTTCAATTTTGTACAGAACTCCCAATAAATTGCCAATAAATGTTCCATATGTCATGATTTTATGTTAATTCCGTTGATGTTCTTATGGTTTCAGGAAAGACTTGAAATGTTCAGTATATTGTTGCATGCGCTAAGGTTTGCTGATAATCTCTTGTGATTTTAAACTCCCATGTGACCTCCAAAATTAGAACTTGGGATTCATAAGGAATTGTATCTCCTCACAGGACCATCTGATGAAAACATCTGTCATTTCTCATGTTAGCTCCTGTTAGTTTGAGTCGACAGCAGAATATCAATGAGACAATGCTGGCAAAGTCCAAATCCCATACATATGTTTGAGGAATTCATGCCTCATTTTAACTCAAGGCTACTTTTGGAGGCGCATACAGTATCTTGCAGATTCTCAAAGATAGTTTTAGCTGAGCGTTTAAGTATTTTGTTATTTTTTCTACTTATTTAGGCATTTACAAGTGTTTTAAATTAGACCCCAATACTCAGCCATGCCCTTATCAGGATTCATTCTATATGGATCAATAAGGCTCAAATTAATAACTTCTTATAATGAGATTTTATGATTCTATTCAAGACATTGTATCTCAATATTTCAAAATAATTATGTGGGTTCCTGATGGAGAATGAATGTTATTCGTACATTACCACAATTATTTTCTGTATGCTACACTCTTATTGAAGTTGATTTTTTTTTAAATTTTTTTTTTTGTTAAAGCAAAGCATTCTATATTAATAATATAAGGAGGATGGTATCTTTGAGATACGAAGTGCTGTCAGCGAGGTGGCACCAACTTTGTAAAGTGCCATAAATGAGTACTTAATCTAGAGTATTCTGGGTGTTAAACTTAATGTTAGACCAGTGGTACAGCAACTTTGGTAACAAAACCGAGTGCTGCTTGAAAAAAGAAAACACAGCATATCTACTGTACAAAGTCTAATGTAAATGTGAAGCAAAGTCTTTAAAGTAATTACAGATTTATCAGTGCAATTGCTTGGTTGAAGGTATGTACTCTGGTTTCGTCTGGATTGGACTTGCATAATAATTAATTGATGTGTGTACTCTGATTGCCTGAAACGACCTTGAGCCTTAAATTAGAAAATAAGTTATACTGGAATCCTCAGAAAATGGGGCATTCTAATTGGCTGAGAATTGCTTTTTTGATTTATATTTTAGTACATTTTCAAAGGCAAATTACATCACCCCAGAGTGCTACAAATCAAAGCTAAAGTTTTAAAAATGCATTTTTGCTTCAGGCCATCGAAATGCTGTCCACGGTCACAGCGGTTTTGTTATTTTCATGACACTTACAGATTAGGGTCATTCTGCAAAATGTTAGCAACACTAGACACAGCACAATAGAAACTTGCCTGTTTTTGTTTTGAGTAAGGCAAGATGGGATATAGATCAGTGGTACCGATGATGTTGAAAGACCACCCTACTCTGCTAGGCAGAAATAAAAAGTGCATTTATCAGCAGTGGGATAATAGAAGACAGAAAATGCATGCTGTAGATACACAGTTACAACTGCAGTTCGGCGGGTTGTAGGATAAGTGTCATGTCAGAAACTATTATTCTGCAAGATAAAGTAGAATATATTATATATTGTTCCTGTGTACTGAATAGGAAGCAGTTCTCACATGAATGTAGTTGGGAAGCTAATTCGCAAATAAATCCTAAAAGGCAGACATTGACTTCTTTGGAATGTCATTTTCATTTTCTTACCTATCAACAAAGGTTGTGGATGAACCCATTACTGGAAGCTATAAACACCAATTACGAACCTAATAATAGCAAATGTAAGACTACTTACAAGCTCCAAAATGAAATGCCTGTGATCTGGTATAGGAATAGAAGGCAAGTTCGCACTACCTGTGTTTACACTAACACTGCTTTATATTCCATCTTTTTTGTAACAAAGTACTTTTGGTAGATGTCAGATATGTATGCGATGACCATTACCATACTGTCTGACACACACATTCATTTTTTATTAAATTAAGTTGACGTTTTCTTTCTTTCTTGTTGTTGTTATAGCTGTTCAATAATCCCCAGACACATTGTAACACCATATAACAAGTGAATTTGATTTCTGTCATCAAGCAATCACTTAAAGCCATCATCAGCTATTCATCACTGCATTGAGATGACTGACCTGCAGATGTGTCATAATTAAGGGTACGATTTTGTCATGGAGCCCACGGAGGTCATGGAAATCATGAAAGTCGTGAATTTGAACAAAAGTCTGAAATCTTGGAAATGGATGTAAAACACATTTGGTTAGGCACTTCCTTTATTTCCTTTAAAAATGCAGTATGTCATGCAGTAAAAATACAAATATGCGAGTATCTGTAAATTGTTTGGTTGTGTATGCACGCAGCATTTACGTGTAGCTATGTAGGTCAGCGAATGAGATTTGTATTTTGTAGCTGAGCAAGCATGTAAATGAAAACAGATCGGATGTTACTGTAAACTCTTGGTTGTGATCTTCACATACATACAGTGATTGTTAATTTATTTTTTGAAACAAAAAAGTGGGCTTGCATCTTCAAAAAATATTAATTAATACTTACATTTTATTTCTTTAAACTTTTTTGTCATACAATGTAGTGTACCCACGTAGACTATTGAAAATAAAGACTCACTTTCTCTAAAACTAAACATTGCTAAACAAAATACTTCAGACTGCCATTGAACATCTCTTTTATTTCCTGCAAACTGTAGATAAAATGAGAGGTGTATCTGTTTCTCGTCTTTTTTTCTGATCTTTGTGATGCCCCACTTCTTGGACACGGTGTCTGCCTGTGTGATTTGACTTTTCAACTCTGTTGTTTTTGTTTGGTTTTATTTTTAAAGGGGTAGTGTTCTGTAGTCTACTCAGAAACAACCAATTTAAACGTCTCATTCTCATGGATGTCAAGTCTCAAGATTTACCACAAAACCCAAATCACAATGTTGAGAGTCTCACGGCAGTACAATGGATTCTCATGTTTGTGCATAAGTTTGTTATTGTTTGCGAGGCTGCGAAACCCTTTATAAATCCAATACAACAATTTGTTTTTTTCTCTTTTCCTTAGTGAGACTTTTGACTTCAATAAGAAGGGGAGATAATTGGGAATTAGTCAGACAAGAAGACAATCATAATACTAAATTGGACATTCAGACGAACAATCTTATGAGGATTGAAAACTACAGTATTTTTCCTTACTTCCAAATCAATTAGAAAAGCTAGTTATCCACTACATGAAATGCTAACTTTGCTAATTATGTAAAGGAGGAAAGGAGGTTTTGTTGAGTTTCCAAGTGCAATATAATATTTCTTTTTTGTAGTTTATATTTTTATTTCTTTTTTTAAAGAAATAAAATATTTTAAAAAAAATACTTCACTGCACAACCAATGCATTCAATACAGAACTCTTAAAAAATATTTGTTTCTTTTTTGTTGTTGGTTTAAATTATAGGTTAACCACATGTATGTATGTGGAGAGCATTTTCACCCCTTTCCGCTTCCATATGAGTTCCATGTTGCCGCTGACAAAGGGTTAAATCACTCAATGCGGAAGGTAATTGTTATTGTCAAATGTAAAGGTGGGGGAAGGCAGCGTTTTCTTGTTGTGAAATTAGAACATTAATTAATAGGGTTATGGGCTGGATATCAGCTATTTCAAACAGCCCCCGGTATGATCATATATATGTGTGTGTGTGCGCACAGAAGAATACAATGCTAAACATTAAATATAGATATAAAGTAATTACCATATAAATTATTATAGATTACTGTTGCTGTAAAAAAGGTTTATTTTCTGTATAGTTAAGGAGAATTAATGGTCTTGCCTCTAGCTCCTACAACAGAAAAAACAGCTGTTTACAGATTCTCTTTCATCATTGGTTCAGTTGATACACAGCTATGGCCTAAAGTTTTGAATCACCTAGAATTTTAAGACATAATTAAAAAAAATATATATATATATATATATATATTAACATCATTTAGATATTTTATTTAACATCATGTGATCAAAGAAACAGTATTCCATGTTAGATTTCAAAATGTCACATTTTTACATTTTTTGTCAGTTTTTTGTTAAGTATATGAAAAACTACAAAGCGGTATGTAATTCAATATATTACATTATTCAGCTGGTTTCATTCGACTTGATGAAGCAAAATTTGTTAATTCTATAGGCTGATCCCAAACCTTTGCTGTATGTATTGTTTTTCAGTCCAATATAAAAAAAAATCTCAAATCGATATGCATTGACACTGATTTAGTAAGTATTCATTTTGAAATATGAGTACCTAAGAACAAGAAAGTTATCATTAAGGAAAGGAGTTGCCGCAGCAATTAATAATTTAAAGGAAACATAATTATTGAATGCATTATTTAAATGAATGCTGCTTGGACCAGCTTATTACGAGGGGAACGGTTCCACATAAGATGGTGCATCTCACAAATGCCAATCATGGAGCAGGCATTACAAAATAGAAAGTAAATAACATGGAAAATAAACTAGAAAGCAAGCTAAATAACTGACTGAACTGGGACTGGCTGAGTGAAAAAATATATACTGTACATGCAGGGACAGAGAGACCGAGTTATACAAGAGTTTGCAAATCAGCTGCATTTTAATCCTATCCTATCCTCACTTAGGAGTCAATTATATTGGGATCACAATATGAAGTGAACATAGGCAAAGCAGCACTAGACCAGAGGGCTTTGTAACAAGGGTTTATTGTTTTTTGACTCACAAAATGTTTGTGTGATGGAATGTCTTAAGCAGCGTATATCATGGTGTGACAAAGATGGCTGCAGGGAGGAACTCAGACCAGAGAGAAACACACAGACAGAGACGGTGGTGATGCTGAGCTGAGTGCAATGGCTGCACTCAGCGTTTATTAACAAAATAAAAAGGTTTACCAAACAGAACACAAAACAGGACACGGCACTACACGCCAAAATAAACAGACAGACAAAACGAACTACACAGACAAACACGGTGAGCTTCTTTTACTATTATTACTTTTAAATACCCTCCGTCTCCTAACCCGTTCTCCACTCACCGAACACCAACCCCCAGTGAGTGAAAACATGCAGCTTTTATGCAGTTGTACCGAGATTCGATTGCTAGTCAATCATTCAATTGGAATCTCGGTACAACTGCACGTGAATTAATTAAAGTGCAATTCCCCGTGCTCACATATTATACACATTTTATCTGCACGTGAAGTGATGTGCCATCCTCGTGCCTAAATATAATTATACACTTTACACACACGTGAAACACAGACCCGTTTATATCCCGTGTACCAATCTATACACCAACATTAACACACACACGCACGCAACATACAACACAGATCACACAAATGCACACAGGGGCGGGGCACTTTGCCACATATACCCCCCCTTGTGCGCAGCACACATGGCCTCAACGGCCACCTCCCCCCTTAAAAACCCAGCAGTCCAGAACAAAGTCTCGGGCTGGGAAGGGAGGCTTCAGTGGGCCCTTGGCTGGCAATGCTGTCAGCACCCCTGCCGGTAGTGGCACGGCTGACAGCCTGTTGGTCCCATCCTGCAGCGAAAAAGCTGCGGGGGCAGGTGGTCCCCCGACCTCCCCCTTCTTCGTAGCCGGCAGCTCCCTCCTGTGGGGCTCCGGCCACAAGAACTCCTGCAGCGAAACTGCTGCTGGGGAAAGTGGTCTCCAGACCTCCTCCCCCTTCTTCGTGGCCGGCAGCTCCCCTTTCTGGGGCTCCGGCCACCGTACTCCCTGCGGAGGTACGGGCAGCAGAGGCAGCTCCTGCTCCTCTGCTCCGGGCGGTGGCGGAGGCAGAGGCAGCTCCAGCTCCTCTGCTCCTGGCGGTGGTGGAGGCAGAGGCAGCTTCAGCTCCTCTGCTCCTGGCGGTGGTGGAGGCAGAGGCAGCTCCTGCTCCTCTGCTCCTGGAGGTGGTGGAGGCAGAGGCAGCTCCTGCTCCTCTGCTCCTGGAGGTGGTGGAGGCAGAGGCAGCTCCTGCTCCTCTGCTCCTGGAAGTGGTGGAGGCAGAGGCAGCTCCTGCTCCTCTGCTCCTGGCGGTGGTGGAGGCAGAGGCAGCTCCTGCTCCTCTGCTCCTAGTGGAGGAAGCGGTGGAGGTGGCGGAGGCAGAGGCAGCTCCTGCTCCTCTGCTCCTGGTGGTGGTGGAGGCAGAGGCAGCTCCTGCTCCTCTGCTCCTAGTGGAGGAAGCGGTGGAGGTGGCGGAGGCAGAGGCAGCTCCTCTGCTCCTGGCGGCGCTGGCTCCCTCCGCTGTGGCGGCTGGGCTGGTGCGCGCCGTGCTGCCTTCAGCAGCATGAATAGAGGCTGCTGGGGGACACCAGCCTCCTGCCCCTCTCCCCCCCAAAAATTTCCAGGGGGTTGGGCCTGTAACTCCTCCCCTTCCGGCTCTTGGGACTGAACCAGCAGGCATTTTCCCTCTGCTGGTGGCTTGGGTCCCAGAGCTGTGGAAGCCCCGACTTGCCTCCCTTTGGGCTGTGGACGCACCGACTCCTCCCTTTTGGGCTGTGGACGCACCGACTCCTCCCTTTTGGGCTGTGGACGCACCGTCTCCTCCCTTTTGGGCTGTGGACGCACCGACTCCCCCCTCTTGGGCTGTGGACGTTCGGGCTCCCCCCACTCAGGCGTAGGACGTTCGGGCTCCTCCCACTCAGGCGTAGGACGTTCGGGCTCCTCCCACTCAGGCGTAGGACGTTCGAGCTCCTCCCACTCAGGCGTAGGACGTTCGGGCTCCTCCCACTCAGGCGTAGGACGTTCAGGCTCCTTCCGCTTGGGCACTGGCGAGCTGGCATAGGGGCATCCTGACCAGTCATGTCCCCCTTCCTCACATCGCCCGCACCAGCTCGGTGGCACCTCGGAGCAGTCCCTCCAGCGGTGATCCACCTCTCCGCACCAGGTGCACCAGGGGAACAGGTTCTCTGGCTCCTCTGGCCGCTGTTGCAGTTGTGGTTGGGGCGGTGGGAGCAGCAGTCTACCCTCCCCTGCTGGTCGTGGAGACTGAGGCGACCCCTGCTCCTCCCTCTCCTGATGGACAGGGCAGTGGGCCACGAAGTGCTCACCTCTGCAGATGGGGCATCGTTGGGGTAGCTGTCCGAGGGGGTACCAGGGGCAGTTGGTGCTGGAATGCCCAGGCTCAGCACAGCAGTAACACCCGGGCTGCTGTTCCTCCAGCTGGTGTTGTGGTTGCTGTTGCTGCTGCAGCTTTCCTTTCCCCCTTCTCTTCTTACTCCTCCTCCCCACCTTCCTCTCCTGGGCCGGTTCCTCCTCCTCCTCACCTTGGAAGGGGCAGATCGCCACCGTGTGTCCGTAGACTCCACAGGCCATGCACCAGCCTTGGTCCTCGAGGCCCCCGAGGAGGTCCTCCAGGTCCCGGCAGCCGTCTCTCCAGCCTTCCATTTTCACTTTTTTTTTTTTTTTTTGAAACCAGTCCTGTGGTTTTTTTTTTTTTTTTTTTTTTTTTTTTTTTTTTAACACAAAACCCCCTCTCCTGGTCTGACGCTTGGAGGCGCTGTTATCCCACGATGACACCACGTGTCACAAAGACGGCCAGAGTGGGTGGCGTCAGACCAGAAAAGGAACACAGAGACAGAGACGGTGGTGATGCTGAGCTGAGTGCAATGGCTGCACTCAGCGTTTATTAACAAAATAAAAAGGTTTACCAAACAGAACACAAAACAGGACACGGCACTACACGCCAAAATAAACAGACAGACAAAACGAACTACACAGACAAACACGGTGAGCTTCTTTTACTATTATTACTTTTAAATACCCTCCGTCTCCTAACCCGTTCTCCACTCACCGAACACCAACCCCCAGTGAGTGAAAACATGCAGCTTTTATGCAGTTGTACCGAGATTCGATTGCTAGTCAATCATTCAATTGGAATCTCGGTACAACTGCACGTGAATTAATTAAAGTGCAATTCCCCGTGCTCACATATTATACACATTTTATCTGCACGTGAAGTGATGTGCCATCCTCGTGCCTAAATATAATTATACACTTTACACACACGTGAAACACAGACCCGTTTATATCCCGTGTACCAATCTATACACCAACATTAACACACACACGCACGCAACATACAACACAGATCACACAAATGCACACAGGGGCGGGGCACTTTGCCACACATGGGTATTAAAATATCATTTTTCATGTATGTGGTCCTCTGATCAAATCACGTAGCCATTTGTACAATGTAGAGGAAGTGTCGGTTTAAACCTGGTTCTAACATCAGTGCATTGTAAACTGCATTTTGTCTGAACCGGAACCCTACAATCACAAAGAAACACAGAAAAATGATTTTGAAACCCTTTGTCTGGAAGGCTCACCTTTCTGAGAATGACTAAGGCAGAGCTCTTCTTGGCCTGGGCCAAATATCTTCTTTGCCAACCCAAACACAGACATGGCGTTAATGTCTAGTGAAACCAATTTAGTTTAAGGTTGGCAGGTACCCCAACCTTAAACAATGCAAACAAAATATATGATGATTTCACAAAACATGTTTTATACATTGTGAGACAGCAGGGAGGGGGTTAAAACCTCCCTGCGCAGAAAACAGGTGAAAATGCACACTGGTTTTAGTTTAATTGTATTTGTTTATTGTTAATTTAAATTGGTTAATTGTTTTATTGTTTAATTATCCCCTGCATCTGGTGGTTGTTATTAAATTAGGACCAGGTGCAGGGTATTTAAGGAGTGAAGCCAGAATGCTCCGGGCTGCTGAGTAGAAGGAAGCAGGAGAGTTGCTCTGCTTCTGAGCAGTCAGGAGAAAGAGGTACAGTTTAAACCTGTGAAGGTTTGGGGCAGGTAAACGGCTTAGCCGTCCTGCGAGTGAGTCAGGTTTCAGTGTGTATAGTAAGTGCTCCAAAAACGGAGTTAGGTTTTTATTTTGTGTTTATTTTGTTTCTGTTTAATAAAAATAGTCAACCGCGCTTTGAAAATCCATTTCTGTATGCTGGGTCTCAGTTCTTAAAGGGGCACGAACCTGAGTGAGTGGCAAGCTCGCTCACAACATATATCAGAAACAACATGCACTTACCTGCAATGGGAAAGTTAATTACTGTGAAATCTTCTTTGGTTAGCGCGATGAAAGGAAAAAAAAAGGAAAATCCCTTGGATTATATAATTGCCAAGGATAAGAAATATATATAACAGTGGTTATGTTTACAACGGGAAAAAACAAACTGGTACACTATTGTTTTTAAAATAACATTTTCGATGTAACTACTTTTTGAGGACAGTTTACAACAAAATTGTCAGTGGCCAGAGGTGGGCAGCATCATTGTATATTAATTGATGGGGCTATGCTAAAATGGTATAGTCAGTGTTCCAGATAAGCTGTGTAAAAAAATATGAATTAAGCATGATATTTAAATGTAATACGCATATGCCTAGCAATTTTGCTGCACAGCTTGAGTTTGCCTGTTATCAAGCTTCTTGTACTTCATTGATTCCCGGCGTCTCAATGGTCATTTGGAAATATACAGCAAGCGGTAGCTCAAAAATACAAATACCAGGACAGCTGATTGTAACCTGCCTTGGAATTGCCAGAAACACTTATATTAACTGGTATTATGAAAGATTTGCAGTAAAAAGTAAGGTGATGCAAATAATCAATGCCATAACAAGAAAGGGATGTGAAATTGATGCCTTGCATTGCAATGGGCAGGTAATCAGAAATCAACAGTTGTTTTTTCTGAGAATTAATTTAACTCCCAAACTGGTGTGTGGTTGAACAACAAACCTTGTTTTTTAATTTGGCTGTTTAAAACTGATTGCACACAAGTCCCTTTTAAAGCACTATGACTAATTGCGTCATTAATCTGCACAAGCATCATTTGCAACTGATACAGGAGGCTTAGTTGCTGATTGATGAAACTGTATTGTTTTTACTTCAATCTAATTGGATGATTAGGAATTAAGAGGTTAATATAAACACTACTGAACTGTGATCAATTTGGAAGATAGCTCACCCTTTTTAAGATTGTAGCATTAGAGTGGGTCATAATGTGATAGGTGTTACAGAAACTTGATTATCCGAGAGTGATGGAGACGAATATAATATTAGTGGTTATACACTGGATAGGAAAGACAGGCAGGACAGAAGAGGCAGAGGGGTAGCGCTAAACATCAAAAATAGTCTTGAAACCCAGGTGTTAAATCTGGAAGAAAAAAACAATGCAGAATCAATATGGGTCAGAATAATGGACAAAAATTCAAAGAGCATAATAATAGGGGCATGCTATAGACCGCCAGATTCAGGCACCGAGCAAAACAATCTGTTATACAATAACATTAGAAATGCGTGCAGCAAAGGAGAAGCCATATTAATGGGAGATTTCAACTTCCCCCATATAAAATGGGAAAACCCGGTGGGGAGCACGACAGACGAAATTGAAATAGTGGAAATGACAAATGACTGCTTCCTAACGCAATTTGTCAAAGCACCGACTAGAGGGGAGGCATGCCTTGATTTAGTCTTTTCAAATAACGAAGACAGAGGTCAGAGAACCATTGGCAAACTCAGACCACAGCATGGTCTCATTCGAAGTGCTTTTTAAAATTTAATGACTAAAGCTAAGGTTTACAATTTTAGGAAGGCAAACTATGAAGGAATGAAACAGAAGTAGATTGGAGTAAAATAGAGAAAACATCCATGGAAAAAGGATGGCTGTTTTTTAAAAATGTAGTTATAGAGGCGCAAAACAATTACATCCCAAAAGTAGACAAATCTAAATCTAAAAGAAAATTGCCAAAATGGTTTAATAGATCATTAAAAAAAATATTCTGAGAAAAAGGCACTTTACAGAGCGTTTAAAATGGACCAAGAACAAAGTACACAGAAAGAGTACTTGGAACTGCAAACACAAGTCAAAAAGGAAGTTGGAAAGGCCAAGAGAGAGAGAGATAGAAATGAACATTGCTAAGGGGGCTAAAACCAATTCCAAAAAGTTTTTCCAATATTATAACAGCAAGAGAACATTCAAAGAGGAGGTAAAATGTTTAAGAGATACACAATCATAGATGAAGAGAAAAAAAAATGTTTACTTTTCACAAGTTTTTACAACGGAGGATACGGGCAACATGCCCCACATGTCGACCTGTTCCTAACCAGTTTTAAATAACCATAGTATAACAGAGGTAGAAGTGTTAAAGGGACTAGGAGCTCTTAAAATAAACAAATCCCCTGGGCCGGATGAGATCCTCCCAATAATACTCAAAGAAATTAAAGAAGTTATTTACAAACCACTAATCAAAATCATGCAACAGTCTCTTGACACAGGGGTTGTATCGACAGATTGGAGAATTGCAAACGTAATACTGATCCTCAAAAAGGGAGACAAAACCGAACCAGATAACTACAGACCAATAAGTTTGACTTCTATTATATATAAACTTATGGAAACTATAATATAACGCAAAATGGAAAATTACCTATATGGTAACAGTACCCTGGGAGACAGTCAGCATGGTTTTAGGAAAGGGAGATCGTGTCTAACAACATCAACAATAGATAACTGCAAAGCATATGGTATGGTTTATTTAGATTTCCAGAAAGCTTTTCACAAAGTCCTGCATAAAAGATAAATTCTCAAACTAAACGCAGTAGGGATTCATGGAAATGCATGCACATGGATTAGGAAGTGGTTAACATGTAGAAAACATAAAGTACTGATTAGAGGAGAAACCTCAAAATGAAGCTAGGTAACCAGTGGAGTACCACAGGGATCAGTATTAGGTCCTGTGCTGTTCCTAATCTACATTAATGACTTAGATTCTGGTATAGTAAGCAAACTTGTTAAATTTGCATACGACACAAAAATAGGAGGAGTGGCAAACACTGTTGCAGCAGCGAAGGTCATTCAAAATGATCTAGACAGCATTCAGAACTGGGCAGACACATGGCAAATGACATTTAATAGAGAAAAGTGTAAGGTACTGCACGCAGGCAATACAAATGTGCATTATAAATATCATATGGGAGATACTGAAATTGAAGAAGGAATCTATCAAAAAGACCTAGGAGTTTATGTTGAAATGTCTTCATCTAGATAATGTGGGGAAGCTATAAAAAAGGCCAACAAGATAGGCAGGCAGACATATAGTGAAAAGTGTTGAATTTAAATCAAGGGAAGTAATGTTAAAACTTTACAATACATTAGTAAGACCTCATCTAGAATATTGCGTTCAGTTCTGGTCACCTTGCTACAAATGCTGCTCTAGGAAGAGTGCAAAGAAGAGCGAATTTTTCCAGTTTTAAAAGGCATGTCATATGCAGACAGGCTTAAAGAATTGAATCTATTCAGTCTTGAACAAAGGAGACTACCTGGCGATCTGATTCAAGCATTCAAAATTTTAAAAGGTATTGACAATGTCGATCCAAGGGACTTTTTCGACCTGAAAAAAGAAACAAGGACCAGGGGTCACAAATGGAGATTAGATAAAGGGGCATTCAGAACAGAAAATAGGAGGCACTTTTTTACACAGATAATTGTTAGTTTCTGGAACCAACTCCCCAGTAATGTTGTTGAAGCTGACACCCTGGGATCCTACAAGAAGCTGCTTGATGAGATTCTGGGATCAATAAGCTACTAACAACCAAACAAGCAAGATGGGCTGAATGCCTCCTCTCGTTTGTAAACTTTGTAAATGTTCTTATATTCTTATAATATCATTATGTGTATGAAATTAACAGAATTGGGGGTCCTAAGCCATTCTCTGTGTCTACTTCTTTCTGGTCACAAACTCTCCACTGACAAAGAATGCTTTTAAAAAGAGTCATAAACTAACTGCTGGACAAGTGTTTGATCTTCCCCCATCACTGAATGGATCCTTTGGCGCCACAAGCTAGATCATTTTTGGGTGCTTTGACACCTCGGACAGAGAACAGTACCCCTCGTAAATACAGCTGACAGGGGTCAAATCCACAGAACAATGGGCTGTCTCTGAACGAGAACAACCAATGAGAAACATCCCACGTGGACTTGGGCACAGCCCAAAATAACCAAATTAACCAATCACAGGGTGGAAGTGAGAATCACAAAACCAGCCGTGTGGCTTTCAAAAGGAGCGCGCTCTCCACAAACAAACAGTTTTTCCACACCAAGCAAGTTCACCGCAGAAGGAACAGCGCTCCAGGCAAGAGAGAGAGCTCCCATACGTGCTGCCCATGAGCTCCTCACACTAGAAGTGTGCCCCACAGAAGGAACAGCACTCCAGGCAAGAGAGAGAGCTCTCAGACATGCTGCCAATGAGCTCCCCACACTAGAAGTGTGCCCCACAGAAGGAACAGAACTCCAGGCAAGTCACTTAACCTCCTTGTGCTCTGTCCTTCGGATGAGATGTAAAACTGAGGTCCTATTGTTAAATGACTAACTAATAATAGGTTTACACCAGGGGTTTTCAACCGGGGGTACGTGTAGCCCTGGGGATACTTCTAAGGGTCATAGGGGGTACGCAGCACAAATAAAAAAGAAAATAAGGGAAAATAATGATCTTGAATTTCATTAATGGTATCATATATTTTCTAAACCATGATGTATACTTATTTAATCTTTTTTTAGCAACTCAAAGTTAACGGCTATTGAAAAAAAAAAACAGACTCTATCACGTCCACATTTTCCACCTGTACGTATGCACGATTTCAATTGAGTGGATTTCCACTCTGATATATAGGTGAAGCAGACATCTGGCGATTGTACCTGGACAGCGCTCTGTGCTGCTCATGATCTTTGCTGTTTTCAACTTGTCATATCAGTGAAGCACAGTGTTTCTGTGTTTTTTAGAAGTATAAATGCTCTGGTAAACATAAATAGTCATCACAATACTCGTGTTTTGTTTATCATCGTGGCTGCATTTTATTTACAGCAATAGTGGCTGGTTGAATATGTGTTCGGTGTTTGATACCTTTTTTACTTGCAATAGAAGAACGAAGGAAAACACAAAATAATTGGATTATTTTTAGTTAGTAATTAATTATAGTTTTATCTTGAGGTTAATGTTTTTGATACTGTAAACATTTTAAATGGCACACATAATTATGCTGAGGTGGGAAGTAAATAGTAACGTGATAAACATTTACAGTGCAGACTATTTCAACAGAATATTGTCAATTAATATTGCAGCTTACCACTGATCCTAATAAGGATTACTCTCCTATCTGTCAGTGGTACAATCCAAAATGCAGAAGGTGTGGATTTAAAGGTAAAGTAGTATTTTACATTAATCCTCTGTTATACAACATGAAAAATAAAAAAGAACAATGAATACTGTGTGCTTATTGCAGGAAAGCCAGGCTTGCTAGGAGTGAAAATATAACTGTGTTTTTCCAACATGACTTTTCTTAGAAGTATCAGTTTTCCCATCCCAGCATGTGGACACAGGGTTGCCAACTAGGACACTTTAACAGGTCAGGTGTCAACTCACCTCTAAACCACAAATTAATCGATTTTAAATCAACTCGTAAAGTGAGTGTGAATTGCATGAGCGGCTTCAATAAATTATTTAATTGTGGTGGCGATTCTATCCGAGAGCATCAAAACAACATGTATTCAAATCATATTGCTTGAAATGCTACATGATAACCAGTATCTATCAAAATAGTGCAATTCCCTCGTTATAGAGAATTTTGTACTCACCCGCATACTTTCTTGTTTAACCTTGTGGTTAAGTTTCTATTAATATCTCTTCCTCCTTCGCACAGTCCCACCCCAATCAGACAAATACAGCAAATCAGCAAGCTGTATAGGTCTGATTGATGGAAACGATCCTCATAGGAAGTATTTCCTGCCCCTGGAGAGGTGTGTGATTTTGGTAATTAGTAAGCAAAAAAATGTAATTCCTTTAGTGACAGTTCACGGAATTCACACTCACTTTAAATGTTCAATAAAATCAATGAATTTGCTGTTTAGAGAGGTGAGTTGAAAAACCTGACAGGTCTTAAAGTGTCCCGGAATTATGGGGCCAGTTGGCAACCCAATGTGGACAGGATATGTATTGAAATGTGTATTTATGCCTTAAGGGCTAAACATCTTCCCAAAAATAAAGGAGTAACTGCACTATCCTGTGTTGTGTCTTTGATTACATTATCCTTGTAAATTGCTTTATTACTTTAATTGATTTTGTTTAATTTTCAGAAGGTTACACAGCCTGACAACTACACTGAATGTCTGAGAGAAGTAAATGAAAGTAGGTCTTGGAATAACCATACCATTTATCATACTGCAAGAATATATTATATTTTTAAAGATACTGGATATGAGAAAAAATAATATTTTCTTATCAGTAAACACAATGTAGGAACTTCTGACAGCAGACTGTCAATCATTATATCTTCAGCTAAATCCAGAGTAAATGTAAAAATGTAAATGGAAAACATCAAATACAAGTGTTCTCATCTGTGATTAATTCTTTATCCTGTATTTGATTTTGTTATTGAAAGTCTGTCTCAATATTTTATCATGTATCCTGGAAATGTATTTGCATATAGGAAGAAATATCGACCCTGTAGTAATATTGTAGTTATGGAGAGTTGGACACTGTTAGATAAAAGAGACTCTTTCATGTTTATATCATCAACTGTAATTAATTAAAACACCTGTGGTTTGTGTCTTACACAACTGGTAATTTTACATAAATATTAATCACTCAAAAGTGTTGAATTTAGAAATACCCAAAAGGAACTTAAATTCAAAGGCAAATTATTTGACTAAAAGTCTTTTTGAAGACAATGAAAGCCTCCTGTATCTGTTGTAGCAATATTTGTGCAGATTAATGACTCAATTAGTTGCAGTGGTTTAAAAAAGACCAGACCAAAAATAACTTCTCGCCAAAACGTTCATCATTGAATTGGAGTATCTTGTAGTATTTCCTTGTAGTATTTTTAAACAACTCATTATTTCCCTTATGGAAAAACATATATTTTTAATTATGGTAGAAAAATATGATCCTATATTTTTCATATATAGAAATTGGCCCCTTTTTATATATTTAAAATATATGGGATATATTTAATATATATTTTAGTCTGTAATCCATATATTTATTTTATATGTTGAAAATATATGGTACACCATATATTTTCATTAGTCTGTAATCCATATAAAATAAATATATGGATTACAGACTAAAATCTGAAGAATGTCAATTGTTAATAAGATATGTGACTTGCCTTTTTTATTTGCCTGGTTTAATTTATGTATTTTTTATGAATACATCAAGTGATCTAGTTTGGAATAACCAATTAAAATACAACTAAAACATTTTATTAAGCTTTCAACAACTGAACACAGAATGAAATAATCTGTCCATGTCCACATTTTTTTTCACAGCTACTATTTACAATCACACCCCAATTACTCAACACCCGATTTTACCCAATTTAGATTGTCCAAATCCCTAAAAACAGCTCAGGAGAACTAAAGGATAGTGAGGGTCTCATCACCAACCCAGAAGCTTGAGATGTCAGCGAGCTACCGACCTTGCGAGAAGAAAGGCCAGCCTTGCAGATGTCCTCTTGAGCACACAGGTCACCTGACCGATAGGGTCCGCTGTTGTGCGGTGAGGAGAAACACTCCCAGGGGAATCATCGGTGAATACCAACAACATTGCACAGTCAAGACATGAACATGCGCTTTCCTGACTGCACAACTCACCCTGCTCCCAACACGACTGTGTCTTTACCAGGTGAACCTCACCCCAGGTGAATTTATACTATAAGCTATGCTTGAATCGGTGCAATAGATTTTGAGAAATATTATATTTTATGGACCACCCCCTGACTATAGGTTGATAACATTTTACCTAAGCAAACAACAAATATACCTTTCACAAGTATCTTTAAAAAATGAACTGAAGGTTCATCTGTTGAGGTTGAACAGCTGATGATGTAGACATGAAAGAACCTCTTTTATCTAACAGCTATTGTTGTTATTGACTCTTAAAAGCCCTGTGTCCTCATAGCTTTAAAACACGCTCAGTAATGCTTCATTGCATCTTTAGTGTCTCGTTGTTTGATAATAGCAAAGAAATGATGACAACATATACTTTAGGCACTTTCTAACATGTAATATTACGTCATTGCTGGCAATTGTTTAAGACAGACCTGTCCTGACACCACTGTGTTTTGGGCCACAAAGGCTCTAGTGCCTGTATTATCTCAGGTGCTAGAGAGTGCTGCAGAAAAGCTACAGTGTATCTTAACTTCTTGTTTTTCCCCCAGGTGCTTTCCCTGAAGACAGGTTTTCTATTGATTTGTTGTTTTATCTGCTTGGCATTCCTCATATTGCAAGCATTTTCTAGAACTATTCTATTGAGAAGAGTAAACGAAGGTTGGGTTTGTGGTGATTTAAAATACACAGAAGGGCAAACTTGCAGTAAACAAGCATTTCTATAAATACTGTTTTCAGCTGTGACGATGTATGGAATACAGCAGTGATGTGCTTCAGCTTTCATTGTTTATTTATTTATTTTTTAATATAATTTCCATACAACCCAAATAAAACATACCAATATTCTTAATTTCAAGACCTGAACCTGTGTAGTTTACTTCAATGCAAAACAGAAAAGTGCACTGTGGCAATGTGATCCACCCCTGTGTGCATTTCTGTGTTGTATGTTGCGTGTGTTAATGTTGGTGTATAGAGATTGGTACACGGGATATAAACGGGTCTGTGTTTCACGTGTATTTAAAAATGTAGATTTGTATTTAGGCACGAGGATGGCACAGATCACTTCACATGCTGGTTAAAATGTAATGTGTGGTCATGGGAGTACACTTAATTAATTCACGTGCAGTTGTACCGGGATTCCAATTGAATGATTGACTAGCAATCGAGTCTCGGTACAACTGCATAAAAGCAGCATGTTTTCACTCACTCGGGGTTGTGTGTTCGGTGAGTGGAGAACGGGTGTGGAGAGGAGAAAGGAAAAGAAACCAAGATACCAATAATAATAATAATAAGTATTATTTCACTCACCGTGTTTGTTTGTTTGTTCGTTTACTGCTTTATCGTTTTGTTCGTCTATTTATTTTGGCTCAAGTGCCGTGTCCTGTTTTGTGTTTAAAACCTTTTATTTTCTGTTCTGTTTATTTATTAAATGCTGAGCGAAAGCATTCGCTCAGCTCCACCAAACTCTACCTCTCGTTTTGTTTATTTATTTCCTGCTTCTGGTCTGACGCCACCCACTCTGGCCGTCTTTGTGACATGCACATAGAAATGCACAGGTTTTTAAAGACACTGCATTTTTTCTGCATGAACTCTTTCAGTACCTTTACAGAATGATTTATTTTCTATAATTGTTTAAATAGCTTTGGTTTATTGCACTGCTCTTAAAATGAAATTCACATGGGTTTGCCCAAGGTTAGTTTACCAGTCTGCTCTTTTGAGTCTTGTCTACAATTTCTGCAGTTATGAGTGGATCTTTCCTGGACCAGCATCGAGGTCTGCAGTGTTGAAAGAGTTAAATCTATATATATCAGCCTGTATATATATCAGCCTGTATATATATATATATATATATATATATATATATATATATATATATACACACAGTACTGTGCAAAAGTTTTAGGCAGGTGTGAAAAAATGCTGTAAAGTAAGAATGCTTTCAAAAATAGACATGTTAATAGATTATATTTATCAATGAACTAAATGCAAAGTGAGTGAACAGAAGAAAAATCTAAATCAAATCCATATTTGGTGTGACCACCCTTTGCCTTCAAAACAGCATCAATTCTTCTAGGTACACTTGCACAAAGTCAGGGATTTTGTAGGCATATAGTCAGGTGTATGATTAAACAATTATACCAAACAGGTGCTAATGATCATCAATTCAATATGTAGGTTGAAACACAATCATTAACTAAAACAGAAACAGCTGTGTAGGAGGAATAAAACTGGGTGAGCAACAGCCAAACTCAGCTAACAAGGTGAGGTTGCTGAAGACAGTTTACTGTCAAAAGTCATACACCATGGCAAGACTGAGCACAGCAACAAGACACAAGGTATTTATACTGCATCAGCAAGGTCTCTCCCAGGCAGAAATTTCAAGGCAGACAGGGGTTTCCAGATGTGCTGTCCAAGCTCTTTTGAAGAAGCACAAAGAAACAGGCAACGTTGAGGACCGTAGACGCAGTGGTCGGCCAAGGAAACTTACTGCAGCAGATGAAAGACACATCATGCTTAGTTCCCTTCGCAATCAGAAGATGTCCAGCAGTGCCATCAGCTCAGAATTGGCAGAAAACAGTGGGACCCTGGTACACCCATCTACTGTCCGGAGAAGTCTGCTCAGAAGTGGCCTTCATGGAAGACTTGCGGCCAAAAAGCCATACCTCCGACGTGGAAACAAGGCCAAGCGACTCAACTATGCATGAAAACACAGGAACTGAGGTGCAGAAAAATGGCAGCAGATGCTCTGGACTGATGAGTCAAAATTTGAAATATTTGGCTGTAGCAGAAGGCAGTTTGTTCACCGAAGGGCTGGAGAGCGGTACACGAATGAGTGTCTGCAGGCAACAGTGAAGCATGGTGGAGGTTCCTTGCAAGTTTGGGGCTGCATTTCTGCAAATGGAGTTGGGAATTTGGTCAGAATTAATGGTCTCCTCAATGCTGAGTACAGGCAGATACTTATCCATCATGCAATACCATCAGGGAGGCATCTGATTGGCCCCAAATTTATTCTGCAGCATGACAACGACCCCAAACATACAGCGAAAGTCATTAAGAACTATCTTCAGCGTAAAGAAGAACAAGGAGTCCTGGAAGTGATGGTATGGCCCCCACAGAGCCCTGATCTCAACATCATCGAGTCTGTCTACATGAAGAGAGAGAAGCAACTGAGGCTGCCTAAATCCACAAAAGAACTGTGGTTAGTTCTCCAAGATGTTTGGGCCAACCTACCTGCCGAGTTCCTTCAAAAACTGTGTGCAAGTGTACCTAGAAGAATTGATGCTGTTTTGAAGGCAAAGGGTGGTCACATCAAATATTGATTTGATGTAGATTTTTCTTCTGTTCACTCACTTTGCATTTTGTTAATTGATAAATATAAACTATTAACATGTCTATTTTTGAAAGCATTCTTACTTTACAGCATTTTTTCACACCTGCCTAAAACTTTTGCACAGTACTGTATATATATAGAATTGCTCAACTCAGTCTTCATTCCGACAGCACTTCTCACCCCAAACCCTGCTTAAGCACCCTTTGCTGTATCCATCTTCAATACACTGACTTTCTAGGCTCTCCAAGCTCAGGCTGCTGAATGAACTACAATGTAGTGTTACATATGATGATTATTTGGAGATGTGGGCACCTTGCCAGGGTAAGTAGTGCCCAGACCACCAGAAATACATTCATTTTTGGTAAACACAGACTGTCAAGTCTTATGTATAAGTGGCTGACCTCTTTTTTCCCCCCCAATACATTGCAACCTCAATAATTTCAAGTAACAAATGTCTTAAATAGTCCAAGCAAGATGAGCCTGTCACCGATTGGAATGACTGATTCAACTGAAGTCCAATTCAGAGCACTTAACTGACTAACAAAACACCAAAGGACCAAAAAAAATATGTATACGGTATGTGTTTTGAATGTCTTGGCAGGGCAAATTCTCTCACCTAATTATTAAACATTTCCAAAAAATAAGAACAAAAAGGATATAATAGCAATAACTATCACTTAGAATAAATATCTTGTGCCCTTTTTAACAGGGTTAATATTACAGAAATATACCATTTACACCAGATACTTGACCTTGTCATTAGATAAGTGCCTTTGTCTTCAGATCAAGAGTTAACAGCCAAGGGGCTCTGTGACAGGAATGACCGAGGTTGAGACTCAGAGACAGTATAAAGTTCAAAAATAAAGTTTTTTAATAAACAAAAATACAAAATAAACAGGCACGAGGGCCAAACAAAAAGGTTTCAAAACACAAAATAGACACAAAACAAAACTTACAAATTAAGGCTTCCAGGCTGGGCGTTGCCTTCACTGGATTCAATAACTAATAAAACACAGCACAAACAAAAACACTCTTCTTCTCCTTCCAAAACTCTCTCTCCTAATGGGAGGCTGAAGCCTCCTTTTATGCCAGGTGGCTCAGTCCTTAATTGAATAATTAATTAGTTGATTGCTCCCACCTGAAGCAATCAATCTGGGCAGGGAGGAGAATTTAACTCCTTCCCTGCCAATATTTCTAAGGGCAGAGCCCTGCTCTGCCACAGGCTCGTATATCTGGTTGCTTTTACCTCTGCAGAGAGTGTTATTTTTTTATGTCTGATATAACACAATCAGTTATTTGAAACAAAAGTTTCCCTGTAAATTCCCAATAGTAAATGAGAGGGAGTATAACCACATTATCAATTGAGAGACAAAAATCAATTGAGATTCTGCAACCCCAACTCAATTACTGAGCAACCTGCAACTTCTGAATTACACTGTAACCCTGACCTAGTTTGATCTTCCTGTACCTCAGTCCCATGCAACTGTAAAATTAGCTGTAATTGCGCTAAAAGCAGGATACTGAATTTCATTCAGCCATAAGGGTAAGGGATTGCAGAAAATCTGCATTTCATGGGTGGCTTTGCAAATGTAGTGCATTTCATCATTGAGAAAAACACACTCCAAATAGGAAAATGCAAATCAAAGAAAAACATAACACTACCTGAGCAGCATTACAATAAAAGTTCTGCAATAAAAGCAACACAAATACAACAGTTGTAAAACTAATACAGTCATGTACAAGCTGACATTAAGTAGACAAGAGAGCCCATTCCCTCACAGAGGTCTTCTGTCTAATAAGAATTCAGTGTTGTAATAGACTCACTGCTGTCAGCAACCACACAGTGCAGGGAAGCAAGCAAAAAAGCAAACACAATGCTTGGTTATATAGCCAATAGTGTATAGTAAAAATCCAAGGAAGTTATGATGAGGTTGTATGCACTGGTGGGAACGCTCTTGGAGTACTGTGTCCAATTCAAGTCACCACAGCACCAATGGGATATGTGGCCCTGGAGGGAGTCCAAAGAAAAACAGCCAGACTAATCCCAGGGCTTAAATGACTAAGCTACGGAGATAGGCTGGAAGAACTAAATCTATTTACCCTGGAACAAAGAACTAGGGGGCAGGGAGCATGACTGCCATCTTTAAAATGGGAAAAGGAATTGACATAGTTAACCTGAACCAATACTTTAAGCACAGTACAGAAACCGGGACCAGAGGACACAGCTGGAAATAAATGGTGATAGACTTTGGGTAAAGGGAAGGAGACACTTCTTCACACAGAGTGTATGGAATAGGCTACCTAATCATATTGTTGAGACAGAATCATCTGGATTCTTTAAGACCCAACTTGACAAAGTTCTGAAATCAATCAGCTACTAGGAACCGGACAGGTTTAAATGTGCTGAATGTATTCCTCTTGTTCATAAATGTTCTTATGTTCTCAGTGTGTTATATACTATGTAAATAAACTTCATTTTAAACTACTGTATGAGCGCAGTAACCTGTGTATACTAACTCTAGATAGGTACTGTATGTTTTTCTAATGCATCACTTCTAATGCAGAAATTGTGCAAAGCTTTCATTTCATGCACTCACAGTCTCCAAGCAATTAAGATCAAAGGGTAAACTGTTCCGATTTACAGCTCAGACAAATTGAATGTGCATGTTTTTTTTGTTTTTTTTTTCCGGTAGCCAAAAAGTCAGTAAGTTAGAGATGGAAGTTTCTTAATTGAACTGCAAATTAAAAATAAAAAAATGCCATCGGATGTCTGGAAATTTTTTACCAAGGAACCAAACTCGAAGGTGAAATGTGTCTTTTGCGAGAATTTGCTGAGCTATTGTGGAAACACAACAAATTTATGGGACCACTTAGTAAGGCTCCATCCCTCCAGATACGACTGAATTTATAAGCAAAAGGACCCCACTCCATCAGTGATGGCTTACTTTGGCAAGAAAATTGAGTCCAAAAGTGCCAGAGCAAGGGCAATCACTGACCTGATCGTGGATGTAATGACACAAGACATCTGACCGGTGGGTATCATCGAGGGGGACTGGATTCAATAAACTGATTACTAACCTTGCTCCGGGCTATGAAATGCCCTGTCGAAAGACATTCTCAAAATTAATTCAGCTGGATCACGACTGGGCAAAAGAGAAGCTCAGACAGGATTTACCTGGATGTAACTCTGTCCATTACAACCGACATGTGGACGAGCATGGCATAGGGTGTCTTTCTTACAGTAACCTGCCATTACATCACTCAAGTCTGGGCACTCAAGTCAAAAGTGCTGGCGACAAGAAAATTATATGAGAAGCACATTGCTGCTAATTTAGCGGAAGCCATCAATAAGATAAATGCGGAATTTGGTGTGGCATCAAGAGTAGTTGCTTGTGTGCATGACAACGCTGCACACATGTGCAGGACAGTGCCTCTGCTTACTGTAAGCAAGCAAACGGTGGCACTTTTTAATGATGTGGCTAGTGTGACTTGTGCAGGACATTAACCTCTGCATGCAGAATAGCATCTGGGAGGGGAAGGTAGGGACGGACTTTGGAGATGTTTCGAAGATGGTAGAAGAAAGATTTGACCACGGAGGAGATGTAGTCATCAAAGGAGAGATTGCTGTCAAGAAGTACACCAAGGCTTCGTACTGTGGGGGAAGGCAGCAGCAGACAGTTTCCGAGGTTCAGGGCAGCTATATTTAGATTCTTAAGTTGAGTTTTAGATCCTGCTAGAAGGAGTTCAGATTTTGCTAGTGTTCAGCTGAAAAAAACTGGCAGACATCCAGGCCTCGATGTCTTGAATGCAAGCCGAGGGCCGGACCATGGCAGAGGGGCTTCCAGGGTCGAGTTTTAAGTAGAGCTGGGTGTCGTCAGCATAGGAGTGAAACATGAGGCTGAGTTGGCGGATGAGGTGACCCAAGGGAAGCATGTAGATATTGAAGAGAAGGGGCCCAAGAACAAATCCTTGGGGGGCACCACAAGTGACTGTGTAACTGAAACAGGAGTCAATTCTGTTTACTTGTCGTATCCTGGAATAAATCCTAATAAAGCTGGTGGGCATACATGTATCTCCCTGGAAGTCCTTAGTCCTATTAAATCACAAAAACATATGGAGACAGGATACACAGATGGCAAAGGCCGCCTAGGGAATCGCAAATCAATTTCACCTGCTTTATACTGCATATATATATACAGTATATAATCCAGTCATGCATTGAAATGCTAGAACGTGCATGAGAGAGATGAGATGTTATACCAGTTTTTTCATTGTTTGAAAGGAGATTTAAGATCCTGCATTCCTGATGATGGTGCCGTTGTTCTCACCCAAAACAATGATTGATGTCCGTGGACCCTATTCTTAAAACACTTCTAGTATAGTAAGAACTTCCTCTTTAATCCTCAGAAAGCAGAAATGCCCTAAACAGCCCCTTGATCTGGATGACTCACCTTTGAAATCAGATGCCAGGGACTTTGTCAGCATACACACCTACAATTTATTTTCTCATTGTTAAAAGTTTAAGCAATGGGATTTAAATGCATGTACTTGTCTGAAGGTTACAATGCTTATCAAATATGAAAAAATTAAACGTAGGAAGATTACGCTGAGTCCAATTGGAAGGTTAAGGTAAAATTGTGCCTGTGACAGATCACTTGCGATTACTTGGTGCCAGTGTGCCAGGTCGGCTCAAGGAGTATCACTAGAGCATGATGGGAAAAGAGGCTTGCAGCAAAATGTTTTACCTGAGCAGCAAGGGCATCCCAGACACTAGACTGTAGGGCAGTTTGCCAATTATTAAGTCCTAAAAGACAAGTGCAAAAGGCTGCTTTTAGCAATTAGATAAGAAGAGTAATTTCAGCTCCTCTGCAGAGACAGTTATTTCCACCACTCTGCTAGAAAGCAATCTATGCAGGTTTCTTAATGTTCAAGTAAATCAAATTACATAAGTTTGCCTGAATGGCCCGGGTATGTCTATTGTCCCTTTTAATGATTTGACTGGTTCATTATCTTCTCAGTGCTGACACATGCTAAAACATGGGTGACATTCAACAAAAAAGCCCTTAATAAGCCATTAATAGCTACCTGATGATCTGTTTTCAAGTTAACAAATGCAAATTAACTTTGAAATCTCAAGTAAATAGATTTAATTGCAAATAAAATGTAATTTAAACAAAACTGGTCTGTGACAGGGTAGCCAACCGTGATGTCGTACCCAGACCAAAAAGCTGACAGACAACACAGACAGGTACTGCGCTGAAAGCGCTCTTGTGCACTGTTTTTATTACAGAAAAATAAAATAGATATTTAAACAGAAAACACTGTTCACAGAGTTTCATACGTTCACACTGTTCACACGCTCCTCCTCCAAACACTCCACCCTGAACATGGAAAGCTGATCTGGAGATGATCACCTTCTGCACGGGGTTTCTAATATTTGTGTGGTCGACAGCAACTCTGTTTATAATTAAGCCGCTGCCGACCACGCATTTTCACGAGATGTCTGGCAGGGACGAACTGCTAACAATCGCCCTGCCAGACCACAGCCAAACCAAACCAAACATTTTTAAATAACACCAAATACATTTTCTTTTTAAATAATAATAATAATAATAATAATAATAATAATAATAATAATAATAATAATAATAAACACAAGACATTTTAATCAGCAGGGCTTTTCCCTGCCTCCTCTCATATGTGCAGGGCTTTCCCTCTGCCCTGTGGAGTAGTGGTTAGGGCTCTGGACTCTTGACCAGAGGGTTGTGAGTTCAATCCCAGGTGGGGGCCACTGCTGCTGTACCCTTGAGCAAGGTACTTTACCTAGATTGCTCCAGTAAAAACCCAACTGTATAAATGGGTAATTGTACGCATAAATTTTGTGTAAAAAAATAAATAATGTAATTGTATGTAAAAATAATGTGATATCTTGTAACAATTGTAAGTCGCCCTGGATAAGGGCATCCGCTAAGAAATAAATAATAATACTTCAAGGTCTTTTACTCCAAATTAAAATGATAATGTTAAAAAAAGGGTATGTAAGGGCTACTGTATAAGAAAACAAGCCGCACATAAGGGGGGCTTAAATTGTTTGTACGTTTTGTTACCACAACAAGCAGAATATTTAGTGATTTTTAGATGTTCCTTTTACTAAAAATAATGTAAATTTCATTTTGGCTAATAGTGACCATACTAATAAGGCAGTTGCAATAATAGCCCATGTTTTAATGAGCAAGATACTTCGAGTGTCATTTTAATTTGTACATTTGTCTTTTTATAGTGTTTCCCATCGCTGGATTCTGTTGCTCCCTTGCTGATCTTGTGCTGGGACTGAACAGCCTTCCTCATTCCATTAAAATCATGTGACTATGTGGCCTTTCAACTCTGCCAGCACCACTTGCTGAACATTAGTACAGGCAAAGAGTCACATGATTTGTAGCTTGTAGCTGAAAGCCAGGAAAAAGCAAATTTAGAGAAAAATAATAATAATTTAATATTGGAGGAAATTAACCCAGAACCATTGGATGGTTGGAAACAATTGAAGATACTTACACTCCTCAGAATTTTTTGCCACATCTTTTTTTTTAAATTTTAATGACCTGCAAAAAAAGTGGCAAAAAGTAGATACACTTACAGAAAGAAAGATCGAATAGGCAAACATCTTTATTCTCTACTCATGCTTACTGCTGTTGTTTTAAATAGAAGAGTACTGAATATTATTATTTTTAATAACAGCTACCCCCAAAAAAGTCAATGTTAGTCTATAGCAGGGATCAGCAAACCTATGGCTCACAAGCCATACCTGGCTCTTCAAGTAACCATATATGAGTCTCGAGTATCGAAGCAATTCACAAATACGCACACACACACACACACACACACAGACACAAATCTACAAATGACCAACTTGGGGCGTGATATCTGATTTATTTATGTATGTATGTATGTATGTATGTATGTATGTATGTATGTATGTATTTATTTATTTATTTTTACATCCACCTACCTGCTGCTCTTATTGGTGCTTGTATTCCTAGAGTCCGTTTCATTGTGTTTAGATTTTTATTGCGGTTTTTCAGTTTCGAAGTGTACTGTAAAGCTCTTCAGTTTCATTTAAAAAATGGCAAAAAGAAAGAAGGGATGTGTAATACTGTTCTTTTCAGCCGGAATGGACTGATATGTATGTGTGGCGGAGTGTCCCGCCCCTATTTATTATTATTTGTATTTGTTTGCGGCGCAGAATAAAAGCGCTGCGTCTTTTGTTATTGTTTTTTTATATTTATATTTAAAAACCCTGTCAGGATGCATGACTGATCAGCTACTGATTATTTGACTAGCTGACAGTCATGCATCCTTACCAAACGCGTGCAGACTGTGGCCGAGGGGTAATAAGATAATTAACAGCCAGTTAACCCCTCGGCCAGAGTATAAGAACCTGCAGCTGTACGTGCTGCGGGGTTGAGTGTACAGAGGAGAGTACGGGAGAGCACGGGAGAGCGAGCGAGCGAAAGAAAGAAAGAAAGAAAGAAAGAAAGAAAGAAAGAAAGAAAGAAAGAAAGCAAGCAAGCAAGCAAAACAATTGCTATATTTAAAAATATACTTGTTTCTGTTTGTTTGGCCATCACGCCTTTTTGTTTTGTGTTTTGTTGTTGGTTTAAATCTGTTGTTTTTGTTTATTTAGTTAATAAATCCAGCTGAACGCCGTTGCGTTCAGTTTCACCCGCCCATCCATTGTTTTGGTTCAGTTACTTCCTGGTCCGTGACGTCACCACACCTCACCACTACAAGCCAGCCTGCCACAGTATGCCTTTGTGGATTTCCACTTTGTCTCATATGCAGTGACTGGCTTCAAACAAAAAATTGAATTTATAAGGAGGCTGTGTGGTCCAGTGGTTAAAGAAACGGGCTTGTAACCACGAGGTCCCGGGTTCAAATCCCACCTCAGCCACTGACTCATTGTGTGACCCTGAGCAAGTCACTTAACCTCCTTGTGCTCCGTCTTTCGGGTGAGACGTAATTGTAAGTGACAATGCAGCTGATGCATAGTTCACACACCCTAGTCTCTGTAAGTTGCCTTGGATAAAGGCATCTGCTAAATAAACAAACAAATAAACAACGACATCACATGACACACCATGCTGCATTTGCAGCAAAATACCAAGAAGGTGAGGCGCGGAAAAAGACCTGCGAGGAGCTGCAAAGAAAAGTGAAAGCAGGGCAAAGCAAACTACTGGCATGGTGGAATAAAGGTGGAAGTCTAAATACAGTAGGTTTCGTAGGCTCTTTAGAGATCGTTCGCAAAGGTAAGCCTTTCACTGATGCAAATATGTGAAGAGCTGTATGCTTAATATAGCGGAAGAGCTATTTGAATAATTCCCCAACAAAGACAAAATCTTGCAGCAAATACAAGATATGCCTTTATCGGCAAAAACAGTTTACGATCAAGCTGTGAAACTGGTGGATCAGGTTGATAAGGTTCATATTTTTCGTTTGCTTTCAATGAGTCAACGGATGTCTGTGATGTTGCACAACTATGTATTCTCAGGTGACTTATATATGTGGCAACTTAGTACAAGAAGAAATGCTTGCAATTCTGCCAATGAAAAATCAAACAAGAGGCAAAGACATACTTAAAACTGTGATAGCGAGAAGCAGATACAGTTAGAGAAGCTTGTTTCAAAGTGTATTGACCATGCACTCAGCATGATGGGGAAACACAAGGCATTCGTTGCTCTTTTGTCAGAACAACAGAAACACCCCATTTTAAGCTTTCAATGTTTTACGCACCAGGAAGCACTTTGTGTCCATCCTTGTGGAGTTGAACCTTGCGATGTAATGGCATTGGTAGTGCGTATTGTCAATTGGATTCTTGCCGAGCCCTCAATCACTGTCAATTCCAGTCCCTGCTGGAAGAAGTGGATTGCGAGCATCCAGGACTTTTGATGCACATAAATGTATGTTGGCTGTCCTGTGGCAATGTTTTAGCTCGCTTTGCGGCCTGTTTAAAAGAAGAAATGAAAGGTGTGACTGGCTTCCCAAGTTTTATTATCTTGTGGACGTTACAGGTCATTTGAATCAACTTCATGTTAAACTTCAAGGGCAAGGAAAAACAGTCCTGTCTCTACAGCAGGCAGCTTTTCCATTTGAATCCAAATTCAATCTGTTTATCAGAGATATCGAGACTGGCAGACTGACTCACTTTGAGACGTTACGAATGTGTTTGAGATTCATGCATGGTAGAGGATCCTCGCAACAATCTAGATCTGCAGCAGCTTGTGGTGTTTACATCTGATCTGCTAATGTCATTCAAGTCTCGTTTGGTGGACTTTCACAGACACAGTACTTTGTTCAAGTTTATGATTCGTCCCCATGAAACTTGTATGGAAGCACTGGACTTGATGGTGATTCCGAGCATCTCAATCAGAGGTGTGCAGCTGGAAATTGCTAACTTCAAGGAGTCAGACATTTGGGTTGAAAAGTTTGGCATTCTAAATTCAAATCTGGAAAGCCTTGCTCAGCATGGCATAGAACTAGCAAAACTGCACAAATTGATTGATTTGAGGAAATTGGTGAGCGAAGATAACCTCATTCTGCAAACTTGGAATGAACTTCCACTTACAGCACAATGCAGAATGTGAGTTTTGCTCTCAATGATGTTTGGCTCCACCTATGTGTGTGAAGAGGCATTCTCCGACTTAAATCACATCAAAAACTATTTGTGCTCAAGATTAACAGCAGAAGCAGAAGTCACATTAAAGAAGCGCACTATAGGTACAATAATCTATATATTATATATATATATATATATGTACTTGAAAGTACTGTACATAAATTCTGACTTATTTGTTTATGATTGGCTCTTTGCTGACCACTTGCTCTAAATGTCCATTCAGTTTGGCTCTCTTGCACAAAAAGGTTGCCGACCCCTGGTCTATAGCAAGCAATTTAATGGAATTTCGCCTTGTTGTTATAAAAAATGTACAACATTGTATCTTTTTCTATAGAACTGTATGGCTAACTTACATTTTATTGAATACATAACACTTTTCTGTTTAAAATTGTAATCCAGTACTATGGACAGAAGTTGCGTTGTTAATCCAAAAATTCGTTACTTAAAAGTTGCCCTTTGTGCTATTTTACTGGAGACAAAAATATCTATTTTCTGAGAATGGCTTGAAAACCATGTTAATGAGCACTTATTTACATGCATTCAGTCTGCTGATTAGGTTGATGTGGAAAACACCTCTAACGACATACTCAGAATATCAAACCAAATGTTATAAACCAGTTGCAGATTATACAACTGCATTTTCTATAACATCCTTATGCGAATCTCGCCCTGTGAAAAGCCTCTTTTTGGGGGATCTGATGAGGAAAATGAATAGCAAAGTAAAAGTTTAGAAGAGAAGCTGATGTATGAATAACTCAAATCACATAATAGCGGTACAAGAAGTAATAAATACGATTAGTGAAAGAGTTAGTTAAGAACATAAGAAGAACATAAGAAAGTTTACAAACGAGAGGAGGCCATTCAGCCCATCTTGCTCATTTGGTTGTTAGTAGCTTATTGATCCCAGAATCTCATCAAGCAGCTTCTTGAAGGATCCCAGGGTGTCAGCTTCAACAAAACAAGTTGGGATATTCTGCTGGTAAAGCGACATTTTCTTGTGTGTGATAAGCACCTGTTTACTTTTCACAGATGGAAGAGGTGGTGTGGGTGAGATACACCATTTCATGAAATGTCATTAGAAGCAACACTGCATGAAAAGCAGGCAGGTGGCAAGCGCTACGGTAGGTGTGAAAATTAGATTAAACTCAGCCTTCTAGATGAAGGAAATAGAAGGTCAAACAAACTCTGTTTGACTCATTTCCCCGATGTTAGAGGAGGAATTCTCCCAAGAGGACACAGATGCACTTCCTCTCCCTATCATCGCTCCGAGCACTGCACTACACTGTATGGAAAGCCCTGTAAATAAACCCATCTGAATGTATTACCTTAGCTAAGCTTTCATCTAAACAGTGAAAATGGTTGATTATCACTACCACATGAAGTGTAGATGAGTCATTCTGGTTGCACAATACTGATTGTTGATTTCTACCTTTGCACTCCTACCAAACTAGTGTAATGAATGAACACTTAATGTTTACTTTCAACTGACTGCACAATCTTGCATATATAAATGTACAGTGCCTTGCATAAGTATTCACCCTCCTTGGACTTTTCCACATTTTGTAGTGTTATAACCTGGAATTAAAATGGATTTAATTGGGATTTTTACCATTTGATTTACACAACATACTTAACACTTTGAAGGTGCAAAATATTTTTTTATTGTGACACAAAAGTTAATCAAACAAAAATAAAGACATTTGTTGGTTGCATAAGAATCCAACCCACTGAGTCAATACTTGGTAGAAGCACCTTTGGCAGCAATTTCAGCTGTGAGTCTTTTTGGGTAAGTCTCTACCAGCTTTGCATATCTGGATCCTACAATTTTTGCCCATTCTTCATGACAAAATTGCTCAAGCTCTGTCAAGTTGGATGGGGACCGTTGGTGAACAGCAATGTTCAAGTCTTGCCACAGATTCTCAATCGGATTGAGGTCTGGGCTTTGACTGGGCCATTCTAAGATATTCAGGTTCTTGTTTTTAAACCACTCCAGTGTAGCTTTGGCTGTGTGTTTAAGGTCATTGTCCTGTTGGAAGGTGAACCTCTGCCCCAGTCCCAGGTCTCTTGCAGACTGAAACAGGTTTTCCTCTAGAATTTCCCTGTATTTGGCTCCATCCATCTTGCCCTCAATCCTGACCAGTTTCCCAGTCCCTGCCGATGAAAAGCATCCCCATAACATGATGCTGCCACCACCATGCTTCACCGTGGGGATGGTGTTCTCAGGGTGATGAGCAGTGTTGGCTTTGCGCCACACATAGCGTTTTGCGCTAAGGCCAAAAAGTTCAATTTTGGTCTCATCAGACCAGAGAACTTTTTTCCACATGTTTGCTGTGTATCCCACATGCCTTTTGGCAAAATCCAAATGGGATTTGATATGGGTTTTTTTCAGCAATGGCTTTCTTCTCGCCACTCTTCCATAAAGCCCAGCTTTGTGGAGCGTCCAGGTTATAGTTGTCCCATGGACGGTTTCTCCCATCTCAGCTGTGGATCTCTCTAGCTCCTTCAGAGTTACCATTGGCCTCTTGGTTGCTTCTCTGACTAATGCCCTCCTTACCTGGTCACTGAGTTTTGATGGACGGCCTTCTCTAAGCAGAGTCGCGATTGTGCCATATTCTTTCCATTTTTTAATAATGGATTTAACGGTGCTCCGGGGGATGTTCAAAGTTTGAGATATTTTTTTATAACCCAACCCTGATTGGTGCTTCTCCAGAACTTTATCCCTGACTTGTTTTGATAGCTCCTTGGTCTTCATGATACTGTTTGTTTAGATATGCTCTCTAACAAACTCTGGGACCTTCCAGAAATAGGTGTATTTAATCTGAGATCATGTGACACTTTAATTGCACACAGGTGAACTCCATTCAACTAATTATGTGATTTCTGAAGGCAATTGGTTGCACCAGAGCTTATTTAGGGGTGTCACAGCAAAGGGGGTGAATACTTATGCAATCAAGACTTTTTAGTTTTTTATTTGTAAATAATTTTGAAAAATATGTAGTTAAATCCATTTTAATTCCAGGCTGTAACACTACAAAATGTGGAAAAGTCCAAGGGGGGTGAATACTTAAGCAAGGCACTGTATAAGCTCTTGTAAAGTAAGTCAGATTCTATGTGACACAATGTTGTCTTTTTTCTATTAGTTACCAAATCAGCTGCAAATTACCAGTTGCATTTACTTGCATAAATAAATAAA
Organism: Acipenser ruthenus; assembly: GCF_902713425.1. Classification (NCBI taxonomy): domain Eukaryota; kingdom Metazoa; phylum Chordata; class Actinopteri; order Acipenseriformes; family Acipenseridae; genus Acipenser; species Acipenser ruthenus. The sequence continues at coordinate 4,802,144 of NC_081190.1, read as the reverse complement.
TGAATTAATAAATAAACAAACAACCTGTGGGGGAAATTACACTAACCATTTTGTGCTGCAATATAACTCTGCCCTCACATACTGTGAGAAAGGGGGACCTTACAAAGGGGATTGCTAATGGGGGCATTACTGGTACTAATTTATAAAAATATATAACCTTAGAAATTTTCCAGAAATAACACAAATTGGGGGTGATGTAAGGATGCACGCAAAGTAATTTGCGGGTGTAAAACCCCCATATGCTGCCGTAAATCATGTTTCTCAGCCGTAAAGTCTGATTTTACTGGTCATTAAAAATGCGGCGTATGTAAAGAATGGTGTTCAGCTGGCGTTCTGCACCTGCTATCAAATTTGGATTAATGATGGCAAATGTGCACTTTGTCATCATTAATCCATTAAAATTATATTGAAGTGCATTTAAATGAAGAAAAGAGCATGGAATTGGGTAGGATGTGAGGTAAGGAGGAATCCAGCACAATTTTACCAACTACACCTATTAAGGCTACTATGGGGGCTTTTTCTTTGATTACCTTACAGGAACTGACAGAGCCAGTTCGATATCTGAGAGCTACTACATGCTCTCTTGATCCTACAAAACTATTAAAATATGTTCTTGGTGTTATTAATACCCACATTTTAAAAATGATAAATGGTTCACTTTCCTCCGGTATAGTTCCCTCAGCACTTAATGTAGCTCACAGGGAGCCAGTGCAGTTTATACAGTACAGGTGTTATGTGCTCACAAGAAGAGGTATGAGTTTAAACCCGGGCTGTAGAATTCTGCACATACTGAAGCCTATTGAGTACTTTAACAGAAACCCCAGTCCAAAGAGCATTGCAGTAGTCCAATCTTGAGGAGATGAATGCATGAATTAAGTTCTCAGCAGAAGATCAGTACAAAAATTATCATAACCGGGCAATGTTACGCAGATGAAAGAATGACACTTTAGTTATATTTCTAACATGACCTTCAAACGATAAGGTGGAATCAAAAATAATACTCAGAGAAATATAGCCAAACTTACCAATTATTTCAGTATCGGATGCCGAGAGACTAATGTATGCCTTTAATTTAATCTAGAATTGATTATTGTAATACACTTTTTTTCTGGTGTCCCAAAACTTGTGGTATCTCGCTTGCAGCTTGTTCAGAATACCACTGCTAGAATTCTGACTAAAACCAGGAAAAGTTAACATATTATCCCTGTTTTGGCATCTTTACACTGGCTCTAAGAGTAACTAAGTAACTAAGAGCTGTATAAAAGCACACACCTGCAGAGACCTGTCATTGCTTCAGGATGACTGCTGTGGTCACTTCCTGATGCGGTGACACTTAGCTTTTGTTGAGGAGAGACAGGAACACGTTCGGAGGAGAAGGGCAAGACAAAGAAGACCTCGCAATTTTCAATACTAGGGTCACTTTGTTTGGGATGCCGGAGGATGAAGTGTTAAAGCATTATCGTCTCACTCTGCAGGTCATCCTTGACCTAATAGCTGAATTGAGGGATGAGCTAGACCCCAGCGTCAATCTAGGGACCGCTATCCCTGCACGTGTGAAAGTGCTGTGTTCTCTGCACTACTTAGCATCTGGTTTCTTTCAGACCACAGTTGGAATGTCTGGAGGGATAGCCCAATCCACCTTTTCCAGAGTGCTGGGGAAATTTCTGGATGTCGTGCTAAAAAGGGCAGACCAACACATATAATTTCCTAAGGATACTAACATAACTGATGTTGGCTGAGACCTTTCCAAACAACTCTGCTTCATGCTGAGTGACCTCAGCTGTAAGGACTCTCAGCTCCTTCTCAGAAAACTTTTCTTTTCTTTTCCATGCACCAAGAGGACTTTGCTGCCCTTCCTCGTTTTTTTTGTTTGTATTTTCGTGCTCCACAAATGTCACACACGACTACTGCTCTCTGTACTCCTAACTATGCAAGTGCGGCCGCTAAATAAGCCGAGGTGCTCATTGAGACACTCATTATCATAATTGTGGATCATTATTTGTGCTTGTTGAGTAATTTGCATTGCTCTTAAGCTTACATAGGATGCAGTGCAAAATAATTGCCTGGCTGCAATGCAATTTGAATTTTGCATCCTCAATTATTTGCATTGCGCCAATACTTACATCACCCCCTTTATGCATAAGTTTGATTTTTAACTTTACTTTTATTAATGATTTGTCATAGATTTTTAATCTCAATGTGTTGTCTAAAACTGGGTTGTGTGTGTGTGTGTGTGGACTAGGTGTGAACTGGAGGGGCACAGCCCGCTAGCCATGCCATGGCACCAGCCTGTGTATACATGGTAGAGACAGGCATGTTGCTCACCAAGACAACAGGCTATGGGAGTGGCAGGAAAAAATGTATTAAGTTAGCATATTGTCTATTGCTCCACCCTTATGCATTTTAAAGAACATAAAGATAAGCCAAAAATCAACTCTAGGATAAATGACGATGTATCAAAAAGTTACAAGAGCAGGATCTTAATATAAGTTGTTTCAACTTTGTTGCATTGCACCTATTTAAATCTGAAAGGGGTCAAATGAGTAAATAAGTACTTAAGTGAGTAATCCCTCACTCTCCGAAAGGGGAAGGGAAAGTCAATTAGATCTGCTGGAACAGCACAAGGACTCCTCCTTCTCTAGACCAGGGGAAATTGAGTTAAGTAATCATGCAATCAATACAGGTGCACATGAGCCCAACAGATAATGCAGGAATTCGGCAGAATGACACATTATTATTCAAATGACACATGTTGCAGATAAACTTCATATGTAGAGAGATGTGTGTCCCTTTTTTCATTGTATAATGCACAGGGAAAAGCTTATCAAAAACCTGGTGCATCGCACTCTTTAGCACCAGATGTGAACTCCTGTTAATGTAACATTACAAATGAACCAATGGCATCAACATGTACTGCCCTAAAACTATAGAAGTGCTGTAAGTAGCTTCACATGTAATTGTAATACCACCCCCCTTATCAATGGTTAGTGACTGTAATCATTCTGAGTGGTTCTAAGCTCCCTGAACAGCCTGTGTCCTTCGTCTCCGCCAGCCCTGCCTACATATGAATGTGCAGTAGGTGGGGCTGTGAGAGTTCAAAGATCGCATTGTGATTTGAGTAGAATGAGGAAGGTTGATCGGTGCTGGCACCTAGGATTCTCTAAACAATCTCATCACATCTGAAAGCATCTTGTCTGCACTTGAATGATCAGTTAGAAACATAAAAAACATAGAAACATACGAATATTTACGATTGAGAGGAGGCGATTCCGCCCATCCACGCTGCTTCCTATGTTTTAACCAGTTATGTTCCCACTTGCATGTACTTCCTTGTATTCCCACAGATTTCAACTTTAGGATTAGTCTTATGTCCGGCACTTTGTCAAAGGCTTTTTGGAAGTCCAAGTATATGATGTCATAGGCTCTGTTATATATTTCTGACAAAACTTTCATTTTATGGAAAATATGTTTTTCATTAAGATCAGTTTATTTAAACAACCATTTGCATAATTTAAACAATGTACCAATTAACTTGTGTTTTAAAACTGGTTAGAATTCCACACAGTTCAATAGGATTATGCAGCAAATGTAAATTGGCAATACATAAATAAATAAATAAATAACCCCTTTATTTTTCTCATAATTGCAATGGTTTTTATTCTGCTCTGAATGTTATGCAAGTATTTGCATTTGGTGTTGATTGTGTTGTTGTAAAGTGGATTGGAAAATCAACACCTGTGTGGTTTATTTATTCATGAGGAATGCAAGCATTGAATTCTCATTTGCTACAACAGTCAGCTATTGTAAACACATAAATAAAGGGCATGCATTTGTCTGCTGTGTCTTTAGCAATACATTACACATATAAAGCTTCAGAACATGCAATAGCCATTTAGATGTCTGTATTATGAAATGTAACCATCATACACTTGTTTATTTGATTTATGCATTTGTGATGCTGATAGCATAGTCTAGCTTTTTTGGTTGATAGCTACTTTATCTAATTGTACTGAATTCATGCCCCCCCAGTGAAAATATATAGCTAATATGTTAATTAGTGCACTCTTTGCAAGGGAGTCATATATATTTATGATACTAATAAATGTGTAAATATATGGTCTCACTGGGTCTTGTACATTTAATTTAATTTATGATGTAGTTAACTGAGCAGCATCTATTTTAGTGATAGGTATTATGCAGTTATGTTTAGCTTGCTGGTGTTTTGTCTGATTTAGTGCAGACAGCTGTTGATTCCATTTGCAAATTACATTTACATGTTCACTGTTCTTACATAGAAACATTAGCTGGGGTAGGCCCAGTGCTTTAAAACACACCTTAGTCAATAAGACAGTAAAAGCCTGGTAAATAAGAGAGTTCTCTGCAAAAGTGCTTTATTTAGAGAGAAAAAACCCACAATCAATCTTTTCTTTGGCTGTGGCAGTTGCTCTGCCGTGTGCTACCCCCTCTGCAATTGTGTGGTAACCATGAGTTTGTAAATGTAAAATCTCCATTAAAAAAAAAAAAAAAAAAAAACCCACAGTTAAACCACCTTGATTCAGAAATTCAGCTTTAGGATCCAGCGTTGAAAAATTACCTTAGTTAGTAATCCTGGTAAAACATTATCCATACTGAAACACCAACAGAGAATGAATATAACACACGTAGAATTATATTAAACAGGAAATACATTGAATATTAAGAAAATGTAGATAGTATAAATCATGCCGATGATGAGAAGCACCCCCTTGACAGAAAAGGACATGTGGACAAAATGGGTTGTGAGCAGATCATCAGTGTCCACTGTGGCATCTAGCTGGCTAACCGCCAGTCATTTATCTAATTAATCTCACCTGTCTTAACCACACATGTTATCTTCTAAATTAGGATGTTTTGATGAGAATAATTACACTCTGTGAAAGGGAGCAAATGGTTTATGGCTACGATTAGCTGGTTGACAGGATAAAACACAACAGGCACAACCAATTAGGTAATTGAATCTACCATTGCTATTTTAAAGTTGTTTACTTGGGTAGCCTATTGTAATTGTATGTCATTTCCTGCAGGATTGTTCTTAAAGCTTGATGTGGGGCTTGAGCAAAGTTCAGTACTACAGCCTCTGTGATTGAAAATGCGGGCCAGGTGAAGAAACCACTGCTGTGGCGCTACATAAAAATGTATAGGCGCAGTGCAAATAATTCTGCATGCAAAATTTAAATTGCATTGCGTCCAGGCAATTATTTAGCACTGTGCCCTAAGTAAGCGGGGCTAAGGGGCTGTGCACCTCCAGTTCAGACAACACAATGAGATTAAAAATCCATGACAAAATCATGACTTTATGGCCGCTAGACACGATTTACGGCAGCATTATGGGGGTAATTAAAGCCAGCACCTGATTATTTTTAAATGTGTCCGAACCACAACAGGCATTTCTGATGGTGTACATTATTTGATGATTGAGGATGCAAGAAAGGTAATAGAGAATAAAGTGTAACCCATTGTAAAGTTAGAATTCAGAAACTCCAGAAAAGTTGTAGATTGTGATCTACAGTGACACGGACTCGGATGGGAAGTACAGATATCTCAGTATTATTATCCTAGTACTTCAAGCATTGTATAACATTTCAATGAATCGGTTTACATATTCACATTTCAAACAGAAATAAATCTCAGGATGCTTCCAGCTGACAAACTATTTTTAACTGCTCCCAAACATGTTTAAAGCAAGTACTGCAGTTGTTCAGATGTGTTTTTCTTTTTCAATGGATTCCCAGTATGAATGTGGATCCGGTGTGCTCTGAGCTTGTGATTCAGTACTGTGTTATTGTGTCTGCATTTTCCTTTTAACCTCCCAATATTAAGATATACTTAAAAGGATGTTGTCATGGTTGCCTATTTATGCTATTAATGTACTTTTGGTGGTCTCCTTCTATATTTTAGTAAAAATGTTATCATTTAATGTAGCCTTGCAGACGTTTTTTCAACCATTAAAATGCAGGTTTATCAATGTGTAAGGGTGTAACATATTCCACTTGAAAATCACAACCCTTAGCTAAAGAACAAGAACGAGAGGCTGGCTTACTGCATCAGCAGTTTTGAGCATTGCGCCTTTACAGATACCAGGCAGCAGATTCCCATAAAAAATTGCTTGGTGTCTGCTGTAAGGTCAGAAAAATATATATTTAGCTGCTGTTCCTAGTGAGATAAAATGCTCTTTACATGGTCTAAGTACACAGAACAGTCTCCAGCTCTGCTGCAAAGTGGTAGTAAATAATTTAGCATGTGTAAAGTAGATACATAGAGAGGAGAGAAGGAGAAAACAAGCAAGTGAGGTAGAGATGGAGGTTAAGGTGTGTGTGGATTTGAAACACTTGAAGGCCCAGACCTGATTAAGAATGCAGTGCCTTTGTTTCAGTCTTCCAGTGAAGAATAATCCCTATTGGATTATTCCTGCAGCTGCCATCTTGGTCAGGTTAACACTATTACCTGTGTGCTATTTTCACAAGCCTCACAGACATTGCTATTAATTTAGGAATGCCATGAAGATCCCTTAAGCCCAGAACTATCAACATATCAGTTCACCACCCAGGCTGAGGGGTTCACTAACCGTGCTGTGAATTAGCAATCTCTGTCACTCCCATTTTAATAAGCCTTAGTGTCCGGAATTTTCTCATATGCACAGTTCTGGGTTTACATTAGGAACCTTGCTTTTCACACACTGTTGTAATTTGACCTTATTAGAATGTATTCAAATGTGTTTTTGTTTTCTTTATTTTACTTAATTTCACTGTGTCACTGTCTCTCTATATATTTTTTTTACTCCTAGGAATGTATTCCTTGTGTTCCTGTGCCTAACATGTAGCATAGCAAGTCATGAGGATAACATCAGAACTATTGAGTGTTATAGGCTGTGGCTGATATGCACTGTAATAAATGTTTAAACTCTTAAGAGCAAAGCATGCCAAAATTCTCAAAGGAAATCAGTTAATCCTATTTGCATAATGGCATCATTTTATTCCTGTCTACCAGCTGGGACGGGAAGGCATTACAGCACACTGGACTTTGATTGCTTTATACAGCAGTGGCATTTTCATGTGGTGTGTGGTTTGTAACAATGTAGCAATCGCATCCAGCAACCCTCCTTTTCTATCAGGTGTTATGTAAATGGAAGGGCGCTAAGTATGGTTGGTGGTACGCCTTCACAGGGATGGGCTGTCTCGATGGTAGGACGGAACTGGAAGTTGTCTATCTTGGTGAAAGGCCGTGGCTGCAGTACAGCTGACAGCTCTATAGTGATCAGCTGTGCTGCGTGCGCTGATTGGACAGAGCTAGGCGACTCTATTGTGATCAGATGTGTTGCGCGCCCTGATTGGATAGAGCATGGCAACTCTATTGTGATCAGATGTGTTGCGCATGGTGATTGGATAGAGCATGGCAGCTCTATTGTGATCAGCTGTGTTGCGTGCACTGATTGGATAGAGCATGGCAGCTCTATTGTGATCAGCTGTGTTGCGCATGGTGATTGGATAGAGCATGGCGGCTCTATTGTGATCAGCTGTGTTGTGTGCACTGATTGGATAGAGCATGACAGCTCTATTGTGATCAGCTGTGTTGCGTACGGTGATTGGATAGAGCATGGCAGCTCTATTGTGATCAGCTGTGTTGTGTGCGCTGATTGGATAGAGCATGACAGCTCTATTGTGATCAACTGTGTTGTGTGCACTGATTGGATAGAGTGTGGCAGCTCTATTGTGATCAGCTGTGTTGCGCATGGTGATTGGATAGAGCATGGCAGCTGTATTGTGATCAGCTGTGTTGCGTGCACTGATTGGATAGAGCATGACAGCTGTATTGTGATCAGCTGTGTTGCGTGCAGTGATTGGATAGAGTGTGGTGCCGTGCTGATCACAGGAAGGAGTTTGGCAGTACAAAGGGGACACAGCTACATGAGTACTGCCCCTAACGCTGACACGTTGATGTACTGTGTGTGTTGTTATTGTTTTGTTTTGGTAGGTGAGTACTGATCGGGAGCTGAAGCAACGGAGCCAGCACTACGCCCCAGAGCACCTGCACTACCACAACTCAATCTGATACAGCACCATGGAGCACGGGCACTGCACCCTGGAACTGGATTTATTGCTTATGGTTTATTTGGGACCTCAAGCCCAGAGTTAATTCCCCAATACCATTGTCTGTTTAATTAAAATCCAGGACGTTTGTAAATACGCCGGTTGTTGTGGACATTGGATCATACCTGCACCACTGACACCCTGACAATCCCTTTCACAGGGGCCCACTGAAAGTGAAAAATGATGCCTACTTTCTGACTTTTTCATTTTTCTAGTGCTATTAGTTGGTCTTTATTAAAAAACAGACCTTTTTGAGATGCCAGTAAGCAAACCTGATGTGTGACCAAAAAAAAACCCATTATATATATATATATATATATATATATATATATATATATATTCAAATGGCATGCAAATGTATTCTAAGACACAGTTTAATGTTTCTCAATCCCATTGCTTACTTTATCAGATAATCCCCGATCTATCCGTATCCCTTTTTTATAATTTGTTCTTAACATGTTCCTTCCCTAAAAGTACAGTCAAGTGCCTGCTTTGACATACAAATTGTCTGCTAAGCAAAAAATACAAAAAAACAAAACAATGATTTATACTTCATACAGTCGATAGCACTAGAGATTAGATGCAAGTCCTGGGGAATCATTTTAAAAGGTTATTCAGACAGCTGCTTAGAGCCTGCAGTGGCTCAGACGGTGCAGATTGAAAAACCCTGTGTAATGGGTAGTGTTGTTTTATGCGTTCTGCTATGGATTCTGACACCTGCAGGTGCAAGGAGGTTTAAAGGCTCTAAACCTCCTTGGCTCTTTTGTAGAGTGGTTGAGGTGCTTGCTTGAGATTTGCATTGTCGTCGTTTCACGCCCAGTCTCTGCCCTGTTACATTTGGAAATCTGAAGCAAGTTCATATTCTACAAACATTGAAAAAAAATCAGCTTCCTGGCCAAGGTTTAGGTCAGAATTTACAATTTCAATCATTTCATTGTGTGAAGCCGTTTTATTTTATCAAGAGATTGGTAAAAGATACAGCCCATTAACTGTGTTGAAAACCAGCCGAAGCCAAGATCTGATTGTGATTTTATCGCATTATCAGTATTATGAAAACTCGGCAGGCTGACAATTCCCTCCCCCGAGTCCCATCCATGGCTGAAAGTGAGAAGAAAGCCAACTGTAATAACAAAGCTTATGTACAAATATATAAAAGACAGCATGCCTTTTGTTGAATATGCTGCTGTGATCAAATTACATTTGTTATGACAAGGGACCTATGGATGGATTAAAAAAGCAATAGTGTCTAATTTGTGGTTCTGTGCTTTTTTCCCCCTGATGGAGAAATGTGCAGAGTGGCATTGGAACTGTGTCACATGCAAGGCTGTCACATTTACATTTATTTTTATAAATGTGTAAAACACCTGTCAGGAGTTATGTCTGTGTGACTTTACAGGCCAGTATATTTTTTACAATAACTTCTATATCCCCCAGGTCTGGATCTCAGACTGACCGCTCCAGGAGCGCACAGGAGCCACACAGGCAAACAGGCAAACAGCTAAAATGGTTGTTCTTTTATAAGGCAAACAACAAACTCAACAGAACACAGTTTTTTGTTCACAAAGAAATGTCAATAAGCACACTTATACCCCCTAAAATAACAATGGCTTTCCCAGGGGTGCTACAAGTTAAATTCCACACAGGCAGTATTCAGGTAAGTAAGCAGTATAGTTCAGTCTCACCAGAGAATTTCAAAAATGTCCCACACTGTTTAGAAGGTAGCTTAATTATGTCCACAATACGATTAGTGTCACCTGACCTTCAATGGCCGCAGAGTGTCTCGTTCCTTCCTTCCTTCCTTCCTTCCTTCCTTCCTTCCTTCCTTCCTTCCTTCCTTCCTTCCTTCCTTCCTTCCTTCCTTCCTTCCTTCTCCAAAAATGGTCACAGTCTAGTGATCCCCCTGTCTGCCCTTCTCTGTTCTTCTTGTTCCAGTTATATGGGGGAACTAATCAAGGGGTGCTGATGTCTTGCACCTGACTATGATCAAGGTCCCAATCACTTGTGACTGTGCCCATGTTAAATGATTAAAAGGATAAAACACACACATACAACTCCTTATTGGGGTCTCCCTTTGGGTACCTAAAACATATAGCTCTAACCCCTTATTAGGGTCTCCCTTTGGGTATAAAAATAATAAAACACACAGTATAACAATACAATAAATAGTGCAATAAAACACAGTGTAATAAAAACACTAATTAGTGCAACTAAAACAGTATGTAGTAAAACTAGCAGTGACAAAACAATTAAAACTTTGGTCATTTGTGACACACCTGCAGTAAATACATAAAAAAGTGAAACCATTACAAGACAATTAGGAATTAAACAGTACTCACATGTAGTAGTAAGTGTTACTAATAATACACTCTTCCAGTAATAACCCAGCAAGATGAAAAATGCAGTTACTTAAGGTAAAGTTATAAGCATAGGGGCTTTTGCGGTGGAGCACAGAGCATTTGGAAATGCATGTGGCTAATTTGATGTAATACAAGGTAATCTTAGACAGACACCAACTGCGGATTTTACTTTCATTGGTTCTTTCACGCTGTACAATGATGGTGATCAGATGACCAGGGAATGTTCAGGTAACTTACTCAGGTAGACTAATAATAGATTTATAACAAATTATTCTAAGCACAATAACTGGTGCTTAACTAACCTACTTGACTTTTTTAGAATGTTATAGCTAATATAAATGATGGTGGTGCTTATGATAGAATTTACATTGGCTTTCAAAAAGCCTTTAACAAAGTCATGCTTGAAAGACTAATACTTAAATAAAAAATCTGCAGGAATACAAGGGAGAACATGTCATTGGATACAGAATTGGTTAAAAAACAGAAAGCAGAGAGTAATGGTGAGAGGTGTAAAATTAGATTGGGAGGACATATGAATGGGGTAGTTAATTGGTTATAAGTATAAAATGAACAGAATGGAAATAGGTAACAGAGACTTTGAAAAGAAGCTCAGGGTTATAGAGGAGTCATCATTAAAAGTATCTCGCCAATGTGGTGAGGGAATTAAAAAGGCAAATAGATTGTTAGGCTATATTGCATAACGTTTGGAATGGTGTGGCAAAGTGGCTCTCAGTGCACAGGTGCAGAGGTGAAGCAGTGCTCAAATAACAACAAACAACAGAGTTCACGGTCCAAACAGTTCTTTATTTTTGTGTTGCACGGTTTGGCACCGTTAAATAATAACGCTGGCAATTACACAGCAATGTGTAACTGCACAGCTAATCAATACAAGGTTTCAGTCCCGAATTAATATTAAATACCGTGCTGGTGGTGAATACACAGTTATAGTGACTGGTGCTGGTGTTTGTAATCCGGGTTTGATGCTGGCTTAACAGCGACAGCTCCCTGGTGCTAGCCGTCTAATAATTACAAAACAAACACTGTTAATACAATAAACAAACAAGCATAAAACACCCACAGTGACTTTTTCTTTCTCTGTCCTTTACATGTGTTTTCTCAACTATAACAAAGGAACAGATCGCTCGGCCACATCCCCTGATATACCTTGAGTCACACCCGCTTTGGTAGTGTGTGCAATCACGTCTCCTCCTATCCATGACTGTCACATCTACCGCAATAAGGCGCTGACTTCTAGTATTGTGGCTTCGCCCCCTTTTTGGATGGTCGACTTCCAACTGACCCTGGAATGAACTGTCAAACCATCCAGTCCGGGGCACACTGTTTCTGTTATACCGTGCCCTCACAGGTCAGGAGAGAGATTGTTGACTCGGATTCATTCGCTCTCTGTCACACATGGGCTACGAGGAAAGGTTAAAATAATGAAATCTCTTCAGCTATGAAATAAGAAGGGGAAGAGAGGACTCAATTGAAGTCTATAAAAATGGTTTAGATACATTTAACCCAAGACGCTACTTCAGATTTAACACAGAGAGTAGAACAAGAGAGCATAAAGATGTATTTTATAGCATTGGTTAGCTGGTTAGCACTCCTTTAAATACAGCCTGTGCCAAATAGTAACATTGATTTAATTTGAAAATATTATTACTTCAATTCAATAGTTAGTCAAGGCTGACATCTGGCTTACCGATCTTAAAATGTGCTACATCTGGTAAATATATATATATATATATATATATATATATATATATATATATATATATATATATATATATATATAACAATACTAAATATGCACAATACTAAAGAAACTGTTTACACTTCAGTCATATGAGTTTCATAAAAGCACAGTAAGATCCTGATTTTCCATGTGTTTTCTATTAACCAAAATACAATTATATATGCTTTCTTTTCTCCAAACATATGAAAGATACAACACATACAAGGGTTATACACCATTAAACCTTACAATTTTGTGCAGGGTTTGGGTGCTGTTACAGCTCCTGTAAACAATACACAGCAGCATCTGATATCATTTTCGGTAACAATGCAGTTGCTAAGTAACTTTAGGTTATGACACATTCCCTTATTCATAATGCACCACAAAGCTAATCTGTGTATATTGGGGATATATGCCATGGTGACACATACTTTTGCGCGGTGCTGACAGGTGATACTGTGGCAAGGATATATGTTACTAGTCTTCTTGTTTTAAGTATTAAGGTAGGTTGAAAATTGGTTGAGGAAACTGACTATTTAAACTAGAACAAAACAGAATGAAGGTGGACTTGATTAAAGTCTTACTGATCAAGCTAACCCTAGCCAATACTTTGAACTCTGCACAGAAACTAGGACCAGAGGACATACTTGGAAAATAAATGGAGTTAGATTCAAGACATAAGGTAGGACACACTGCACTCCTTGCAAAAGAGAGTGAGGAGCATATGGCCTGATTTAACAGGTTTGAGATCAACCAGCTACGAGAAACAGGATGAACACAGATGGGCTTCCTCGCTTTTGTCAATATTATTTTGTTCTTATGCATAACTTGACCACCACAGGTCTTTCTTTAGCTACAGGTGCACGTGTTGTCTCTTTCATTCATCCCAGGTCTGAATGCCACTAAATACTACTCACACCTCAATAGTAATCGTATATAAAACATAACTAAATTGCAGGGGTGCCCCTCATATTAGTCCCAAACCACGCTGTCACTACACTGAACTGTAAACCATTTAAGGATAACCTGTCACATTGTAATAGTAATTAAATGTATTCATGATTTTAAATGTCATTCTTTTAAAGTACAGGGTACTGTTTATGGTAGCATACATTCAAATACACTGTTACAATTTGCAAGAACTAGAACAGTCCCAAGAAATACACATACAATTAAGTACATTATGATTATCAAATTTCACTTTGTTGTTTATTTTGGAGAGCATATTATACTGCTCTATCAGGGATAAACAATTATTTAAATAGTCTCTGAATAGCTTTATCACTACCAATTAAACTTTTCAGCCCAGTCAATTTGCCATGTCGGTCCTCACTTCTGTAATATGAATACCAGGGCCTTCTGTTCCGCTTCAATAAAAAAGGAATGCACTGTAGTCATTTTGTTGGATTCTCTTGGTGCATTTTCTTCCTATCTTCATAACGGGAAACTTGATTTTACCAGGCGATAGTTGTCAAAATAGTGCTGCTAGAGGATCGAGAAAGAAATTGAATTGATCCATCCACAGGTGCTGCTGTAGAGTTTTTGAAGGACACAGTATTCCCTTGGTAAACTATGCTTGGCTCATTTCTGAAAGCAACTTATAATGCAATTTTTCCTCTGTCATGGGCTCTTTACTTTTTTCTTTATTAAAGCTGTAGGTAAGAAGCAAGAATTGCTAAACACGTTTTGTGGGCTCTACAGCAATCCAATTGACCAGGGCTGCCGTAAAGTGGTCAATTAATGAAAATCATGATCAATGTATTATGCTTTGGTGCCTTCAATCAAAAATCGTCACTGCCCCCATCTGGCATCATTGGAGGGCATGATTCCCCAAACAACAACAACAACAACAGTGTAATGACCTGAGCAGCCACTTGACTAATGATGTAAAGTCTGCACCTGGCTACTGCCGCAACAGCTTTTTATGACTGTCCGTTTATAATGTTTTTTTTATTTATTTTTTCATATTTAAAGTTTGCTCCTTAAATTATTTTTGGAGTTGTGCAGTTACAACCTTGATTGCTCATGCAATGTATGTATGTTGCTTGCAGTTAAGTAGACAAACCAAACATTTGTACCTCCCCCGCACTATTATTTACAGCAGGAATGATTGATGATTTAAATTATTTTCTGGCAGCAAACCATTTATTAATCTAGTAAAGTTGCATATGAAAGGTATCACTTCCAAATATGTGCATCGTCATCAAGCACTACATTATTTGCAGATTACATGAGAAATATTACAGCGAAAAGTAGTTAAACTCTTTTGCGGTAACGGGCAGATATATTACATAATTAACGAAACACAATGGAACATAACTCACTAATGCATTTTTAATGGCTAATAAATCAATTCCACAATGTCTCTTAATCATTTATATAGAAGCTATATTGAAAGTGTTAGGTTTACAGCTCTATTTTTTTTTTTTTTAATTTTCAGATAAGCTTCTGTAGGAGGTGATATAAAGCCTGAATTTTAGTTTAAGAAACAGCGTGGACGTATGCATGATGAATTTGAAAAAAACTAATGTTTCACAGCTTGTTTATAGAAACTAGAAACCATTACAATTCAAAGATATGTATGCAGGATGATGCTTAAACTTGTTTACTCGATCAACCTAAAAATGTGCATGTTTACTGCACTGGGGAATATGCCTGGGTTGCGTAAACCAATTAGATAACCATGAATATGTGGCTGATGCCTGTGATGGAGTACACAGTTAAAATTCCCATCCATGCTAAACTCGTGTAGAATGTGATGGTCTCCAGATTGATTAATTTATTGATAATCAGGAGACAGTCACATGTATAAAACCCACTGAACGAGGTTGGTGTTCAGAGTGGAGAACGTGAGTTGTGAGTCACGAGATAAAGAAAGTCTAAAAACAATTTGCTAATTGTGCTGGATATAAACCAGCACGTTACTTGTTTTAATTTTTATTTGTTTGTTTGTTTTGGCCACCATTCCGTTTTGTTTTGAATAAGTGTTTTGTTTTGTTTGTTCACTCTTTTTATTTAATTAATAAACGTGCGCATCAGCACTTCCATACCCCAGGCCTGTGTGTCTCCTTGCTGGTCTGACATCATCCACAAGCCTATCCATGACATACGGTGTCAGAAAAGTATGATACAGAGCTTCCACAGACTCAGGCCAGAAACAGTACTGCGGGTGAATGCTTTTTGAATTTTTAAAAAAAAATTGTGTTTTTT
The DNA here is from genome assembly GCF_902713425.1 of Acipenser ruthenus. Classification (NCBI taxonomy): domain Eukaryota; kingdom Metazoa; phylum Chordata; class Actinopteri; order Acipenseriformes; family Acipenseridae; genus Acipenser; species Acipenser ruthenus. The sequence goes on along the minus strand of NC_081190.1, from coordinate 4,786,713 downwards.
TTTAAAGAAAAATGGAGGTTGGTAGTGCCACTGCCACTGCCGGAGTGCACCACACCTGTGCAAGATCTGCCTTTGCTGGAGGATCCAGCCTTGGCGCTGTGAGCATTTCCGCTGACTGCATTGCCGCTGTCAGCCTGGCAGCTGCCAGTGTTGCCACTGGCAGCATGTCAATGGCAATGCCAGCCCTCAAGAGCAAGAAGTAACGACTGCCAGCCCTGAAGAGGAAGAAGGGGGGGAGTGGCCGTCCTCAAAAGAAGGCAAAGAAGCCAGTGCAAGCTCCAGAGCCCACGTTGGGAGATCCCAAGCACCCTGCACCCAAAAAGGGGCCGCACGAGCATCCAATATTATCAAGGAAGATGTGGGACTGGCTGCTGGACCCTGAGGGGAGCATGAGCCGTTTTGTTTTGTATAAGTGTTTTATTTTGTTTGTTCACTCTTTTTTTTAAATTAATAAATGTGTGCATCAGTGCTTCAATACCCCAGTCCTGTGTGTTTCCTTCCGGGTCTGACATCACCCACAAGCCTATCCATGACAATGCCATATTGGGGGATGTTGTAAAGTGCTTAGTGGTTTACCCCAATGCGATAGAGGTTGAACAAATCAGCCCTTTAGTAACCTGAAATAACAGTTAATGAACCCTATAGTCATGTAGGTCATACTTTAAAATAATGGCCAGAAGTTCAAATGGATTCCAGGATCCCTCATGTCCTTTGTGTTCAAAGGACAGGATGCAAGGTGGCTCTTAGCCAAGGACGGTTTACTTGGCGCCATGACCAGGTGCTGCGATGTTTGCTCTTAGAATTGGAAAACAAGCGCCCAGGAGAGCAACTACCAAGAAAAGGTGTTAAAACCAATCCTCGCCCAGGACAACTGGAAGCTGCTAGAGACTGGAAAATGCTGGCAGATGTTGGTCAACGGCTTATTTTTCCACCTGAGATTGTCACCACTAACCTTCGACCAGATATTGTCTTGTGGTCTGGATCAGCACGCCTTGTTCACCTAGTAGAGTTAACAGTGCCATGGGAGGATGCAGTAGATGAGGCGTATGAGAGGAAGAAACTGCGGTATGCTCAACTAGCCACTGAAGCAGAACAGCGAGGATGGAGAGTCTGGGTTTGCCCAGTGGAGGTGGGTAGTCGAGGATTTGTGGCACTCTCTACTACCCGATTTCTCAGAGACGTTGGATTCAGTGGCCAAGAGCTGCGTCGCACAGTGAAGAACTTATCTGAAGCAGCAGAGAGAAGCAGCAACTGGCTGTGGTTGAGATGGAAAGATTCTGGCTGGGGATCTCAAGCACAATAGAAAGGAAAGCTGATGTACGGGTAAGTAAGCTGGGCTGAGTTGAGTGGGGGACGGAGGGGGGTGATGCCAGAATCACCGTCGAGCCCTCTTGAGGTGTCGTAGGCTAGTCGACGAAACACCGAGGATGGAAGGTGCCCACTTGAAGACCCCAGAGATGTACCCTACTTAGCTCAATCCAGACGGTTGTCATACTGATGCACTGGGGAGACCGCACTGTGGTTGATCCCCGGAGCCAGAATCGCAGCCGTTGTGTGTGCTGATGCGCTAGGGAGGCAGTAAGCGGATCCCTGGAGCCAGCATTACACTTCAGCCATTAACACCAGACAGAAGGATATCTACACCATCATATGGAAGGAAACAAAAATGGATGGAGACACATGGATCATATTAACTTACTGTAAAGCTACGTCTTAGTTGGTGCTTATCTTGGCGAAAGCCGAGTTCAAATCAGCATGAAGTTTTAACATCTACTCTCGTGTAATGGAAATCGTTGGAATGCATATGAATAATGTTTATAAACCATATATTTTATAGTTTTGTGTAAGACCCCTGCCTGCCTCAATTTGGCTGAAGGTGGTTGCATGCTAGATTATATAAAGTAAAAGCAACAGTTTGTTTTACTGTTACATTTCTCATTTCTATCCCCCTCCTCCACTACTGTTTCAGCCAGGAAACGAAAATAGGGAAAACATTTTTTATTTATTTTTTGTTACAATACGTTAATATAACTTGCAATAAGTTGGACCAGTTGTCTCGCTTCTCAGAGCCTGTCTTTAGCCAGAACGAGGAAGGCAGTGGGCTTACAATAGTCTACCTCACTGAGAGATGAAACCTGCCAAGTGCAGAAAGGGGAGGCATTGGGAGAAACAACACAAGAAGACAAGGGGGGTTCAGGTAAGAATAAACAGCAGGTGTAGTTCCCTGATTGGCTTTAAGGTAATCTGGTTTCCTTCCAGAATTAACAATGTACTACAGTTTTTATTTATGAACAACAATATCTGAAAACAAATATCAAAACCACAGTGATTGTATTAACAAAGCTACTGCAGAAACGCAGACTACTCAGTAGGCACCAATGTTAAGTTATGTGTTTTGTTGTAAACCTTACAGCCTTTTCATTAACAGAAACCGCTGCCTGAAGCTCTTGAAATGAGAAGTAGGCCTATATACAGTGTATACTATAATTGAAAGCATTCTTCTGCAAGACAAGCTTTCTGTTCTCTAGTTCACAGATCATTGCCTTTTCAATGATGAGAAGTGGATACAAAACAGTTGCATTTACATGGTGGGCAAGTGCATTACTCTACCAATGGAAAGCTATCCTTTGAAATTATATATGGAGTTTTATCTAATTACGACATATGAAATAGATTATGCAGATGCAACACAATACTGCTTGTATAATATTGTAGTGTGCACGGGGGAAGGCAGCAGCAGGGCTGGTAGGTGACGTAATCACACACAAAGACATAAGCCCGATATACACTCTTGCAAAGGAGCTGGCTCTTTTGTACAGCGGAATCGGCGCTATGCTTTAGTGAGAGGGGTCCTGGGTTTGCGCATGCCCTCCACCTGTGTGATGCACCTGCTTGCATTAACCGAGATCACTGCAATATGTTTAATATACTACATTGGTTTCATTACCATGTACACTGTTAACAGACATGCCATAATAAAACATTGCACAGAAGAAACACTCCTTTTCCTACCCATAGAGGTACTACAGTGGCAGTCATTACTGCTTAAATAACATGCAGCATTGAAGCAAATTCACATCATTACCTCCTTTCCATTAAACTCAAAACAGAGAGGAGATAAATCAATATGCTGGTACTTATTTTGATGCTTTTAAAGGTTTTCTAAAATCCTGATGCAACTTGCTGAGAATGCAATTCCTGAAGAATATCACTAGAAAGTCACTGTCAAATTTCCATAGACAAGATATAACATAATCATAAATATTCAGCCAGAAAGAAAACACTTAATAGATGTATAGCTGTAACATGTCCAAGATTTATGGCGGTGATGTTTGCTAGCTAAAGTAATTCTGGTTATTGCACCACAATTTATTTTCATTTTCTTGTCGTCATTCTCAATATGCAATGACTTCCTTCCTCCAAGAGAGAACTGTAAGCATACTGTCACTACAGCCACCAGCTGAACTGAAATACTGCACCACAGATCCCAAAAGACAATAGACTACCCAACCAGGCTACTGCTCTTTAGGAATGCTAGCTGTGCATCTGTACCCTGAATACAGTGATGCACTGTCTCTGGGTTTTAGATATACAATAGACAAGAACAGTCCTTTCGAATCTGTTCAGTTACTGCTTAGAGTGGCACCAACATTTGAAGGGGCAGCCCACGTGCTCTAACCTAAATTAAAGTTAAGTATAATGTGAAACAGCATGCAGAACATCAGTAGCATGTGTTACAAAACAAATGTCACCTGTTTTGCGTCTAGCCTTTAAACATGAATTATATTTAATTTTAAAATATCGACTCCAGGGGGGCACTCAGACTTCAAACTCACACAGCAAACCAGTCACTTTCAACCATTACAGCTATAAATAGTAATGGTGTTTAAGTTAAAACAATACATCACTTGTTCTTGGATATCACCACATTCATGATTGTGTCATTATGCTCCAACTATCTTCACTTTATTTTAATTGGATCTGTAGATCAGTAGTATAGAAGTATTTTGAACATCTGCCTATTTTTGACATTGACGACACTTCTGTTTTTCTCCTGCAAAAGCAGAGCTATTTGGTAGTACTTAAGAGTACGAGTGTTTATAAATATGTAATTACATTGTAATAACTGTAAAACTATCAATGGTTAACAAGCTCTGATCACACTGTAATTACTGTGTAGTTACCATGTAAGAGTAGGAACCATTCGCCTATTACACTGTTATTACATGGATATTCATGACCTGTAAATTAAATTGCAGTATGTCTCATTATGTGCCCCAAATGTATCCCATTACAGTTTTGTCTATATCATTTAAATACATGCTTTTACCCTGTGTGTCTTTATATCACAGAGGCTGGCACTGTAGACTGTAACAAAAAAGTCAGACTGTCAACCATCTCCATTTGCAAAGGCCAGTATGAGCAAGTGTCTTATTTGCCTTTCGTTGGGCAGCAGTGTGGAGTAGTGGTTAGGGCTCTGGATTCTGGCTCTGGACTCTTGACTAGAGGGTTGTGGGTTCAATCCCCAGTAGGGGACACTGCTGTTGTACCCTTGAGCAAGGTACTTTACCTACATTGCTCCAGTAAAAACCCAACTGTATAAATGGGGAATTGTATGTAAAAATAATGTGATATCATAATGTGAAATAATGTATAATGTGATATAATGTGACAATTGTAAGTCGTCCTGGAATAAGGGCGTCTGCTAAGAAATAAATAATAATAATAATAATAATAATAATAATAATAATAATAATAATTCAAAGCAAAGTACACTGAAACACAATAGAAGCAAATAGTAAACAAAAATAATGTATTCTGGTATGTGCATCACTGACTTTACAAATGTATCATGACACTTTTGGCAAGTTAAGGCCGTATTAGCACCACCAAAAGGCATTTCTCCATCAGAGGCATTTCTTACAATGGAGAATTCAGGCTCCTAACCTCCCTGAACAACCCAGCAACAGAGGGAGGGTACTGAGACGAAGGGAGAGTATTTAGGGTATGCATTACCCTTTTCTGATCTTGCTGAGGATGAAATTATAGCTTGATATCGGCTGTTTCATTATGTACAATGTATTGGTTGTATAATAAACTTGCTTCATTATATCCTTTTCATTATGTACGTTTGGTTTTATCCGTCGTATAATAATAATAATATAATATAAAGTCAAGACACTTAGTCAACACAGGTCATTGCCTCTCCAAATAACCTACCTATTGTTCAATTGAGGAAGCCCATTTGGAGGGGAGACGTAATTGAGGAGGGTTTTACAATAGAACTGGGTTTCTAAGGTGAATGGATAGCATGTATGAGGAGGGTTTTACAATAGGACTGGGTTTCTAAGGTGAATGGATAGCATGTATTAGGAGGGTTTTACAATAGGAGTGTGTTTCTAAGGTGAGTGGATAGCATGTATGAGGAGGGTTTTACAATAGGACTGGGTTTCTAAGGTGAATGGATAGCATGTATGAGGAGGGTTTTACAATAGGACTGGGTTTCTAAGGTGAATGGATAGCATGTATGAGGAAAGTTTTACAATAGGACTGGGTTTCTAAGGTGAATGGATAGCATGTATTAGGAGGGTTTTACAATAGGAGTGTGTTTCTAAGGTGAGTGGATAGAATGTATTAGGAGGGTTTTACAATAGGACTGGGTTTCTAAGGTGAGTGGATAGCATGTATTAGGAGGGTTTTACAATAGGAGTGTGTTTCTAAGGTGAGTGGATAGCATGTATTAGGAGGGTTTTACAATAGGACTGGGTTTCTAAGGTGAGTGGATAGCATGTATTAGGAGGGTTTTACAATAGGAGTGTGTTTCTAAGGTGAGTGGATAGCATGTATTAGGAGGGTTTTACAATAGGACTGGGTTTCTAAGGTGAGTGGATAGCATGTATGAGGAGGGTTTTACAATAGGACTGGGTTTCTAAGGTGAGTGGATAGCATGTATGAGGAAAGTTTTACAATAGGACTGGGTTTCTAAGGAGAATGGATAGCATGTATTAGGAAGGGTTTACAATAGGAGTGTGTTTCTAAGGTGAGTGGATAGCACGTATTAGGAAAGTTTTACAATAGGACTGGGTTTCGAAGGTGAGTGGATAGCAGTTATGAGGAGGGTTTGGACACCTTGATGGAATGAACATTAAATGATGGGTTTGCAATACCCTGGCAATTGAAAACGCATTCAGCTGGTAACGTAGATAGTGGAAAGAGTGAAAAATCATTTCTCAGACAGCAGTTAAGGTATTTGTGCACAGAAAGGGTCAAAGCTGTATAGTTTATAGGTTTGCTAAATGTAACAGGAATATCTGCCACACTCACATTCACTGTAATTTGATATTTTAATGTGTACAGGAACAGAAGACAAAAAAAACAACAACTACAGTATGTAGCTTTTCCTCACATGACAATTTAATTTGTTAAGCAACGTGAATCCCTGTCATGTATTCTGTCATGCAGATATTCCCAACCTGTGGAATATGAGACGATCCCAGGGGGTCACTGATAATTCCCAATCCTAGCCTATTTAATCTACACTTGAAAACGATCAGCTGCCATTTCAACCATGAACAGAGACTGTATGTAGTGCTTGCACAGTTAAAGCAAACTTAAAAATAAAATCACAGCCCTGACTAGAATAATGAGCAGGCGGAGGCCAAGGTTTGTTGTAACAACGCCCCCCCCCCACTGCAGAGTACAAGATCTCGGTTACTTTTATTGAAAACAGCAGCAGGGACAAAGGTTTCAAGCACCAGAGTACAAGCCTACTGTAGAACTCCACCCCTTAACCCTTTGCGGTTCATTTATTCAGCACGTCTTAGGCGCGTCAGGTCCAATTTATTTTCACATGCGCAGTTTATTTTAGACGTGCTGTTTAAAAGTATTTTTTTTCACAGTAAAACAGGTTTAAAAGAGGCACTCTATATCAACAGGACACTCAGTACTGCATCTCCAGCCCCACCCCACCCCTTGTTCGCTATATTTTCAAATGCCTCTTAATAATAGTACGTACAGATAAATCACCTTTTATTACTATAACATCTAAAAAAAGCTCTGCAAATGTCTGTGATATTCTCTGAGTGCTGGATGCAGAAGCAGCTATCTTGTTTGTTTATGTCCGTGTTATCTATATGGTGTCAGGGCTATCAGTATTCATGAGAGACACCCTTTTTGTTTCGGCTTCTCTCGGCTTCTATCGGTCTCACTCGGCCATTGAATGGTTTTCTCGACTTTTTCCGGAGAAAAAATGACTAGAGACCTGTTTTCTGTGTCTTTTTGATGATGTGGGACAGGGTCCAACATTGGACCGGAAAGGGTAAAATTGCGATGTCGGACCAGGTCCACAAAGGGTTAACACTAATATGTTGGACCTGTTGCCAGGGAGAATGGATTTTGGGTATTAATTACCTTTACTTGAAATATGGTAGATCCTTTAATCTGGTTTCCCTGATAAACAAATTCATCAAAATAGATGCTGTATTGTACCCTCTGTCATTATTCTTGTTTTTTGTTCATCGACCAAAGCCATATTCAGCAGGACAATTAAACATGCAATGAAAGGTTCTTTTAAAAAATAAATGCACCCCCTGTAACAAAACTACAGACAAAACACATCCCATAGGTGGTTCCACATTTAGAGTCTTTACGAACCATTATATTAGCTTAAAACACTCCACTGTACACGATTGAGTAAAATTGCTCCCTTTTCAACACACTAATAACACATTGCTTATACACTGATTGCTGTCACGTTCTGCCTCAGCAGTTAGAATTTCTCCAATGATTTTCGCATATATGTTTTCGGCTTATGTGTAGGAAATGTTATTTAAGATCCTTGAAAGTGTTCCCAGTTTTTACAGATTACGGATGCCTGTACAAAAATCAGAGCAAATGTTCTTTAGTTTGACGGCGCCTTAAAAAAAAGGAGAGCTGGATTTGTGTAATTTCCGGTAAGCAGTGACTGAACACACATCTCGGAAGACCTCAGAAGGCTTTATTGTAATGCAGCAGATCTTTTCTTATGTTCCCTTTTCCGAAAGACAAATCACAGCTCATCAAAGCAATCTGTTGTATAAATGCAATTCATGCATATCAATGATGATACTGGCAAATTCTAGAAATGCATCTTGTTTTATTAATGTATTATTCTGATCAGGGACTGGAGCAATTTACTATATATTCTATGTAACTTTGGAAATAGAATTCTTTATTAAAAAAAAAATTAAATGTCTCCAACTACACTGTGATACATAACAACTACATGTGTAGTCACATAGTAAGAGTATTGCAAATACACAACTACCTGCAACAAATGCCAACATTTTTCATTGTGTAATTAAACATGATGTTACATTATTACCACATGTGATTACTGTGTTCTTACACAGTAACACATTTTCAAAATTAAAAAATATATACAATTTTGTATTTGGTAATTACATTGCCTTTTTAAACGAGAAAATCCTGTTGATGTTTGCAAGGGGTCCTGGATGACATTAGCAACAGCAGAAGCAGTACACAATCATATCAATCAATTACAAACAAACAAACAAACAACCAAACAAACAAACAAACAAACAAACAAACAAACGTGAGCAAATTACAATAGCACATTCTAAATTAACATCACCAAAACTATCTGCAATTATCTATCTGAGCTTTAACACATCGCGGCCTGCTTCTTTAAAACCGCTCCATGAAAACATTTGGTAAGACTCAAATAAGCAAGTTTTCAAGACAATGCAATATTGTTGTGGGTCTCTGTTGGGTGTTTACCAGAGAGGAAATACATGTAATCTGTAGTAGCCTTCCAAAGTACAAGGCAACACAATCATACCTTTTTAATATATTGTATTGGGAGGGGAGGGAGGGATGAAGACAGGCTCCACATGGTCAGATAAGCTTCAACAATTTGGGATTGTTACTGTTACATTTTGATGACGTTCTGTGCTGCTAGGGAGTTGTTCTTCAGATTGCGAGCCAGGCTCAGCATCTCCTACAGCTGCCTACTGCCAATGCTCTGTGGGTCCATAACTATATACCCCCTGGTAAGTCCCTCCCTCTGGTGCAAACAAAATAACCCCAAGAACAAACCCATGGGACTCAACACACATTTATTGACCCACAGCATGCCTCAGATACAGTCCCATTCCCATAGCCTTAAGGAGGGCCCTGAAGGCAAACCCCCCATGGCCTTGTATCGCTGCCAACTGTCCCAGCGAGGGTCTGCTAGGCACAGGTATTGAAGGCTAAGAGACTTTCACTGACGTTAGTGACTGCCAATCCAATAAAACACAATAAAACATAACACAATATTGATAAAGTGTTAGTAACAAGTTAATTGTGATGTATTTATGTGTTATTCCTGCCAGATATCTTGTTAATTTCCTTTAAGAGCATCAAGCTCATAAAACTGTAGGGTACCACTTTATTTTAAGCACTACATATTAGTCATTTATTATGTACTTATTTGTGACTAATTAGCACATAATACATCATGTGTAGCCTCCTAATAAGGGTTTGTTAGGTACTTATTATGCTTATTCTCAAACATGCCTTATTAACAGGTTACTGGACATTACTAAATGATTTGCATGCCTTATACTGAAGTGAAGACTGTTCTTAGCCATATTAGGTCCTACTAGCTGCTTGTATATGATTAATACCTTGGTAATAAAACAGCAAAACAAAGTGGACCATGCAGGGATAACACTCTATCCAAGAGTTGGACTTTGTTTCCAATAAAGGGATTATTAGGAGGATATTGGTCACTATTGCAGCCCCTATTCTGAAGTGAAGGTTTCATGTTCATTAATTAAGACCTTATTAGAAGCATACAGGTCATTAATAAAGACTTTTGCAGAATCTATATATATATTTTTCATTCAGTGTGTGTATTGGAGTAAAAGCCATGTTTTGTTGAATCGTACTGTAAAATAGTATTATTAACTTTTAAAACAGGTTGTATAAGTAAAACACTTTATTTTTTCTTTTTCTGCTCCAAGCAAAAACTTTTTTGTTTTGTTTTATTAGTTATCAGTTATTACGATAAAAAAAAAAAACAACAACAAAACAATACCTACAACAGGGAACTAACTTACTTGCAGCTTTAGTGTTAGTTTTCAATTTCTATAAGACTTTTAACTGAGGATTTTCCACTTGTAAAAGTCCTTTTTGAGATTCTGAAAGGCTGTTACCAGTATGTGGCACTTACAAGGTAGTAGGCGGCACTAATGTCATCAAGGGTCATTACAGCGAGGGGGGAGAGTGTGAGAGTTTGAAAAAAGATACTATGATGCGAAATATTCTTTCACTCAACTTAAATATACCCCTACTGCTTTAAATCACACAAGTTATACAGACTAGTGTGGAAAACTTTGGGACCACTAAAAAAAAAAAGCACTAGAAACTACCTTTGGAAGCTATAAACAAAGTGGAATGTAAGCACATTCTGCATTCTAAAGAAGTTGAGGGCAAACATCCATATATAATCAACAATAGTTTAAATATTGTCTTTCAGAGATTATCCTTTCCATTTAATTTGTTCTCTTTTGATACTGAAGCTATTCATAAATAACTTAGTATTCCTCAATGTATTACTCTTGTGTTATTATTTGCTTAGCTGCTTCCTTTACCCAAGGCGACCCATCTATTAATTAATTATTGATTATTACTTGTTTATGTTGCTTCTGTCTTAAATAACTCAAGATATTTAAATACATAGGTGATAATATTGTTAATGTTGGATGTGTACAACACACTGGGAATTAAGGCTTAGGCTATTTGAATATGAACTGAATGAACAAAACAAAACAAGATGTAGAGCTGAAGTTGCTTCTGATCAAAATGCATCTATACTGTACCGTTAACAGTAACACAAATAGTAAAAGAAAAAAAACACTGTAGTTTAACAATGCAAAACAGATAACCCTATCCTGACCTTACCAAAGACTCCCAGTACCGGTCGGTGTCAAAGGTGTCTTGTCTTTCGTAATAATAAATCAAAAGCAGTATACGTAACAAATTGTGCACATAGACAATAGACTTAAAATATACTTTGTGGACCGATATAACATTGTTGGACACTGATATGGAAAATGCAGTTAAACAGATTCCTGCAAGGTGCAATAAAAATAAATACAAATAAATAATAAAGGTTGGTGATTGTCGTAAAATATTGGATTACTGTATTAATATAAAGTATGGACATTTTTCAACACAAACTGCGGCACGGCCGTATCATATTCTGACATTCACACGAACAGGGAGTAGGTCATTGTAATGTTGTTATTTTGGGTATAAATAACTTCTATTTAATGAGAGCGGAACAATACACATTTACACATCTTAATTGAAGGTACATGTCACAAATAACAATTATTTTTTCATGAGCACTGTTTTTGCCAAGATTTTGAATTATACTTGAAGTGAACATAATGCATGTATGTTTGTGTGTATAATGTACCAAATATATAAAAAAAATGTACCTCAATAAAATAACTTTTCATAACAAAGATACTCTTGAATAAATGTTACAGTGCATATTGGTACAGAGTACTGCAGTCTTAAAGTCTTAAAGGAGACCGCCTCTATAACTCCCCAATGTCTCATAGCAAAAGGAATACGCTTTTTAAAATTTTTGGTACAATAATACCCAAAAATAAATTGTAATCTTTGCGCAAGCTACTTTTATATAAAAAATATTGTGATTTATTTTCAGGTATTATTGTACCAAAAAATGAAAAAAAGCTTATCCCTTTTGTTTGTTTGTTTTTTATTTTGCTTGGAGTGGAAAAAGAAAAACAACGTTTTTTACTTTTAAGTTAACAATACTATTTTTTTAATACAATTCAATAAAACACGACTCTTACTCCAATGCACACACCTAATGGAAACAAATATATAAGCCTGTACATTTACGGTTTTGTGTTGTTTGCTGCGCCTGCGATGTATATAAGTTCAATTAAATCAACCTAATTTCATTTTTTAAAACGGTGAAAACTGGATCAGAAAATAATGAAACGATTTTCATAGGCCCCTAACTGTTAATGTTAATGTGTGATGTCAAAATCCCCATTTCTGTAATGCTAATAATACTGTATACGGAAAAAATAAACCTTTTTTGGAAAAAATATTTCCAGTTTAAGATTGTATGTTTTACTGGGAAAATAATTATATAGTAATTTGTTACATGTTTTAACAGTTCTTTCAACAACCCAAATACATTCCTAATTCAAATGATTTTGTCTGTTTATTTTTTTACATTCCTAATTAACAGGATTTTGTCTGTTTATTTCTAACTTCAACTTATTTTTATTTATTTATTTATTTATTTATTTTCAGGTTCATTAATGTGAGTAATAGCTTCATGGGGTGCCTGGAGTCTTCACTTCAGTATACAGGTTGCACAACTAATTAAAGATGCCCTGGTGATAATTGCTTCTTTGTGCATTATTTGTTAGATCAAAACTGTATTAATGACATATGCTGCTAATAAGTTCTTAAGTAATGTAAAAGAAGCCTTTACTTCAGAATAGGGTCTGCAAAAGTCTTTATTAATGACTGTGGCAGAGTGTGATAGAGAGAGAAAGGATCAATGCTGTAAATCTCCCTCCCGATTAGAAAGGGCGCTGTGTAAGGGGGAAGGTAAGCTGCCTCCTAGATCTGCCAACTCGGTGGTAGGTGGAAACCGGAAGGTAACCATATTAGGAGGGGCGCGTAGCTGCAAGTACTCAGGACGATTCCATTGCAGTCAGCTGCGGGGCAGCCCTCTATTGGAGAAACCAGGCGACGCGTTGATTGCAGGGAGGAGTTTTCTGGGTACAAAGGGGAAGCAGCTACGTCAGTACCTCCCCTTGCGCTGAGACAATAATTGACCGGCCGGAGCTGGTGTATGTTTGTTTTTGTTACGTGTTGTTTTTGTGGGGAGGCTGTCGCTACAGAGCCAGCATTAACCCCAGAGCACGCCCCTCATCGCACAGCACAACACTGCACAGCGCACGCACCACAGTCCCCTTTGGAAAGAGCACAGTTTCGTGCACGGAGGAGTGTGGTTAAGGAGTGTCTTTTTGTTTGTTATTTTTGGAACGTGGACCATGTTTTGTTTTGCCCCGATTCCCATCGCTGGTATCGGGATGTATTATTTTTCTGTTTGGATTATTTTTGTGAATATTTCTGTTCTTGTTGGATTATTAAATTATTTGTTTTGGGAGAATACGTTTGGACATTTGCAGTCTTTTGCACCACATCATTCATCCTGTCACACAGAGACAGAATGATTCTTGGTGATAAATCTCCCCCCCGACCTGTGAAGATGCAGTGTAAAGGGAACAGAGTGCCCTGGAATGCATGGCCTGACAATTCATTCCCAGGGTTAGGTGGAAGTCGGCCATCTAGAAAGGGGGCAGTGCTGCAGTACATTAAGTCATCACCCCAGAGGGAAAGCGATGTGGAGGAGAAACGGCTGCACTCGCTAACCATGGGGGCATGACTGAAGGTACAAATAGGGGACATGGCTAGGTGATCTGTTCCTTTGTTTATGGTTAAGAGAACGCTAAAGGATGAGTAAAATATAACCGTGAGTGTTTTCTTTGTTTGTATCTTCTAATTGTACTTGTTATTTATTAGACGGCTAACAAGATCCGGAGCTGTCGCTTATGGACTTCACCCCACTGGACCTTACAATAGCGACGTGACAGTGGTCACAGCTGCACCCCATGTCTCCACAGTCGCCCCCCCCCCAGCACCATGCATTCGAGCAGTAGATAGTTCCATATGAATAATATCAAGAAAAGTGAGGATCCAATGCTGCCAGGGGAGGGAATGGGGAGGCTCCCATCGGAGCGCCAGCATCTTTTTATAGTAGAGTCATCGTTCAGCAGAAGGACCCGATCAGAACACAGAATATTCGTATTAAGAATAGTGGACAAGGATGAGGATACTCGGACCCAAAAGTGAGCCACATCTGTACACTCTCAAAACATATGCAAAAATGCATAGCACCCGGGGAGCAGAGCATGTACAAAAGGCCGGGGATAAGTCGCTTTTGAAAGTGTCTGCGAGGGTTAAATATACCCTATGAAAAAAATTGCAGTGAATCATTTGATGATTAGGATTCCTGGAAGCTAGATTTATGTTGTCCCAGATAGTGGCCCAGCAAATCTCATCATCTTCAAAATTCAAATCCCTATTCCATATGGTGACAACTGCTAAAGGTTTGTAAGAGGTCTTTAAAAGAAAGGTGTAAATGTCCGAAGCCAACCCTTTTGTTTTGCCCCTTTTATCTAGTAAAGTGTGAAGTGGGTGCAAAGGCAGCTGTGCTCCCCAGGGAACACCACAGACACGCATTGCAGAACAGAGAAAGAAGATCCTGGCAAGTTATCCTGACAAATCATGGAATGTACGCAGGCCATTGTCATTCAAAATATCTGTCAAATTATGTATACCATTGTTACTCCAGTGTAAAAAAGAATTACCTGTAAAGAGTTTGTAGTTATGAAAGATGGGGGAATGGCAATGCCATTTAATTTGAGAATTTGTAAGTCTCTCTACCAAACGCCAAGCTGCAATTAAATGTGAAATTATAGGGCCAAAGCACAATTTACACTGTCTAAGGTAGGCACTGGCATAAATTAAATCTTGGAGTCTATAAGGAGAGATTAGGTCTTCCTTAAGAGAACGCCAAGATACAGGAGTAGCAGGGGCAAGTCAGAGAGAGATTGGGCGTAAACCAAACCAAACGAATAGCAGTAGAATTTAAAATTGGGGAAAGCCAAATCCCCCATGGATTTCTCGCGCTGCAGAGTGGAGAATTTGATACGTGGTTGTTTTCCTTTCCATATAAATTTGGAGATTCTTGTATGCAATCTATCCCAATACCCTGATGGGGGAGATAAAGGAATCATTGAACTGTAAAAATGAATGCGAGGAAGCACGTTCATTTTTACGATGGAAATACAAGCTTGAAGAGAATTAGGAAAGTGCATCCAGCTGTTCAAATCCCCATCCACTTGTTTAAAGATTACAGAAATTAAGGGTAGCAATGCAGATTTAGACCAATTGACTTTGTATCCCAAGATTGCACTGAAATCATCAAAAGTACTGCCCTCCATTTCTTCACTGTTGTCATCAGACTTTGGATTATAAATAAACCATCATTACACCAGTACTTTGTTGCTTATCCTTGTCTTGAGCACTGCATCACTTCTACACCTGCGCACTGACAACCACTTTGCCACATGACCTATATGCTTTTAATAAGCTCTTAATTAATAAAAATGAAACCTTCACTTCAGAATAGGGGCTGCAAAACCCTTTATTAATGACCTATATGCTGTTAATAAGCTCTTAATGAAATTGAAACCTTCACTTCAGAATAGGGGCTGCAAAACCCTTTATTAATGACCTATATGCTGCTAATAAGCTCTTAATGAAAATGAAACCTTCACTTCAGAATAGGGGCTGCAAAACTTTACTAATGACCAATATCCTCCTAATAATCCCTTTATTTGAAACAAAGTCCAACTCTTGGATAGAGTTATACCTGCATGGTCCACTTTGTTTTGCTGTATTACTAAGGTATTAATCATATACAAGCAGCTAGAAGGACCTAATAAGACTAAGAACAGGCTTCACTTCAGTATAAGGCATGAAAATCCTTTATTAATGTCCAGTAACCTGTTAGTAAGTCATGTTTGAGAATAAGCATAGTAAGTACCTAACAAACCATTATTAGGAGGCTATACATGATGTATTATGTGCTAATTAGTCACAAATAAGTACATAATAAATACCTAATATGTAGTGCTTAAAATAAAGTGTTACCAACTGGAGGGGACAATGGAAGTTTATTTTGCTGCGTAATACATAACAGACATCTGTTTCTTTACACCGGTAATAGTAATGGAATCCCTTACCTAAATATGGAAAACAAAGTAAACAGGTTCAGTCTATTACATGTTTTGACAAGCTCATATTTGTTACTTTTTTCAAATGCTTATAACTGTATAAAAAAACACACTTCGCTTTAAAAAGACATAAGAATTTTTTTTTTATCTTGTCACACACTATATCTATATTTTGATCAACAGTCATCATTCCTACTCAACTTCAAACTCACTACATGCCACAGAAAACAAATATGCTTCAGTTTGTTTAAGTGTGTTATAATCTCAGATAACCCAATACACTCTATTGCTAGCTTTTTACAATACATATCTGCTCAGCTGCATTAAACAGTGCCCGACTGAGTGGATGGAGGTAAACAAGTTGAATATGAATCATACAGTATGTTACAACTTGATCCAGAAAGAGTAAGGTAAGAGTAAGGGTCAGGAGGGTATTTTCCGGTTTAATGAAATACATAAAGTTACAGTACTTACAGATGTACATGCTGTGTGGTTATATAGATATATAAAGATATCACAATAGCTAAGAGAGCCGTTAGACAGGCTAGGTAGACAGTTGGAAGGACAGGCAGACATACAAGTATATACATACAATTGTATTTCTAAATAATTTTCAATGAGACTTCATTTATAATTTATAATGCTTTGATATCAACTTGATGATGCGAGAAACATACCTAAGATGATTCTAGAGTGGATTTCATCTCATCTGAACTGAACGTTTTAATGCTACAGGTGTGTTGCTGCTGACAGATGACTTGGAGGCTGTATCCCTAGTGAATGGAGTGCTGGAGGCTGTAAATGATGGTGGAATACATGATTTCAACATGTTCTTCTGATTTAATAACTTGCATTTGTAACCCTCCTTCATCTTGTACTATATAAAAAAGATCAAAGGAGTGTTTTACAAAATGCTAATCATTCACCCAGCATGCATACTTGTTTGCTATGGTATTACATTTTCATCAACATAAAAATGTATCAGAAAAAAAGTTTGTCCTTTGACCTGTTCATTTTGCCTTAAAACCAGCACAATATCCTGAAAGTTCTGTGGGAAAATTTAAGTTCTGAAATACTTAATGTGAAGTTCTAATAAAGCTTCCCAGTTCCTATCTACCATTTCAAACATGCAGATCTGTCACATGTAGTGCATTCCATACACAATGACTACCTTTTCACACTGCCACATAGCCTGAGAAGATGTGCCTCAAATTGTGTATGCATTTCTATTAGACTAAACCATATGGAAAATATGCTGTGAAGAGTCTGTCATTATAGGTGTATACTATACCTATGATGTGTGTGCGTGTGTGTGTGTGTGGCTGTATTTGTTTGCCTACATATATTGTGGACCACATTGTAACATGTAAGGACTGTTTTTTTTTAATCTTTTTTTTTTTTTTTTATAAATTTAGTCATTGCCAATTATTTTTGATTATTTTCTCCCAATTTGGAATGGCCAATTATTTTATTATGCTCAGCTCACCGCTACCACCGCTGCGCTGACTCGGGAGGGCGAAGACAAACACACGCTGTCCTCCGAAGCTCTCGGGCAGCTTACAGCTTGGTGCGCGGTGAGCTGAGGACACCCTGGCCGACCTAGCCCTCCCTCCCCCCGGGCGGCGCTCGGCCAATTGAGCGCCGCCCCCTGGGAGCTCCCGTCCTCGGTCGGCAAAGGAATAGCCTGGACTCGAACTCGTGACGTCCAGACTATAGGACACATCCGGCACTCTACGCAAGTGCTTTTACTGGATGCGCCACTTGGGAGCCCCCACATGTAAGGATTGTTTTAAGGAATGTTTTGTTAAGGACTGTTTTTTTAAGCCCATTTTCATTCATTAAATCTAGTTTACAGTTTCTAATGAAATCTCCCCTCTGGTCTGGGAAGCAGGACAGGAGAGGGTCCATCACACTTGAGAGCGGGGTCCTTGAAGACCTAGGGAGCCGGCCAGGGAGTTAGATAGGACAGTTAGTGGATATTTAACATCATCCTGAGGCACAACTGCAGCAGCTTTCTTACTTGTATTTTACATATCAGTGTTTAATTCCTTCACACATTACAAAGGGTTCCCTCTTCCAGAGCTCATCCCTTATGTTACACCTCTAAGGGTTGATGCAATCTCTTGTTCTGCACATGCTTACTGCCAGACTGCATACAGTCATTCAAAAGGTCTGTGAATAGGGCCCTTTATTTACATGTGAAACAGTAACATGTGATCTTTTCACCTGTGCTGAGGGGATTAAGCAGACTGAACTCCTTCCCTGTCTAGAATTTTAGATTTAGTTTGAATATTGTGCAGTCTGCTAGATTTGAGAATTTTTTTTTTTTTCTGTAGCTTGTTGAATGCAACTAAGCTAGCAGATACAGTACAGGAATTGGGAGCTTTTTGGAAGCTGTATTTACATACCTAAGAGGATTTATAGACTTCAGTTCAGTTTAAAAAGCCATAGTATCACACACTGTATCTATATTTTGATCAACAGCCATCTTTTCCACTCAACAATACCCTCACTACATGCCATGGAAAACAGGTACTGTGTGTTTCAGATAGACAGTTTGTTTAATTGTGTTATAAATTATTTAAGTGTGCCCAGAGAATTCCAATAGAAACACACACTTTAGAGTCCTCTTGACTGCTGGTAAAACTAAACAAAGGAAACCTTGATGATTTTTTAAGACAAGGTCAACAGCAACCTAATGGTTATTTACATAAAGAGAAAGAAAGTCTTTCAAGAGAAAGTGAAATGAAAAAGAAACAAAAAAGCAGAATTAGGTGGATCAGTCTTAATGAAAATGCATTTGCTTGCAAGTGTTATGAGCCTTGGAAGTACTATCAATTGTACATGGACACATTGTTCCTTTTTATATTTGTATTATCCTCTATATTTCCTGTCAATATATATTTATTTCAGTTTTCGCTCTAATTAAGTTAATAGAAATCCTTTGCAATGAAATACAGCTATAATTTAAGTTGGTAGCAATGCCACAAATGTCTGTCCCCAGTGCTTAATAACATTTACTGCAATTGAGTCTGATGAATTGCAAGAAGTACTGGGGACACAGCAAAGCAAAAAACAAGAAAATCAATAATCATAAATCTTATAATGCAGAAACTGAAAACACTATAATATATCATTTAAAATACCTGGCGATGAGAGGGTAGGCCTCAGACTGATTTTGAGTTGGGAACCAAACCCTGCTGCTGATTTAAAGAAATGATCATGTCAAATGCTGCTATTCCTGTGTGGATATACCTGTTTAATTAACCTCGGGTGAGTATAGGAGTATGAACACCCGCTAAGGGAGGGATCAGGTGGGAGATTATTTTGACAATATATTACCAACACTAAATGTAGAAGGGGATGCATGATAAATGAAATATTATGAACCGGAGGTCAAAATTATTATTTGATATTGCTGTCCAGTTTTAAAAAATATTGTGTTAGATGTTAAGATGTTATACATATGCAACTGAATTAAGTTTCCATTCATAGAGTGTATATTGTACTGTATATCAGGAGTGTAGCTTCGGTTACTCATCTAATCAGGATATAAGTTACAAAACTTTTTTTAACATAAGGTAAAATACGTCTTATTTTGGTTGCCATGGTTTTCATACACATACAGTATAGGCCATGCAAAACATTGACATAAAACACAAAATGAATACGTGCATTAATAAATGCAATAAAAAATAACTTAATAAATAACACACACAAGCTCAGACTTCTGTCATTTGGCCCTCCTGACTCATTGAAACAATATTTCTGTATTCTGTATATATATTTACTTCTGTTTTTCCTTTCTTTCTCACAAACACATGCACTGCTGCTACTGTGCTTTAGCCATGTGCACTCCCTCCAGCTTGACTTGTGGCTTTGGTTTATTGAACACATTTACAAAAAAAAAACGTGTGGTCCATGAATGAATGCTGTGCCTAAATGCTGTGGTCTTTATCCTTTGAAAGTTCTCAATCTTAAATCTTGCCCAGACCAAAGAACCCACATGTATTTCAGCAGTGATTGAGCATGTCTCATGTGGAACATGTCAGATGTTTTCACTTAAGACCTACAGTGTACCATTGTTCATGCCACCACGCATTGGTGGTGTCTTTTTGCAAAATGGAAATGCAGACTTGCGTGTCTTGGGGCATGTGGCAAAAAAATATGCTTGCAAGCAAGGTGATAATGATAAAACATAAATATCAATATTTCAGCAACAGAGCTCAGAGCCTTGTAGCTATGTCCTTTAATGTTGACACAGTCGAAAGGTGCTTTAGTCTTGTTAATATATTTTTCATGATGGGGGATAGTGCTATCTGCAGGATTCTCATACACAACAACATAGTGCAGTAATTTCTCTATTGTAAACTCCATACTGAAGGTCGTTTTAGTTATATAATCAGTCCCAGTTCCATTATTTGTCGTTTGAGCTGTAACAGTTTACAGGAATGATGCATCTGTGAGTGTCCCTGAGCGCCCCTAATAGGCATGATTTACTGTCACTTTGTTCCTGTGTTGTCTAGTTTGGTGCAGACTCTGACACCCTCAGGCAAGGAAAGAAGACTCCTCTGTTCCATGATCAGAAGAATTGGAATCATAAAATATTAAACCTCACTACTTACTATGCAGAACTCTAACAAGAAAAGCTAATCCCATACAACCTAATTTATATAGATAAAGATTAAAGATGAAGCAGTTTATCTGTTTAGATAAGGAAGAAAACACAAATAATTGTTAGTCATGGGACTCCAGCACTAAGAGTATGAGGGCCACATCCCAGATAAAGGAGGAAGTAAGACAGAGCCTTCTTTCATAAGGCAAGATAAAACACATGAGCTGTGAAAGAATAGTGTGGCCGATGGTCACCTCTGACCGCACGAAGAACCTGTGGAGTTACTGGAACTCTAGGTCGAGGAAGTGAGACTCACTACCCCCCAAAGATTGGACCACCGGCTCCCGCTGACACCGCACCTGTGAAGACAAACAAAGACCGTGTGCCAATGTATAACATAAAAGCAAGACAGGACAAACATGACAAACAAATAACTAAAGCTAGATGTTAGTGGGACAGGCTATGTGACTACCATCCGCTCGGCAGAGAGGAAAAAAACCCTTGTATAAGGGGAAAACCTCTGGTGATCCTGGCGGAGAGGGCACCCCCACTCTGGGGGGTGCCTGGTGTGCTGCAGTAATATCAGGTTGTAACAATCAGATGTAGGAGTTGATAACTGAAGAGGACCAACGCCCCTGGTCTTGATCAGGCGATGGCTGAGGTGGGCTCTGGCTGCTGAAGAGACTGCGTCAATTCTGAAGGAGTGCGTGGTGTAGAATTGGGGAGAAAGACCTGCTCTGGTGACGAGAGCTGAGAGGTGGGAAGAGAACCATTGTCTAGTAATTATCCTTTTGGAGCAATAAATAAAGGGGGGGTCTGAGAACCAGTGTCCGGTAATGATGCTTTTGGAGCAATCATAGGAAGTCTGGAAGGAGATGCAGGGGGGGTTCTTGGTGATTCTTCGGAGTGTCAGACATACTGCTGGGATGGCTGCATTGGATGATGAAATTATAGGAAACTAATATACAAACAATTGAAGGTGAGCTGCTGGAACTTCATTTGTTGATTGTTCCAGTGTTGCAGCAAGGTGTACCGCATTCTGATATCTTTTCTTGCTTCTGAAGATGTTTACATGAGAATCCAGGTTGTGCCGTTGAGGCGAGAGCGAGAATCGTGATATGAATGTTCAGCCTTGGGGAATAATGCGAATTGAAGTGGCCGAGGGGGGATAACAGGTTGCGTTTAGAGATTGATTTTGATACTTGGAAATTGTTAATGAGATGACAATGCGCTCCAGTTTGTTGAGTGGGAGGCTGGCTTCAGATTTCACAGTGTCGCGGGTGATTCCGAGGAATTCTAGTTGGGTTGCTAGGCCGATGGTTTTATCTTCAGAGAGTGTGACGCCTACTGGAGAAAACAGGGATTGCAAATTGGAGAATGCTTGATCTGGGGGGTCCGAAGGGGGGGATATAAGGAAAAAGTCGTCTTCCCAGCAGATCCCGAACAGGTGGTGGAGGGAGGGATGAATGGGCATGACTTAAAATCGTCTGAAATATCAGCATTTGCGAGCTAGGTGCTTTAATAGCGTTGGAATCTGTAATGTAATGAAGGGAGAATTGATCGTGGGGAATTTGGGCGTTGAGACTGGAAGTGGAATTGCCTCTCAGACTGGAAATATCGATGATTAAGCACTTTCCTGATATTTTGCGGATCGCTATACAGATGGGGCTAATCCTGAAGACGGGGAACAGAACTGGGGAGAGGCCAGCCATGAATTCTTTGTCCATCTCGACTGATTACTGAGAACGTGGACAGGCTCCTAGAATGAACAGGAGACGACCCGGTAGAGGTCGTCCACATCAGTACAAACAACATTGGAAGAGACAGACCAAAATCCCTGCAAAACAAATTCAGAGAGCTAGGAAGGAAATAAAAGACGTGACCAAAACTGTGGTATTTTCTGGGATACTGGAAATAAATTATTATTATTATTATTTATTTCTTAGCAGACGCCCTTATCCAGGGCGACTTACAATGGTTACAAGATATCACATTATTTTTACATACAATTACCCATTTATACAGTTGGGTTTTTACTGGAGCAATCTAGGTAAAGTACCTTGCTCAAGGGTACAGTAGCAGTGTCCCCTACCAGGGATTGAACCCACGACCCTCCGGTCAAGAGTCCAGAGCCCTAACCACTACTCCACACTGCTGCCCTAAGTAATAAGTAAAATAAATAATCGAAATGCATGGCTGAAAACCTGGTGCACAAAGGAAGGCTTCACTTTCCTTGAACATTGGACCACATTCTACAACAAGAACTATCTATATAGGCGGAACGGACTGCACTTAAATAAAAAGGAACCCAATCTACTCGACAAATATAATATTAGTGGGTATACACTGTATAGGAAAGGCAGGCAGGACAAAAAGAAGCGGAGGGGTAGCATTATACATCAAAAATAGTCTTGAAGCGCATGTGTTAATTATGGAAGAAAAAACAACGCAGAATCAATATGGGTCAGAATAATGGACAACAATTCAAAGGGCATAATAATAGCGACATGCTATAGACTGCCAAATTCAGGCACCAAGCAAAATAATTTGTTATGCAATGACATTAGAAATGTGTGCAGCAAAGGATAAGCCATATAACATGGGGAAACCCAGTAGGGAGCACGATGGACAAAACTGAAATGGTGGAAATGACAAATGACTGCTTCCTAACACAATTTGTCAAGCACCAACTAGAGGGGAGGCATGGCTTGATTTAGTCTTTTCAAATAACAAAGACAGAATAACTAAAACAGAGATCAGAGAACCATTGGCAAACTCAGACCACAACATGGTCTAATTTGAACTTCTTTTTAAAACCCCAAACACGTATGGGGCTGCGCGTTCATGTACCTTTCTGTCCGTATGTATTAAATATTCTCACAAAGCATGAAACGCAGAACTGCAGAAATAAAGGAGATATATTACATTATACCTAAAAGCCCCGGGAGCAGTCACATTGACGGCCACACAGAAAACAATTGTATTTTGATTACACAGAACGGTATTCTACTTTATTATTTTTATTTACCGGGCTGCAATGTGTTTAGCTGTAATTAGATTAGTGTCTACTCTCTGCCTGAGTGAATGACTGACAGTCTATTGTTTTTCAATCAGCCTTTTGAAAGGCTGGCACCTGCTTGCCAGCTATGCTGCTTTGGTCAGTCAATTAGTATTGGGACTAGTGAAAATAAATACCAGAGACCGTGGACTTTTATAACGTAACAAAATATGGAGTTTGCATGGAAGTATTCTGTGAAAGCTGGCTCCCGACAGTGGCCTGTTCAGGTGTTTTACAATGAATTGGACCTAGCAAAGACTTTCTTGTGCAATGCCTGCATTCTCCACCATATGTGGTAAACCGGGGTGAGTTTGCCGCTTGCAGCACCTTTCACACTGTCTTCTTGTGTAAAGAGAAAACCACTGGACCACAGATCGATTGCAAAAACAGGGTAGTGCCTGTATATTTATTTATACAAAACAAAAATAAAGCAAACAAAAACCTAATTCCTTCCAGCAGTGTTAACAACATTTTTCCTATGATTTAGTTTAAACTATCACCGGACAGCTAAGCTGTTTACCGGTCACCAAAAGAGATCTACTTTTACAAGTATACCAACTCTTTTTATAGCATGTGGCTGTTCCCAGTTAACACCAGTTATTCCATTTGGGAACAGCCACATTCTCACATGTATTTAGCAGGGACAGGAATTAACCCCATCTCTGCCAACCATCACTAAAACACAAAATCCACCAAAATGCAAAAATAACCATTTTGCGATTTGAGCATTGACAAATTATCAAAGAAAAAAATGAAAGGTTATTTCGGTCTTTGAGCAAATTATTCTGATCAAATTGCAAAATGGAAAAAGCAAACAAGTAAAAAGTGAAACTCAGAAGAAGAGAGACGGTTTCTTCGGTCTTTGGAGGATACAGTCAGAATGAATTTCAATTGTCCGATAGTTCATTCCTAATTTGGATGGAGTACCCAAAGAAAACAAACTTTCTCTTCGTACAACAGCAGCAGCTGCTTCTGGGGCTATGCAAGGCTTCATTGTTGTCAAGCAAAGAAGTGCTTCTGTGTGCATAAGGGAGATCAGTGCAATTCTAAATGCCACAGCAGCAAGCCTTGCAAAAACAAATCCAGTGATTTGTATGTTAAAAAATAAAAACATTTAAGAAGGCTTTTTTTGTTGTCAAAAAGCAGTCTCCGTCTTTACTGCACAGGTGCTGATCGGGTCTGCAAAACCTATTTTCTAAAAAGTGACAGTTTGAGAATATTATAAACGTTTAAGAGCATACTTTCTACTTTCTTTTTCGTTTAAAAAAAACTGTGATTAGACAAACGTGGACCGACATTTGATTTTGCAGTTTAAATACTGTGTATACAGTAGTCTTATAATGTGAATAAAACAATCACTTTTTAATTGTGTTATTTTTTTCCTCTAAAACTGTATTTTCTAAGTAACAAGACGAGAACATTACGAATGCTATTTCAAACTCGCTTGAAGTTTAATGTTTGGGGTCACTATCCTCCTAAATTGATTACCATGACCCCCTTGTAAATGAGGCCATGGTCTCAATGGGTTAACTTCCTGCATAAATAATAAATACATAAATAATTAATCAGTGACGTGTATCGTATAAATATAATTTACTGCTTTAATGTTTATTTTAAAAAAAAAATAAACATTTGTATTTCATTTGATGAACATTTTTGACACCCCACAATTGATTGCTAATCACATCTTTAAAATCTGTTCAGGAACTGTGCATTTGCTCAAAGCACATTTCGCAATTTGAGTATGTTGGAAAACATGGATCGAGAATTGATTAGCAGTTTGCTACGCATGTGGACTGGCAGAGCTATACTGGTGTTCTTTTCTGAAAAGAAACTAATATTGCAGATAGCAGACTGTTTGGTTCAAATTGCATGTACTGCTAACAATTGATAAGAGACCTTGTTTCTACAAGCTTCTTGTCCAACATTGACTGCAAGCTAACAAGATAACAGTGCTATGGACCAGAAGTGGCCAGGCTCTAAGACTTTTGGGAATACAAAGCATAAAGGAGCTAAAAGGCTCCCAGGGACTGCCGTTGGACCCAAAGGTTCACAGGGAGAGTAAGAGATAATACCACTAGGACTTAAAGGGTCTAAGGCAAAACGGAGAGAAGATGACAAAAACCAGATGTATGGACCTTTTTGGGGCACCAGGGGTTTGAGGAATGCACTGAGTTCAGAGGTCGTCACACTAGACACACACACACACACACACACACACACACACACTCACACTGAATGAAATATATGGTAATAGGATAATGAGTTGTACCTTTTCTATTGGTTAAGTGTCAGAGAGAGAGGAGGAGAGAGACACCTATGCAGAAGGGTATTTAATGTCATGCAACAATTGTAAGAACGAGTATTCTGTGTCCTGTACCTGGGACCAGACTCCCTGCATATTTCAATAAACCTAACAACTGACTGAAGAAAAGGACTCTGTGCAGTTTCTTGAATCTACTTACTCACCATCCTCTTTTTTAAGTTACATCAGAGTATATTGCTTTACACAAAGACCAAATAAGCTGTCTCTTCTTTTGTGCTCGTTCTTTGCTTGTTTGGTATTTTACATTTCACAATTTCATAATGTCACTTTATTCAAAGACCGAATAAGCTGTCTCTTCTTTTTTGTTTCGCTCTGTGTTTGTTTGATATTTTCCATTTCACAAAAACACAGAAATAACCTTTCATGTTGTTCTTTGATAATTTGTCAGTGCTCAAATTGCAAAATGGTTATTTTTGTCAGTCATTGACCGAATCCTGACTATGAGTGTATATGAATCAGTGATTGGAAATTACTAGAAGATTTCGGACTACATAAAACCGCTGCACCCAAAAAATGTGCGGCTCCATTTTAAAACGGCTTTGATATGAAAATGAAAAATAAACAATCGGATACAACTGAATATTTTGATTTATGAACATCATATATAACATTTTCAGAGCAAAAACAGCAGCAGTGTAGAGTAGTGGTTAGGGCCCTGGACTCTTGACTGGAGGGTTGTGGGTTCAATCCCAGGTGGGGGACACTGCTGCTGTACCCTTGAGCAAGGTACTTTACCTAAATTGCTCCAGTAAAAACCCAACTGTATAAATGGGTAATTGTATGTAAAAATAATGTGTAAAAAAATAATGTAATTGTATGTAAAAATAATATGATATCTTGTAACAATTGTAAGTCGCCCTGGATAAGGGCATCTACTAAGAAATATATATATATATATATATATATATATATATATATATATATATATATATATATATATATATATATTCTGGGGTGACAAACAGGAAAATATATCAGTATTTCATATATATGCATTAATGTTTGATTCATATACAATCAATTAAAATGACATTTGAAGTTACTTATTCTTTTACATTTTGACAGCTTCTATAAATAATACATGGTGAGATTTATGGAAGTCAGCTTTCTCTTTATGACTCATTCTTAGCTAGCAGTGCAAGGATCACTACTGGGATTGACCAAGATCCCCTTGGAGAGCATCCAATGTAATTGTACAGGAAAACACAGTCTGTGATTCTTGTTATATATTAGCTATTTGCTGACCTCATTTTAGCTGTTTGCGGTAGGTCATTGAAGCAGAAATGCACAGATGAGATTCATGCATTAAATTATATATTACCTATTTGCTGACCTCGTTTTAGCTGTCATTATTAGGTCATTATAAAGCAGCAATTAGGTTGCTTTCTGCAGTGTTATTAGTATATTGAAGCAGAAATGCACAGATGAGATATTAATGCATTACATTTAGTTTGCAGAACAGTGAATGCCCTTTCAGTGTTGATTTGTAATTTATCTACACTTGTACTAACAAAGGTGAAAAATAATAGACTCTTAGACACAATAATCAGGAGGCAGAGGCCAAGGTTTAAAACCAAGCTTTTCACCCAGATTATTTGAAACCATCTGCAGGGAAGATTTACAAACATCGGATCACAAGCCTATTTTCCTTCACGTTCCCTTGAGTAGGCATCAGACCAGAGCTTTGTTCTGCCCACGGTGGACCTCTTCACAGCCACCAATGGGGTTTGCTCCTAAACCTGCATGTGTAGTTTCAAGGTTTCGGCTTTGTGCAGACCCATGTAAGGTTTTAATGAAAGTCAAGCTATATGCAAATCATTTCTTTTTTGTTAGCTTTTATGTTTTTTGAAATATGTCTTTCCTTGTCACCTCATGCTGCTACCAGTTTGTTATCTTGAAAGCATGTTCAACTTTTTATGAAATCAGATTTAAGTATATCAAAGATATTCAATGCAAATGGGCCATCACTGTGTATGAACAGATGGATGAGCATAATCAAATCCCATCATGGTGACCAAGGTGACCTAACAGTCACAAACAGACTGATATACAAAACTGGACTGTCCAGAAAAAGCCATCAACTCAAAGTGTAAGTAAATTCCCACTAATTTTGATCCCCACGTAAACAATGTAATTATGTTGGTGCCAATGGGTCTGAATAAACAACATACCTGTACTGTACTGTACTGTAAATGCATGATTTTCAGATCATTATTTAAATGTTGTTCTCATTGGTTGGCCATAACACTGTAGTTACTGGTATTTTCTATTATTATTATTATTATTATTATTATTATTATTATTATTATTATTATTATTATTATTATTTTTACAAAGGCGGTGTTAAATGTAAAAATGGCTCACCAATGTAGGTATAGTTCCAGACTTCACCCGCATCATTAAACAAGTCAGCAGCAATCTGGAAAAGGTGTTTCTTCAGGGCAGAGTCCACCAGAAGCAGTCAGCAGGTTGTCAAAGAAAGCAGTGGCTGAAAGACATCATGTGGACAGGTTTGCAAGATGGTTGAGCTGCAAGGTGAAAAGATGCTGGAGGATGATGGATCGTTCTGTTTGCCAGACGTCAGCTCATAAATGTGTTATTGGAATGTAGCCCATGTCCAAGTCCTAACACTAGAACTACCATGGTGGTCAATTTGACCATTTGTGTTTTTTTTAATTTAATTTACTCTGCATGTCTGGCAGATACATGGCTGTGCGTTTATGACTTTTCCTAAATATATGTATTAATTATCCTAACTTTTCCTAAATATATGTATAAATTATCCTAACAAAGACATGGGGTTGCAAAAATAAGTGAGATATAATACACTCATACCTTGAACTACCACGCAACTAGAAAACAATTGTGTTTTGCTTATACAGTACAGTATTTTATTTTATTATTTTTTATTTATCAGTCAGGACTGCCGGACGATGTTTTCAGCTGTGGTTAGATCAGTCGATCAGTCTGCTTTTATATGGTGTCTTGTAATCTATTATAATTTAATCAGCTTTTTGTAACTCAGGCATCTACTGTCTGTCATGTGAGCCAGGTATCTCCTTTTAGATTCACGTATTTTAAAGTTACCACTGGGACTGATGAAAAAAAGACCAGATGGCACGGAAATACTCAGTGAAAGCTGGGTCTCGCAGGCATCAACTCATTTATTCTTTACAAGGAATGCACAGGCAAGAAGATAACGGGAGAAATTATATATTCCAGCTAGCCAAAGAACCTCCCCAGAAACATTTTGAACAGAACCTGCAGCTGAAGGTAGGGACCCCGGTGCCAGCCGCAAGCAACGACAATGCCGGTTTGCCATATGCAATGGTAACAAGACTCTTGATAGCTGTGCGCAAAGGCAGTGATTGTGATTGTGCAAACATTTAGGCTTGCGATTGTATATAAAAAAACGTATGTTCCAATGTTTGTTTTTTTATTTACATAGTTTCGGCTGCATATTTGTACATTATGTCTGTATATAAACCCATTTATTTTCTATTTTTTGTTACTTATTGTCAGGATGTGAGTGGTGTGGGAATTAATACAAAGTCCAAACAGTTCAATTGAATTTTAAACGTCTATATTTAATTAAAAATAAAACAATAACAATCCGCCCCGAAGTCAATACCGCAGGTTTCACACCCTCAATAATAATGCAGTTCTTTATATATATATACAGTTCTTTATTCCAACGTCCACCTTTGTACACAGAAACAAGTGCTCCAGGAACTGTGGGGCTGGGTAGTACTGTGAAGTGCTGTGCAGTGATAGCAGTGCTCCGGGGTGGTGCTGGCTCCGTGGCTGCAGCTCCCTAGCCTCTACTCCTCTGCAAGACAAACAAAACAAAACAAACACAGTGCTCCAGCTTACAGTCAACGTAAGGGGCTTGCATCCCCTTTGTACTGCCAAACTCCTCCCTATGATCAGCTAGAAGCCACGCTCTATCCAATTGTTGCATGCCTCACAGCTGATCACAATGGATTTCTTTAGCAATCTCGCCACTATGTGCTTTCTCCAAAATGACCAACTTCCGCTTCCCACCTACCATCAAGTCAACCCGTCTATGGGAAAGTGTACCACCACCCTTACTCGGCGCCCTTTCTGGTCGGGAGGTAGATTTGCAGCTCAGATTTCTTCTCTCCTTGTCACATATCTCACCCCTCAGAGTGGTGCTGAAGGAATACTCGGCTAATGATCCCCCACCTTAAAGGGGCATGATCCGTAACAAGAAAGAAGGAACGTCCTAAGTGAAGAGAGTGTGTAGCACATTTGATGGCCAAACACTCTTTTTCAATGATGGTGTAGTTTATTTCCCTGGGAGCTATTTTCTTGCTCATATATATAATAGGATGTTCTACTTCGTCAGCTTCCTGGGGCAGCCCCCAGACCAACATCGGAGGCATCAGTCTGGAGAATGGTCTCTTTTCTGAAATCTGAAATTAGGGCCTGGCATAGCTTCCTCTTAATCATATCAAAGGCCCAGTGACACTCCCCTGTCCACTTTGCTTATTTTCTGCTCTTGGTTGCAAACTGTTACATTGGTTTCAAGGCCTGATTAAAGCGTCCTAATGGAACGAAATCTTAACAATTTATTATTATTATTATTATTATTATTATTATTATTATTATTATTATTATTATTATTATTATTTATTTATTTCTTAGCAGACACCCTTATCCAGGGCAATTGTTACAAGATATCACATTATACATTATTTCACATTATACAGATATCACATTATTTTTTTCCATATAATAACCCATTTATACAGTTTTTTTTTTTTTTTTTTTTACTGGAGCATTCTAGGTAAAGTACTTTGCTCAAGGGTACAGCAGCAGTGTCCCCCACCTGAGATTGAACCCATGACCCTCTGGTCAAGAGTCCAGAGCCCTAACCACTACTCCACACTGCTGCTGTATATTTAAATTTATACACTTTATTTAAACATTTCGACATAAAGTTAGTTCCTTGATCAGTCGGGATCCCTACTCTTGATATTATCTGAACTAACTCTTTAGCAATTGCTGATGCACTAGTGGATCTCAATGGTACTGCCTCTGGATATCTGGTCGCGTAGTCCACCACTACTAAAATATGCGTATATCCAGAGTAAGACAAGCTCAATGGACCCACTATGTCCATTGCAATTCTCTCAAAAGGGGTTCCAATCAGGGGCAATGGGACCAGCGGGGCCGGGCAAACCCGTCTCGGTGCAACTTGTTGGCATTCCGGACAACCCGCCACATATCTCGTCACCTCACTATAAACTTCATCAATAAAATCGAGCCAATATTCATTCCTGAGTCTTTTCACTACCTAGATATCCCGAACAAGGGACAGCGTGAGCCAACCACATGATCTCACTCTGAAAAGGCTTAGGAAAGAGTAATTGTTTTACAATCTGTCATGTGATACCTTATATAGTAGATGCCCGGAAATAATGTTATGAGAACATGTGAGAGGTCGGTTGCCTTCAACCTCCTTTCCCTCGATAGACCGAACCTGCCCCCAAAGTTTGGCTAGAGCGGGGTCATCTTTTCTTCTAACTCCAGGTCAATATCTCGGTCGCAGTATTTTGGTATATCGAGTGGGGCTATAGTAGCTTCAGCACTGGGGGTCTCGGTAACCCGTCTCCACAGGTCACACTAGATCCCAATCCCCCCCCCAACTGGCGTTTAGTAGACCTTGAGGATTCTCCCACCAAAATCCAACCTATAATACAGCTATGGTGCTCTATTATGAAATCTTCACATCTCAAATTAATGTATAAAAAGCAAAACAAATAATTGCCAACACATGAATAAGGAAAGCATTGCTTAGCACCCTTTTTTGATGATGAAAGAAAATCCTTTTCTGTTTCAGTTATCACATCCCGGTGTCTTTTTAAAACTGAGAAGTTTAATCCTTTGCGGTCCTATCTTTCCTTTCCAGTGGATGTCTGACATCATCAAAAAGTCGTCATACACAGGTCCCTAGTCGTTTTTTCATTACATTAGGATGTGGTGACGTGGTGACTGAAACAGGAAATGATCTGCCAAGAGGGTCCAAACAGAATACATTAGTGAAAATAACTGGTATTTCATACCCATACTATCTTTAAATCAGACAGCTACCTAAAAAAATGTACTGTAACAGGGAGAGGTCTGTGCTGTGTGTCTGGTGCATGTATGGTTCTCCAGGAAGAGGGCAGCAGTCTGTAAGATCTGCCTGGTGTCAGTGAATTTCCCACCCTTCCACACATACATATTATTTACATTTTAAACAAGCAAAAATATAGAAATGGTAAACTTTGTTGTTTTCCATATTTCTAAGTAAATCAGCTTTGGGAAACTGATTGCTGGTTTACATTCCCATTACAAAGCAGGTTGTGATTATGAAATAATAGACATTGTATTTATATTCCAAGTACACATTCGGTACAGTGTTTTAAAACTTTAGGTCGGCTGGGGAATCCTTGGCTCACCGCACACCAGTGACCCCTGTGGCTGGCCGGGTGCCTGCAGGCCTGCCTGTATGCAATTCAGAACTGTGTGGTCCGACACTGTAAGTTCTGAGATGGCTGCACGGCAGGCTTCAGAGCAAAAAAAAAACAGATAGCTGACAGCACTCGTTTCAGAGGATGCGTGTGCTCGCCCTCGCCTCGCCTGAGTTAGTTCAGGGGTTGCGGCGGTGAGCCAGGTTGAATAATAATTGGACATTCCAATTTTAGGAGAAAATCGTGAATTAATGAAAAGTAATTGTTATATATATATATATATATATATATATATATATATATATATTCCCAGTTCTCAGAAATTGAAGGTTGTTCCGTTGAAAATAATAATAATAATAATAATAATGTAAAATATATTCCAGACATGGTTAGTCTGTAATGGTACACTGTGTATGTTTATGTAATAAACACCTGTCAAACAGCACAGGTAGCTACATATGTAAACCATGAGAAGTAATGGAGAAGCCAATTAAAGTGAAATGTGAATTACCTCTGAAATAGCTGCTTAGGAAATTATTTATTATTATTATTATGTATTTCTTAGCTGACGCCCTTATCCAGGGCGACTTAGAATTGTTACAAGATATCACATTAATTTTACATATAATTTCCCATTTATACAGTTGGGTTTTTTACTGGAGCAATCTAGGTAAAGTACCTTGCTCAAGGGTACAGCAGCAGTGTCCCCACCGGGGATTGAACCCACGACCCTCCGGTCAAGAGTCCAGAGCCCTGACCACTACTCCACACTGCTGCCCTAAACCAGTTAAACCAGATTTATTGTAAATCTCCCTCATGCAAAATCAATTTATATTTATTCTATTCAGGGACACAGAATGGTGTGATCATTTTATTTGCTCTGTCATCATGAACTAAATGCTGAAAGCAGCATTTAACAATTTAAATACATTTTGCTAAGCAGCAGCTAAGTATATGTTATTCCTGAATAGATAGCATTACAAACATATTAACTGTATAACATCTTTACTAACAATCTAGCTAACCATAAAAAACATAATTACCCTTTATGTCTGTGTGTTAAATTAAAATGTAAACATGATGGTCTCTCATTTTAATCATCTAAACATCTTAATACTACCAGCCTATAATTTCTAACATGTCATTTCCGAGGACCTGTTTTAAATAGTGTGTATTAATGTTACTACGGTAAGTGTGTCTATACATTAGCCAAGGGGCATATCACCCACCAGGACTAATATAAAGTTGACATAAAGGTTGGCTGTATTTAGATTGACCACACTTATGATCATTAAAATAGACTTTGTATCTTTTATTTACAGGTGATTTAACATTTAAAATATATCTCCATGGGGATTTGTCAGAGTGGTCACTATACCATACAGTCCCTTTCTATACAGGTGACTGTATTATGCACATTAATAATTGTTTGTAAAGCTCTTTAAAATGCTTTCTATATAGATATTGGTGTTGTTTTTTTGTTGCTATGCCTTTATGTTAAAGTGTTGATGTTTCAAACTAACTATCCTTTCAGTACATTACGCAACAGTACATAGGGGAGAAAAAAATATATAAAAAAAGAAACAAAGTCAATTATGCAAAAGAAAGTGAGCTAAAACTGCTGAGCAATGTAGAAGAATATTCCCTGTGCATTGCCTAATTACCCAATCAACAGAACAACTGAAACTAGTCAATGCCTGGAACAAACTGCCTCTGTGACTGTTCTTACAAGTTGCCCCGCAGCTACTACACTCAATGCTTTCTGTAAGTAACCTGAACACAGACCAATTTTAACAATTTAGAAACTATCATGTGTGTTGTTTAGAGAGTCTCTCGTCTCAATCGCATAGAAGGAAATCATGTTGCTCAGCCGCTATTATTTTCTTCATTTGTGTATTTTAAATATTTATAATTCTTCATTTGCTTTTATGTCTGTGATGTCTTTCCATCTGCCATTTCTCTCCGTATCTTTTTTTTTTTTTAATTTAGAATTTAAGACTGTAATTTACATATTGTTATACTTTTCTTCCTGAAACTTTCACTGACCCTTGACTCACTGTGCTGCCGAGACTTGTGTGTTTCTCTTCAGTTTTACCAGTCTTGGTCATAGAAATTCTGGGGTAGGTGTACTAAGATGGGCCAGTCGCAGTGCAAACATATCAAAATTTGCATTTTTGTTGCAACACTTAACAAAGTGAAAATGTTGTCGCATGTACTAATAGAAAATATGTTAATGAAGACAGACACGCAATATACTAATTTAAATATTTGTTGCGTCTTCTTAGTGAGCTCTCTAGCATTATACATTACGAGAGTCATGTGACATTCTTCAAATAATTAACAGGAGTTGAGTTGTGGTTTGCTGCAGCAGAGGGTGCCCGAAGGATAACGTCTATGCATGCAAGGGTGCAAGAATCAAAATAACATTGTTTTTGTTAAATGTAAATGTCACCTGTACAATGCATTCTGTTCCATCTTCATTTGACCTATTTTAATATTTGTTAAAGTGTGGGGGAAATGTTTTTGGTGGTGGTTGGCAGGGATGGGATTAATTCCTATCCCTGCCAAATACATGTGAGAATGTGGCTGGGGGCTATATCACAATTTTTATATATATATATATATATATATATATATATATATATATATATATATATAGAGAGAGAGAGAGAGAGAGAGAGAGAGAGAGAGAGAGAGAGAGTATTGTGCAAAAGTTTTAGGCAGGTGTGAAAAAATGCTGTAAAGTAAGAATGATTTCAAAAATAGACATGTTAATAGTTTATATTTATCAATTAACAAAATGCAAAGTGAGTGAACAGAAGAAAAATCTACATCAAATCAATATTTGGTGTGACCACCCTTTGCCTTCAAAACAGCATCAATTCTTCTAGGTACACTTGCACACAGTTTTTGAAGGAACTCGGCAGGTAGGTTGGCCCAAACATCTTGGAGAACTAACCACAGTTCTTCTGTGGATTTAGGCAGCCTCAGTTGCTTCTCTCTCTTCATGTAATCCCAGACAGACTTGATGATGTTGAGATCAGGGCTCTGTGGGGGCCATACCATCACTTCCAGGACTCCTTGTTCTTCTTTACGCTGAAGATAGTTCTTAATGACTTTCGCTGTATGTTTGGGGTCGTTGTCATGCTGCAGAATAAATTGCATGATGGATAAGTATCTGCCTGTACTTCGCAGCATTGAGGAGACCATTAATTCTGACCAAATCCCCAACTCCATTTGCAGAAATGCAGCCCCAAACTTGCAAGGAACCTCCACCATGCTTCACTGTTGCCTGCAGACACTCATTCGTGTACCGCTCTCCAGCCCTTCGGCGAACAAACTGCCTTCTGCTACAGCCAAATATTTCAAATTTTGACTCATCAGTCCAGAGCACCTGCTGCCATTTTTCTGCACCCCAGTTCCTGTGTTTTCGTGCATAGTTGGGTCGCTTGGAATTGTTTCCAAGTCGGAGGTATGGCTTTTTGGCCGCAAGTCTTCCATGAAGGCCACTTCTGACCAGACTTCTCCGGACAGTAGATGGGTGTACCAGGGTCCCACTGTTTTCTGCCAATTCTGAGCTGATGGCACTGCTGGACATCTTCCAATTGCGAAGGGAAGTAAGCATGATGTGTCTGCTGCAGTAAGTTTCCATGGCCGACCACTGCGTCTACGGTCCTCAACGTTGCCCGTTTCTTTGTGCTTCTTCAAAAGAGCTTGGACAGCACATCTGGAAACCCCTGTCTGCCTTGAAATTTCTGCCTGGGAGAGACCTTGCTGATGCAGTATAACTACCTTGTGTCTTGTTGCTGTGCTCAGCCTTGCCATGGTGTATGACTTTTGACAGTAAACTGTCTTCAGCAACCTCACCTTGTTAGCTGAGTTTGGCTGTTCCTCACCCAGTTTTATTCCTCCTACACAGCTGTTTCTGTTTTAGTTAATGATTGTGTTTCAACCTACATATTGAATTGATGATCATTAGCACCTGTTTGGTATAATTGTTTAATCATACACCTGACTATATGCCTACAAAATCCCTGACTTTGTGCAAGTGTACCTAGAAGAATTGATGCTGTTTTGAAGGCAAAGGGTGGTCACACCAAATATGGATTTGATTTAGATTTTTCTTCTGTTCACTCACTTTGCATTTTGTTAATTGATAAATATAAACTATTAACATGTCTATTTTTGAAAGCATCAAACTAAATAAAGGAAAAATTAAAGGTGCAACAACTAAACTAAAATAATACAGAAAGGAAGAATTAACTAAACTAAACAGTACAGAAAAGGAAACATAAATAAAAACACCCCACTCCCGCTGGGTGATCAGCTATCCAACGCAATATATGGGAGATTCCCTTAAAGGTAGCAACTGCATTCCTTAATTTAGTCGTTGCCAATTATTTTTTATTATTTTCTCCCCAATTTAAAATGGCCAATTATTTTTAGGCTCAGCTCACCGCTACCACCCCTGCGCTGACTTGGGAGGGTGAAGACAAACACACGCTGTCCTCCGAAGCGTATGCCGTCAGCTGACCGCTTTTTTTCACACTGCGGACTCACCATGCAGCCAACCAAGAGCTATAACGTCGGAGGACAACCCAGCTCTCGGGCAGCTTACAGGCAAGCCCACAGGCACTCAGCCAAACTACAGGGGTCGCTGGTGCGCGGTGAGCCGAGGACACCCTGGCCGACCTAACCCTCCCTCCCCCCGGGCAGTGCGCGGCCAATTGAGCACCGCCCCCTGGAAGCTCCCATCCTCGGTTGGCAAAGGAATAGCCTGGACTCAAACTCACGACGTCCTTTACTGGATGCACCACTCGGGAGCTCCTACAACTGCATTCCTGAGAGCTACTTAAGACGAAGGTTAGTCTTAACAGGGCTATCATTAGTAACAC
The DNA here is from genome assembly GCF_902713425.1 of Acipenser ruthenus. Lineage (NCBI taxonomy): Eukaryota > Metazoa > Chordata > Actinopteri > Acipenseriformes > Acipenseridae > Acipenser > Acipenser ruthenus. Next base: position 4,749,432 of record NC_081190.1, on the reverse strand, counting down.
AAATATTTACTTTCTTTAAAAGTTTATAATCAAAGCATCGTTAAATCAGTCTCATATATATAGTTTTGGTTCAGAAGGCAATTCTCACTCTTGCGAGATAAAGATGCTCGCTGCGTCCAGACAACCTATCAAGAATTATCTATTACAAGGACAGCTAAGTTTGGATTATAGCCTTAAACACAGAATGATAATTGCCTTGATAAAACCCACATCAATTTGTATAAATCACATACAAACAGTTACTATATATAGTGTTCATTAACTTCAAAGCATGACTTTAACCCTTTGCGGTCCATTGTCGGACTGGGTCCGACATTGCAATTATTCCTCACAGGTCCTTTGTCGGACTGGGTCCGACATCATTATAGCAACGCAATAAACGGGTGTTTAGTCGTTTTTTCTCCGGAAAAAGCCGAGAAAACCATTCAATTGCCGAGTGGTAGCGACAGGAGCCGAGACAAGTCGGAAAAAAAAAAAAAAAAAAAAAAAGGCGTATTTCATGAATAGTCATACATGGTATCAGGTATCAGATAATGGGCGTCCATAATAAACAAGCTGGCTAAGTGCGTCAGCGCACTGAGACTATCATGGACATTTGCAGAGCTTTTTTCAGATGTTATAGTAATAAAATAATGACTTTGATCGCATTATTGAGGAGTTTGGTGATAAAACGAGTGATCTGGAGATGATCGATCGGTATGTACGACTATTATTATTATTATTATTATTTATTTCTTACACAGCTGAACGCTATAGCAAACAAAAGGCTGGGGAGGGGCTGGAGATGCCTAGTGTGTGCTTTGTTGATATGCAGGGCCATTTAAACCCGTTTGACTGTGAAAAAAAATACTTTTAAACAGCGCGTATAAAATTAACTGCGCGTGTGAAAATTAATTATTCCTGGCGTGCCTGACGCGCGTTTAATAAATGGACCGCAAAGGGTTAAAGCAATAATACTTTTCTTACATTCTACCTAAAACAAAATGTTAATTTTACAGTAAGGTCTGCTTATTCTTGAGTTCATAAGAGGATTAAAACTCTACTCATTGAATACTTAACAGATGTTCGCTGCCTCCTCCAGCTGATCCGTGTCTCCAACAATACAGGAGCTCGAAGGCTCTCCTGCTGGCAAGGACAGGTCCAGGTTCCGGGGTCTGCCTTCCTCGTGTTTTGTCTCCACTTCAGGGTACGAAAGAAATGTCTTTGCAAAGAACACAAGAGTCATTAACTATTTAGGTATTCCACTGAAACAGCAATTCCTCCACCAACATGTGTACTCTTCATCTGGTTATGTCTGGGATGTTCCACCACAAAACTTAATAGATTGAATATATTTCAATTTATGTCGACTTCAAATGTTCATCCAACTCTTTCTCCGGTGATCAATTGGAGCTAAGTTAGAAATCTGATTACAAGTACTTTAGGATTTTAGAGGTCTTACGCAGGGGACTCCCACACCAAGGCAAACACTAGAATAGTTATCTCGTCTTAGAGTGTCCGAAAATGGCATCTCTGTTCCAGTTGGTCGCAGGCTGGATCTTCAGCTTGTCGCAGTTCATAGACCTGTTTGTGTATCCAGAACCCTGGATTTCGTGTCGAGAGCTCTGTTTGAGTGTCACGCTCATACTTTTGTAATCTTCTCTTTACCCCCGTGATTGGATAGTTTGGTTATTTTGGGCAGTGCCTGAGTCCACGTGCAGTGTTTCTCATTGGTTGTTCTCGTTCCGATGCAACCCCTTGTTCTCCATTGGTCCGCTATTCCACCCCGTCGGCTGGATTTATGAGATGGACTGTTTTCTGCCCTATATGTCAAAGTACCCAAAACTGTCTGGCTTGCGGCGCCAAAAGAGTCATTCAGCGATCATGAAGATAAGCCATTTGTTCAGCAGTTAGTTTTTAAAAGCATTCTTTGTCAGTGGGGAAGTTTATGACCAGAAACCAAGAAGACACAGAGAATGGTTTAAGATTCTCCCTCCGTATATTTCAATTCTGTTACTTTCACACACAGAATGATTTTATGACCCAATCTGATGCTATATATATATATATTGTTGTAGAACTAGAAATAATTAACTTGACACTACCTAAGATCCATTAAACTCAATGTGTGACAGTGAGGGCTGCAGGGGTGACGTCAGACCAGGAAAATTAAACCAAAACAAGGAAGGTATGGGGCTGAAACTGAGTGCTTTGGCACTCAGTGTTTTATTAAACAAAACAAAAATAAACAGTTTTAAGAAAACACTATAATAAACAAAGAGGCACACGGGCCAAAGAAAAATAATGCAAACGTTAATTACTTTACTAAAACGTGTACCGTGGTTCGCTCACTTGGTAGCATTCGCTCTCGCTATTTCTATTCTAAACTCCAACAACAGCAACCTAGTGGGTCTTTTATATCTGTGGCTGGAGCCTTAATTACCCATTAATAAATGGCCTCATTAAGGCTCCAGCCACAGGTTTTATTGGGATGGGGGATTTACCCCATCCATGCTCGCTGCACTTTATGAGACCGGCTTTTTTGCCGGTCTCCAATAATAATGATAATAATAATAATAATAATAATAATAATAATAATAATAATAATAATAATAATAATAATACAGATGGACAGCTTCACCCGCCCGCATACAAATACAAAATATAATAATAATAATACAATACAAATACAAATGAAATGCAATGAGTTATTTATTATGTAATTTTGGATCCTGAGTTTTTAAATTTAGTTTTCACCTGGTGAGCTTTGTGGCTGCCGTCCCAGTAGTGAAATGTATTTAAATATTTTATAGACAGGCTGTCTCCTGAGAAATCCTTAATTAGTTGGCAAGGGCCTGAGAAACGAATGATTATGTCAAGGACATCTTGTACCTAATATCAAAGAGTGTATTGCCCAAGTTTCAAGCACTCAGTGTAGGTGGTGTAGTGGAACCCCATAGCTGCCTCTTTCACTGCAGTGAAATTACATCAATGACAAGGCAGAACAGGATTGCTGTACTGTTCCTTGACATTCAGATGTCAATTGCTCACTTAAATAAGTTTTATGTGGAATGAGTATTAAGCTCCATAATAAAGCAACCATACTACCAGTGTAATCAATCAAACCAGATGTGGTTTGCAAGACTTGACACAATGACATGTGTGGAGTACTATAACAAAAGGCAAAGCTAATATCTCTACAAAGCATAGCATAGCAAAGACCAAGCTGAAGCAATCAGTCAGTGAAAGTTTGTTTTATCTTTTGATGTCTATATGCAAGTTAATCGTTCAAGCCTGCTATTAAAACTGTCCTTGAATGATATCAACTGGCATTCCAATTTTCAACAGTAATTCAATATAACAATCAAAACCTCTAAAGCCATATGACACCTTTACTTCCGATGTCAGCTTAACCCTTTGACGTCTAAGCAGAATGACCATTTATGGGTATGGATATGACCACTTTGTGTTTTAGCGCTTGTTGTTTGGTAACCTCAAATCAGAAATGAAAACCAAATACATCCACAGAAAGGCCTTGCATAGCTGTTTCCAGTGATGTCACGTCTTTTGTTGTGGAATGTTTTCATTTTTTTTTTATATAAGCCACATCCCCACACAATTCATAACAAAATATATAATAATAAATAATATTTTTAAAAACTGCCAATTTCAACCCCTTTCTAAGTTAGGTGTAGAAAATAATATTGGGATGTCACAGCTGATGAAATGTTATGAGGATTTCAACAAAATCTGATTTTAAATATCTTCTACCATTGAGGAGCTACAGGATTTTGTCCGAGCCAGGGATCACCAAGGTGTCCGTACACAGACACCAGTGTCCGTGGTAAAAAGTTTGAGGACCGTGGTAATTTATTCAAAAAAAGTACGATTTACAAGCTCTGTTGAAAAAAGACATGATTTATCTATGTACATATTGCAATTGCGATGCAAACAGGCTAGATTTGGCCTTTGCTTCTCCCCGTAAACTGACAATGACAATATTCTGCCGTAACTATGGTTACTGCAGAATCTTGATGACACTGAACCGCCTACACTGAACCGCCTTGTTATCCAATCAGACAAAGCGTTAGTTATATTCACATTGTGCATGGTTTCCTTTTTCTTAACAGTGAAAAAAATATGTCATCGAAATTAAAAAAAAAAAGATTGTTCAACCCAGCTTGGGAAAGAGAATATTTCATTTTTGAAAGACCCACAGATTATTTTATGGAGTGCGCAAGATGTGGCCAAGTAATGAAACAGCTCAAGTCAACAGTAGCTCGCAACCATGCTGAAAAGTGGTGCAAAAAAATGTCTAAGACTTCAAACATGTTGAGTATAGAGAAGGATAGATTCATCAAGGAGGCCAAACCCAAAAGAGGAAGCCAGGTAAAGTCAATGACTGACTTTGTTAACCGCAATCTCAAAGATGCATAGAATGATCTTTGCCTTGCCTACAGTTTAGCAAAAGCCAAACTGCCATTTACAGCAGGCGTTGTCTTCAAAGAAATGGCTGAAAAAATTGACCCAAACTCTGCTCCTTTTCAAAGACTGCACTGCAGTACAAAAACTGTGTCAAGAAACACCGAGGATTTAGGTGGCTATCTTTACAGTGAAACTGTTCAAGCAGCAGTAGATGCTCCGTTTGTAAACTTAATGTGCGACGAGAGCACTGACCACAGTGACAAGAGTCTAATAATAATTTATCATCGTTTTGTGAACGTTGATGCAGATGATTTTTTTTTTTTTTTAGCTTAATTGAAATAACTGAGCATTGTAATGCACAAAATCTGAGTGAAGCCATCGTTGGTTGTTTGGAAAATGACCGAAACAAGTACCCTGTAGAGAAGATTGTGGGATTTACATCAGACAGGGCATCTGTAATGCTACCCCAACGTGAAAGCGTTTCAAGGCGACTGAAAGATCGCTGTGGCGATTTATTTGTCCAGCACTGTATGACCCATCGCCAAGCCTTAATGGCTAAATACGCTGAATGTCATACCTGACTTTGTGGAAGACACGATCAAAGCGACACTTAGACATTTCAGTGGGGCTGCAAGAAAAAAGGAGTTTAGACAGATGAATGAAGAGGAATACTCAAACCTGGTTAACTACAAAAAAAATCGCTGGTTAAGTTTGGCTGCCTGCATTGAGAGGTTTTAGCTACTGCTATCCTAAAATATCCTAAATTCATTCTATATCTAAGTTTCTTGAATTGGCTTTTGCCACTTCTCGCATCAATGAATCTAGCGCTGCAGAAAGAGAACTCTAATCTATACAACGCATACTGTTCTCTGGAGAAATACTGCAAGGTAATTTTGAAGCAGTTTAAACGGCCTTCAAATGAGGATTCTACACTGGAATCTTTTGTAACTCCAAGTGACCTGTCTATCCCTAGTGCCAAGGTCACAGAGATACTGAGGGAGTGTGAGGAGCAGCACTACTTGCCAGAAACGGAGATTGCTCAGGTAAAAGCAACGTTCATTGAATATGCAAAAAAACTTGAACAGGCATTCAAGGCCAGGTTTCCTGAAAAAGAGCTGGTGAAATGAATGCTTTATTTGGACCCTTGCAACCAAAAGCCACCAGTCTCAGAAATTCAGAAACTTGCTGCAAGATTTATAAAGCACATTGACTCCAGCAAAGTTGAAATGCAATATACATTGTACTGCAAGGAAGAGGCTGTGAAGACACTTTTCAACTCAGACCGCTGTGGCAGTGACGTTACCAAATTATGGTGTATTTTGTTTAAGTCAAGTAGTGAGGATGAATACAATGAACTAGCAAGGCTGTCACTTATTTTACTGACACTGAGCCCTGACACCTGTTGCTGCGAATGAGGCTTCAGCCACATGAACTCAATTAAAACATCCACAAGGATGCATGTCTACGTATTGCAACTGCAACAACAAGCACAAAGGACTTCGATGTAGCTGCGGCGGCGAGGTACATTCAAAAACACTAAGTGAGTTAAATTTAATAACTACTGTAGCTATATACAGTTGTGCTGCTCTTCATTGATGTTCGTGTGCTTAGCTCCTTTATTTATAGGGGAAAATGTGCTTTAAATCAGACTGTGTTCTGATGTTTGCTAAACACCCCCCATGTCCGTCACTGAGTCCGGTAATTTTGTTAAGTATCCGTCGCGTAACTTGGTGGTGCCAACCCCTGGTCCAAGCCATGGTCTGTATGACAAAATGTCTGAAAACGGCCCTATTTTCAGCACTGTCAGCTATTTTTTGGAAGTAGTCCAGACTAAGCAAAATATCACAAAGTACATTGCCAAATTGTATGTAAAAACTTTTAACCTTAAAATATATGAATAAATACAAGTAAAAATGCAGTTATTTTTATTAAATTATTCAATAATTTTGCATAATGATGAGAACAAATCATATTTATATACAGACGTTACAGAATCCAATATAACCACAAATAGCAAGTCTATAGAAAAACGAACTATAACAACAACAAAAAAATGTATATAGAAAAACAAACTATAAATGGCGACAAAGCAGTAAACCTATATTGGACTTCTGCAATAAATGTGACCACCACTGTAAAGCAAACAAATAAATAAATAAATGCTTTTCATGTTTGGCATATAAACATTACAGGTGAAAAGCTGCATCTTCCCAGTACCTAATCACTAATGCCTTGTAGTTCAAACTAACTCCAGTAGTCAAAACAAAAGATTCTCAGAAAAACAAAATAGTGGTCAGTATTTATTTTAATAAAGCTAATAAGAGGAACATTGATATTTAAACATGAGTTTGCATTTTAAGCATTCCCTTTAAACAAGCTGCCAGACAGGTGTATTTTCTTACTAAAAATGACATGATCTTCCTAGATTATTTTTGAATATACAATAATGTTTTAAATACATTAACAGTTTTCAATAATAACAGTCCTGGAACTTTATTCCCCCCCCATTCAAATGTAAAACAGAAAAAAAAGAATCACAACTAAACTGCCTATTACAGCAGTCAATCCTGCCCATGCTACTGCTTCTCCATCTGGAACAGACACGCTGCTTACTGTGCACACAGCTGTTATACCGACTGAACAATCCTGCCTGCGGCAAGCAAAAAATAAAATAAAAAAAAGCACAGCAAGCGGGATCCATCATTTCAAAAATATAATTACTTAGCTTTGAAAATAAATACAAAGTTTCATTTGAAATAGAATGGATAACCCTGGCAATTCATAAAACATTAGCTTTTCAACCATTTATCATCTTCTGTATGCAAGTAAGCATTAACACACTTGAAGGGATGTGGAGGCACAGAGACAACCCACTTCTTCACAATGAGGGGCAGCCTTGCACCCCTTTTTCTCTAGGGGCCAGTCTTACTGTACTACTACCAGTGTTTAAATTGGGATTTTAAAAGAGGTGGAACAATCGTTGCCCGTGTAAGGCTGTTGACGGGGTGGGGGGTGGATGGGAGCTAGTGAGATAATTCGGTGTGCGTTCTAACTTGGTCGTCTTGTATTCTGGGCTGGAGTAGCAGCGTGGTACAACAGAGGACATACACACCTATAACCATCAAAATTAAAACTGAATAAACTTTGGCACATCATTTTACTATATATTCTGTGTGTAGCATAAAACAGCTGCTGTAACTGTATACTGGTGCATGCTCTGTGATTGGTAGTTTTTACTTTCTATCAGAAGACCAGGAATGGAATTTTACTTTCAATCAGAAGACCAGGAATGGATTCCTACTTTCAATCAGAATATCAGGAATGGATTCCTACTTTCAATCAGAAGACCAGGAATGGAATCCTGAAGAGGCAGAATGCCGTTCCAGACCGTTACGCGCCAATTTAACCCCTGACTACTACGACTACTACTAATAATAAAACACAGTATTTCAGTTGCAATAAGAATTACTCTGAACAGTTATAACCATCATAAGAAGGTAAGTGGACAGTAAAGAAAACTAAGAAAAGGTGTCAAAAAAACTAATAAGCTGCTTACTCTTGAATCTATGAATAAACTTAAAGAAGGTTGTTAACAATCTGTTTGAGGAATTAACATAAAACCACACCTGCTAATGTGTTAATATATTCATCACACTGAGTGTTGCTCCATGCAAGTGTTTTACCATCTTTCAATTACAGGGTTTAGTTTAAATGAATAATAATTGTTTATTACTGAACAGACAAAAATGCCTTGCATGCAACATTTGAATGTGTAATACTTTTCAAGGGAGTTCATGGGCATAGTGAACCAGACTGGAACGTTAATTTAAGGTTATTGAGTTCTAAGTGATCGAGAGGGCACTATTGCTTTTTTGTCCAAAAGATGTGAACTGAGCTTTCATTAAGGCAAGAGGCAAGACAATATGAAAAAGCTGGTACTTATGCAGATTGATTTAAACTTTGATTCACAGTTAATGTTGTTCTCACTGCAGTTGTTACCAGTGTCATACCGGTATAACTGTATCGATACGAAACACAGTCAAGAGCAAGTTTCCTACAGGTACAGTTGCGATATGATTCGGAACAGATCAAGTGTGGACAGGTCGATTGGAATGAAAACAGAATGGATGAGTCTGAGGCAAGCGCAGCAAACTTACACAAAAAATATTACCAAGATTCTGAACTCCGTCTGTACTTCCGGCACGCTTGTTTTATTAATGTATAGGTTTTTTTTATATTTACAGATAAGTTACAATACTAAATGATTGAAGTGAAATTTTAATAAATGGTTAAAAACTAAAAACATATAAAAACTGACAACTAATACCAATAAATCCAAGTTTTATAATTGTACCCGTCTACTCTGTACTGTGTGAAACGCTCATCTCTGTTTTATAATTGTACCTGTCTACTCTGTACTGTGTGAAACGCTCATCTCTGTTTTATAATTGCACCCGTCTACTCTGTATTGTGTGAAACACTCATCTCTGTTTTATAATTGCACCCGTCTACTCTGTACTGTGTGAAACGCTCATCTCTGTTTTATAATTGCACCCGTCTACTCTGTACTGTGTGAAACGCTCATCTCTGTTTTATAATTGCACCCGTCTACTCTGTACTGTGTGAGACGCTCATCTCTGTTTTATAATTGCACCCGTCTACTCTGTACTGTGTGAAACGCTCATCTCTGTTTTATAATTGCACCCGTCTACTCTGTACTGTGTGAAACGCTCATCTCTGTTTTATAATTGTACCCGTCTACTCTGTACTGTGTGAAACGCTCATCTCGGTTTTATAATTGCACCCGTCTACTCTGTACTATGTGAAACGTTCATCTCTGTTTTATAATTGCACCCGTCTACTCTGTACTGTGTGAAACGCTCATCTCTGTTTTATAATTGCACCCGTCTACTCTGTACTGTGTGAAACGCTCATCTCGGTTTTATAATTGCACCCGTCTACTCTGTACTGTGTGAAACGCTCATCTCTGTTTTCTCTGGTACTACGTTCAGAAAAGTGCATTTTAGATTACGGTATGTCACCGTTACCATGGGTTATGTTTTTCATCAAGTCATCCTGGGCAAGAGTTTTTAATATTTTTAAACATCGATAAAATAAGCTCAAAGCAGCTCAATCCGACTCTGCTCCATTGACGGTCAGTAGAAAATCTTCTCCTGAGGTCTCTATATCCCACAACCCTTTGCATGCAGCATGACGGAGATCCCTGTACAGAATCAGTGGAGTTAAGCATCTTGGTGTATACAGAATATCTTTGATGTAGTGTATTGATATCAACCAGCTGAAACATGGACAGGTATATCACAACAGTATCTGTCTTGTACAGGTGATGAAAAGTGATTTAGGACAGAAAGTGGTATTGTATCAGTATATTCTAAACTAAAACAAATTTTACCAGTATCGTTCCGATACAAGTGTAAACAGGGTATGATAGAAGCCCGGTAGAGCTGGAAGCTGATTGGATAAGAATGCCTGTCAACACAAAGTTAATAGCTGATGATAGGGTAAATCAGGGGTTGTTTTTTTTTTACATTCCATTACCTCCCTTTTTTCTTAGAAAGATAAGAGAACACATGATGGATTGGTTCATAACAACATCAAAAAGCAGAAATGAAAAAAATGCATGATTAAAAAGTATGGGTATATTATCACAAAATAGTTTGGGCTTTTCACTCATCCTGATTTATTCAAGAGGGTTGAGCAACAGGATATTTATTAAACCCACAGTAACCATTGGAGCCTTGGCATGGGTCAGGTCAAGAGGATCTGAATGGGTTCCCAGATCCTTCTAAACCTAGGGCTTGCTGCACATAAGAGTTAGTAGTGGCTTGTGGGTTCATCATTTTGATTGCTTCTTCTGCCCTTAGATGAGGTTCCAAGTAATCTGTCATTGCTTCATAAGATGCCAGGCTCTAAGCACACTTCTGGACTTGTCCTCTTTACTTTGTCTGCACAGTAGATCATTCATACCACATGCACAAAGCAATGCAATTTCTGCAGGGATCCTTGCAAACATTGCTGATAGGTAAACAAGTTTAATACGTGAACTTTATTGTTGGTACCAACACCTATCTGTAGCCATGGGAGGAGTCAAGAACCAACTTATAATGGCCCCTTCTTTTGCCAAAATCTTTTTAAGGCCCTGGATGATCCTTGCCTTTCATCTGTGGTTCTCAGCTCCTCCATTAGCTGACTCTCAGGTTACCAAAAATAAAAAATAAAAAATACTGGTGTGGACATGGTGCAGTGTCCTTTGTAGTGTTTCTTTTGGTTTTAATCTACACAGAGGTTACAATGTATCTGCTTTTGTAAAAACTGGGTTGGTTATGTACATCCCATTAGATGTAAATTCCGTAATTCAGCTGGTACAGTTTAAAAGTGCAGTCTTATGAATCATACCATCCTCTCTAACGTACTGTATAAATAACACTTTAAAGTTTTTGTGGTGTGGATACTCCTCATAAAGGACCTAGGGTGATTTTAGCTACTGCCATTCACTTTATGGGTATTATGGGAGAGTGGTATGCTTTTCATAAATTGCCTGCTATACTAGTACAGATCTGATACTAATGGACTTGTTTGAATAACTATCTGTTCAAAAAGTGGGCTTTCCCCATTGATCATTATTGATGATAATATTACACAGGAGAGTGTAATGTGCATTCTGCAAGATGACTAGTTGAATGATCATTTCACACTGTAAAAGCTTCCCATCCGAAAGGCCCATAAAAAAGGTTAATTTACAGTTCCAAATGCATAACATTTTATTCATAACTCATAGAATCATGTTATGTGTAAAATAATGCTGGGTTTCAACACGGTCAGGATTTCATATTAATAGACTTGTTTCAAGGCACAATTCTTCTGTCTTGGGGTTGAATAATTTTACACCCAAGTTTAGTGCTAACAAATTAAATGCTTTGACTTATGCTATTTTATTTAAAAAACAGGTAACTGGAGAAGGGCAACCAAAAAAGTGGTATTTATAATGTCAAGTCAACCCCTCTGAGTTGTGCAGGGCTCCCACATGCTTATGCAATCAATTGTATCTTAGATGGATGGTGCTTTGGAAGACTAAAATAACTGTCACCATTATGCTGAGCTTCAGAACTCACATAATTTTAATCTCTGCTACTCAGTTACAGGAGAGCTCTAGGAGGAGAGATTGTGGAATAGCAAAGTGGCTGCTCAGAGGGGATTATTAAATGATGTATGTCCAATGTGACACAATAGCAGTACTCTCGAGTAATCACTCTTATATAAAAATGAGCCTAGATTGGCAACACATCTGTCAGAGAAAAGTTGGACTAGGGGGAGTTTTTGTCTGGGGTTAGTTTGCCTCACCACACCACAGTGACCACTGATGTCCAGGTGCCTGACAATGCAAGTTAAGGAAACCAAACAGGATTAACTTTCACTTCAAGAGTTTGGTAGCTGGGCAACATCCTTTGCTAAGTTCACTAGATCATTCAAGGTGATTGGCTTGCTGGACAGCAGGCATGGAGAGCCCCAATTGATCTTCCGTGATCCAGACTGGATATGGGGGTGACTTATACAGTTGTACTCAAAGGTTTACATACCCCAATTTATAATTTCTAGAAATTTATCGAAAACAAAGAATTTTAGGAAAAATCTTTTTTAGCAAAAGTTTTGCTTTTGTGGATAAGGAAAATAGTTACAAGAAATAGATGTCTAGAAGTATTTATTTCAGCAATTTGTTAGCAAAACTCCAAAAATGCTAATTCAAAAGCATTCATACTCTGACAAGGAAAATAAAATGAATATCTAGTTGAGGACCCTTTAGCAATAATAACCTCTTTTAAATGATTTGTCAATGAGCTTTTGGCATGATTCTTTAGTGATTTATAAAAACCATTCTTCAACACAAAATTGTACTCATTGACTCATTGGTAATGACAGCAATCATCCTATGCCTAACCCTTTTATACTGTCTTAGAATGTTCACCTACAATCCAGCATTTTCTAGACTTTTTCTAGAATTAGGTTCTGCATTATCATAGCAGAACAAAATGTACCAATCACCACACATAATAGGTTCAGCCAAAAACAAAAGCGTTTGTTAATGATTTTGAAATGTTCTAGCACCTTGTAGACAATACTATCATAGAATCAAAGGGTATGAGTACTGAATTAGCATTTTTCAATTTCTTGTAACTTCTTTTCCTCATCCACAAAAGCAAAACTTTTGCTACAAAACATTTTTCCTAAAATACTTTGTTTTCGAGAAATTTCTAGAAATTATAAATTTCCATTGGGGTATGTAAGCTTTTGACTACAACTGTTATGTCTGACTTTAAATACAGATACCATTGATTGCATGCTGTCCCTTCAGAGTTTAAAATATTAAAAGTATAGTCAAGTGTAATACTGCACATTGAAGGCATGGTATAGTTAATTATTGTAAAGTTCAGACAGTTATGCTAAAGATTATTTTAAAAAGAAACATGGCAAATCAGGGTAAACTATGGTAAATGCAAAGATAACCATTGGAAAAGCATACACTGCAAAATGAACATGCACATTTACTAGGTAAAGGTGCACGTTTCATACGGATTAATGAAGTCATTCTGCAATGTTAAGTTTATAGATAGTCACACCTGTGGGGAAAAGAAGCAGCATATACAGCATAATCTTAAAATATGTTGTTTTTTGAGTAGTTTGTTTTGATAAAGAATGATTTATTAGCTTGCATAAGTTAGCAAACAGGATTTAAATAGGTTCTGGAAAGATAAGATAGCAGAGTCTGCATCTATTATGGGGGATACAAAATGCCGATAATACATCATTCCTCCATGTAGTGGAAAACCGTTCGTTTCCCTACAGCTATGTTTCTTTTACATTTTTAAAACCGATGAGATCTTTGGAGCTTTCACGATAACGCCATAGGATCTAGTTATAAAATCTAATCATTAATCACCAAACAGGGCCTATTCTTCAAATCTCTATTTTATGTAGTATCATTCTTCTTCTTCATAATAATAATGATAATAATAATAATAATAATAATAATAATAATAATAATAATAATAATAATAATAAATAAAGTACACCCATCTGTACATAATAAGGCTGTAATTCCTTTAAGCGTTTTTAGTGACATAGATAGTCAATGACAACAGTAGTTCTATCTTGAGATGAGACCGGTTTCATTATTGATGGCCTCAGGCATGTTGCATTTGTCTAATAATAGAATAATAATAATAATAGAACCAATACAGATTGGAAACCAACTAACATGAATGACATGTGCATAACAGAATTATTAACAAGTGGAAACCAGAGCTATCAAAAGCATGTGCTGTTTTTAATGAAAGCTGGGTTACACTGTGTACCTAAGAAACCACAACTTTTACATGTTGATACTTCACTGGAGTCAATTCCAAGGTGCATTCTATGATATAGTTTACATGGTACTCACTGTCATTCAGTACCTTCAAGGCTATATGAAAGCTATGAAATGCATCCCTAGTGACACACTGGTAGACTTCATTAACAGTCTTCTGAAAGCTTGTATATGTCCTAAAGGAACAGCTGTCCTTCTGATATAAGCGTTGTATTGCTGAGACTCCCTTATGCCTTAAGCGCACAGATTATTGTTTGAATTTGCATATCTGCTTGAACTTAATTGCTGTGCTTCTGAGGTACTGAAGTATTGCATGTTAATGCTAAATCAATGTAATCTCCGTGGATGCAGTACTTACTAAAACTGACACAGTTGAAAAGTGCATTCTGATAATCTTAACATAATTGCATTGTAGCGTCAGAGTGGGTCATAATATCATTCTGTGTATAAAATTAACAGAAATGGAGTATATAGAGGGGGGTCCTCTGTGTCTACTTGGTTTCTGGTCACAAACTCCCCCACTGACAAAGAATGTTTTTAACCCTTAGCGGTCCATTTATTCAGCGCGTCTCAGGCGCGTCATTTCCAATTTATTTTCACATGCGCATTTTATTTTAGAAAAAGTATTTTTTTCACAGTAAAATAGGTTTAAAAGGCACTGCATATCAACAGGACACTCAGTACTGCATCTCCAGCCCCGCCCCACCCCTTGTTCGCTGTATTTTTCACATACCTCTTCATAGTAGTGCATACCGATAAATCATCTCCTGATCACTCGTTTTATCACCAAACTCCTCAATAATGCGATTCAAGTCATTATTTTATTACTATAACATCTAAAAAAAGCTCTGCAAATGTCTGTGATATTCTTTGAGCGCTGGATGCAGAAGCAACTATCTTGTTTGTTTATGTTTGTGTTATCTATGTGGTGCTGGGGCTATCTGTATTCATGAAATACGCCCCTTTTTCCGGCTTCTTTCGGCTCCTGTCGGTCTCACTCGGACATTTAATGGTTTTCTTGGCTTTTTCCAGAGAAAACACCACTAGAGACCTGTTTTTTACGTCTTTTTGATGATGTCGGACAGGGTCCGACATTGGACCGGAAAGGGTTAAAAAAAGAGTCATACACTAACTGCTGGACAAGTGTTTGATCTTCCCCATCACTGAATGAATCATTTGGTGCCAGTCGTATCTTGCACGAGGCAAGTGAGACAATTTTGGGTGCTTTGACACCTCGGACAGAAAACAGTACATCTCATAAATCCAGTCGACAGGGGGCGAAACAGCAGACCAATTGAGAACAAGGGCTGTCTCTGAACGAGAACAACCAATGAGAAACACCCCACATGGACTCGGGCACAGCCCAAAATAAACAAACTGACCAATCACAGGGTGGAAGTGAGAATCACTAACGCAGCCGAGCGACTTTCAAAGGGTGTGCTTCCCACACTAAGCAAGCTCCCCACAGGAGAAACAGGGCTCCAGGCAAGAGAAAGAAAGTCGTACTGAGAGGAAGTGGCTTGGAGTTCGGAGAAATGAAATGGAAGCTAAACTGCTCTGAAGAAAGTTTCTGAAATCATGGGAGCATAAGTGCTTGAATTCACGGAAGGCAAGGAAGAACCAATGTTCTGAAGAATGGCTAAAATCAGCTTTGAAGAGAGCCCTAGCTCTTTGCCCTCCGAGAGACTGAAACAGTAAACGGGACACTGCCTTGATCTAAAAACAGGTCTTGGTTTCCACGTTGCTCCACGAAACGGACAGAAGCATAGCCAGCAGCTGGGCCTAAGGTCATGTACTAGCCATACAGAAGAATTGCAACGAGAACACTTCTATGAACTACATAACTTTCCAATTGCAATGCATTATCTGAACTGAGTTAAGTCTGATCAACAGAACTATTTCCAGTTGGAAAACTGCCTACAACAAAGACTTGGAAATAAACAAGCTGATCTCCATTTGAAAATAACTATTTGTTTATTGCGAGCCAATGAAATACAATGTGTACTTCAAGCAAAGCACCGTCTTCTTTCATTGGAACTTCAGATCCAGAGAGAGATCTGCTGTGTTCATCAACTAAGCAGATTGACTTCTTTGTTGAAAATCGAAAAGTATTCAGCATATTAAATACCTTATGACTCGAGAAATTAAATGAAGCAAATGCCATCCAGTTAGTGGATAAACTGTTCTAGGAATAGAATATAACTTCCTGGTCTAAAACACTGATGTCAAGTCTATTTAGAATGTATTTCAGGTCGTTAGAAGAACCCAAAGCTGCAGCTCAAAGTATCTAGTTTAGTTACAGTAATTGAATTACAGTAACAGTAGTGATATGAAAAGAACATAAGAGAAGAATATGAATTAATGGAGGTATACCAAATTGTCAGATTTCGCACGTACTTCTTTTATTGCTCTGATCACACTCTTAAACTCAGGGGAGACGTTTAGGATTGTTCGTGCACTGGGCTTGCAACGTATCCAGACAACTTTTTATAATCAAGAAAATCACACAGACTCGTTTAATTTAATTAAGTTTTAACAAATCAGAGCAGTAATAGTGCTCCTTCTGTTTATTAAATGCTTAATAATGGATCAAGTGGTTGCAAGCCACTTTGGATTCCTGCTAATAGGCAATCTGGGCGTTTCCAGTGCCTTTACAGGTTTAACCGCATTAATACTTCAACACAATAATACAGCTATGATACTCAGTGCTTAGGCTAGATATGCAAACCGCTAAAGTGCCCACCGCTAAATCCTAAAACATCCACTATATCAATCTCCAAAGCTAAAATGTAAATCCTATACCTTATAGCAATGCATCAATATACATGAGATATAAATTCTAAATTGTTCTTACCTTCCACTGTATGGAAGTGTAGTTGTAGAATACAACATAAAAACAAGAACTGTCTTTAAAAGCAGGCTTCTGAATACGACCAAACAGCAACCAGCTTTTTCAGAGATCCTCAGAGCATAGACCACGCAACTTGTAAGATCAAGTCGAGTGACACTTGACTAGGATTTTACCCCAGCTTTTATAGAGTTTTTTCTTCATTTAATATGTCAGAAGGCCCAATTAAATCTATTTTTTTGTTCTGTTTTGACAGCTCTTATCTTTGTGTGAATAATATATCTAAAAAAGCACCGGTGACCCTTGTTTCAAAATGAATTGAATGTGAGCAGGTAAAGTCATTAAATACAGTTTACACTTTATTGTCTTGCTTTTTAAAACATAATACTTTAATAATTGTACTATTTCAATATTTCTAGAATATCTGCTTTTAACTCAAGAACTACTTGTATTCTTGCTACTTAGGCCCGGACCAAATGAAAACTTTGACAACCCGCTAATTGCACTTAACAAAACTTTATTTAATAGTGGGTTTTTTTTGTAAGTATCTTATTTCTTCTACTCATAAAAAGAAAACACTATTAAATACAGTTTTGTTAAGTGTGATTAGCGGGTTGTCAAAATTTTGATTTGGTCCCAGCCTATTTTTATTATTCTACAGCTCCAAACAGTCAAATACACTTGTTAGTTCAAATATGATCTTTCTATTTAATTCAAACATATTATTTCTCTTCAAAGAGTTTATTTCACTCTGTTCCTTATTAGATCAAAATACTTTTTAAAACCTCTGTGCTTAGTTGCAATAAAATCAAATAGGTATAACATAGCTTTTTTAGTTTTAAACATTATTTTGTCTATAAATGGTTACTTTTTCTTTTTGTTAATTTTCAATACCTAGCCTCTGTGTTTATACCCCCCAAATGCCTGCTTCTGCCAAGGTTACTGGCTTCTGCATATGATAGTCTTTATTAATTTAAATATAGGGGACACAGGCAAGTTTTTTTTTTCTAACATTAACACCTGTTCAGTTTTCTTAGTTCAAATCCTTGTAACCTGTTCATAATTTGCTGCAATATTACTTTTGCTGGTTTTATATTCTTTAAAATGCAGAACAATGAACTTCTTTCATTTTTAACTATAATATGTTCTTTCAGCAAAAAATATTGTAATTATATAACAGTTTAACTTTAAATGATTTTATAACATGTATTTCTAATTCAGATACTTCAATATAGCAGTCTCTTTTATAAATTGTCATTTTATTTTACTTCATTGATATACGCAAAAGGCAAGAGGTTAATTTTTAATTAGGCACCTGCTTGGCAGAAAATCAACCCTGAATATTAAAACTTAGGACTACTATACTTTGATACAGAGTAACATATTCATGCATTTACTAAAGTCATTATATTAAGTTTCTTATTTTTAAAATCTCACAGTCTTCTATTTAAATACTTTCTTTTTTTCTAATTAAAAAATTTGCTTTTTCCTGATAAGGGAGGATTGGAACTTTCGGCAGGTCGGCCTGTCCTTACACATTCACTAATCATATTTTTCTACTGTTATACTAGAATAAACAGGTATATGGAATCCTACACTATTCTCATAGACTAATACTGAGTACACTATAACATTTTTTTTCTGAATAGTGTGTTTTAACAATTTGTTTAATATTTCTATTGACTTTATATTATTTATATTACAGGCATTACGATATTTGTTGCAGTTTCATAAATATTCAATTTGTATCCCAAAGATCAGCCTACTTCCAGTAGCTGTGGGTCAGTTTCTGCTCTCAGTGAGTCTGTCAAAACCACCACAGGTGTGGGTGGCAGTCTTTAAAAACCTGATACCTGCAAAAACTTAAATCTTGTTAGCTGGGCTCCCATCTCTACATTCTCATTCCCATCATCAGTGGGAAGGCTTCAAATAAATTAAACTGTTTCTATCAAAGAGCCATCCATCTCTACCACATACACGTTTCACTCAAAAAAGGTGCTTGCATCTTGTACAAGGGAAGATGGGTTTTAGGGTCACTCCATGACACAATACTCTTGAAGTACAGTGCCATGATGTTACCGGAAGTAATTTGAGATTCCAAGTCAAGAAGCTGCAGTTCAAGCACTAACACGCACATTTATTACACTAAAAAACACAGGAACAAACATCAGAGGCACGGTGGCTAAAATAAAAGGTTTAAAGAAAATCGCCTTCACTACACATGGTAAACAATATACAACAAAATGCACAGTTACAGTTACAGTTACAGCTCACCTAACTCCCTCTCCCACACAATGAATTTCTCCTTTCTTATATACAAGTGGCCACTCCCCAATTAGCACTCAATTACCTAATTAGGGAATGGCCACACCTGTGATTGTTGGCAGGGACAGATTAGTCCCATCCCTGCCAACCTTACACTTATTTACACCTGCAGAGCTTCCACCCTGCCACAGCTCCCTTTCTCTAGTCCAGGGGTCTCCAGCCCTGGTCCTGGAGAGCTACTGGGGCTTCTGATTTTAGTTTTTCTCTTGGTTACTTAATTAAACCAATTGTTGGCTTAATTAGTCAAGATTAACAGGTGTTCCAGCTCTCCAGATGATGTAGACACCTATAAAACCTGCTGGATAGGGGCTCTCTAGGACCTGAGTTGGAGACCACTGCTCTAGTCTAAACCAGGGTTTCCCAATCCTGGTCCTGGGGGACCCCTGTGTCTGCTGGTTTTCATTCCAACTGAGTTCTCAATTACTTAATCAAACCCTTAATTGAACTATTAATTAGCTTAATTAGACCTTTTTAATTGTTTTCAGCTTTGAAACAGTTGGAGATTTCAAGTTAACTATACAATTTTATAAGTAACTTGAAAAACACAATTAGTTCAATTAAGGGTTTCATTAAGTAATTGAGAACTCAGCTGGAATGAAAACCAGCAGACACAGGGGTCCCCCAGGACTAGGATTGGGAAACCCTGGTCTAATCTAACTCTGTTGAAGCTGTCTTCCAGCTCATCTTTTATAGGATGTGGCCAGGTGTAATTGATCACCAATGAGTTAATTATCACCTGGTCACATTCCACACATTTTAGCATGAAGGAGATTGTAACCCCAGTCCTGCCATATTAAACACATACTTTTTTGATACAAAATCACAATACTGTATTCCTTTGCATTTAAGACGCCCTCGAATTTAAGACGCAGCCCAAATTTACCACCCTCAATTTGAGGAAATAATAAAACAAAAAATAAATATGCATTTACAAAGGTAAAACCTCAATTATGCTTTTGTATCGTACAAAACTGACACGAAACAGTGTTGTTACAGATTAACCACAGAGCTTATTTATTGTGCTGCACACTGTATAATACTTAAGATGGCGTCTCTGTCGTACACACACACCACCACTCACTTATGACATCACACATCCTGGCAACAGCAAGCACGGCACAACACTCCATGGCATCAGGAAACATGTAACCCAGCAACCACAACAGTACTGAACATTGACTGGCATGTCGAGAAATACGGGGGTCTGATCAGCATTTCCGAAATTGTAAACGTTTCTCTTGGGATTCCTCAGGAAACTTGGTTTGTGTTTTCTCAGCAGTGTCACGTTGCTGCTCGTGTATTCGGGCAGACATCTTTGTTGTCTTTTCTCAGCTGTCAGTTACGTTGCTGTTTGTGTACTCGGATAGGCACATCTTTTGTTGGTGATTTTAATACACGCATCACTATACTGTACACAAATTCAAGACACAGGCTATTTTTGAGAAGCAAAAAATGATTAAAAAAGCACGTCTGAAATTCAAAGGAATACAGTATTTAGAAACTACATGTGCAGGGCCTCTGCACTGCCACATGCTATAATTAACTCTAACTCTTAATCCTGAACTCAAATTAAAATGTATGTCTGCAGTAAAGAAAGACAATCTTTTTAAAAATTACTACTTTTTAAAAAAATCTTCTCATACTGTAATTGGTGATGGAATATTTTAACTGTAGTATTTTACAGTACTTATTTTTTGATAACTCGGTAAATTGTGTCTTTCAATGCTGTAGACAAGGCGTTATTGCTTCAACTGCCCATTTATCCTGGAAAGGTCTTCAATCGTTTGTTGTTTCTCTTTCGATATTGTTTCATTTACATTGATTTTATGTTTTATTTACAGGTGTCTGAGTATAGAAATATACAAATATGCCCACTGTCATACAAAAATGTAAGCATGTAAGTTTATTATTATCTAACACACGGTAGTAACAAGTCTGTAGAGAGCTAGTTGTGCTGGTCATGTTGTGTTTACAAATTTTGTCCAATGGAGGGATAAAAGATCTTTCTGTATAGATATGTTGCCTTGCTGTTAATAAATCTGTATGTTTTAAAGAAGCTTGCTGGATCCATACTGGATTTGTGGTTTCGGTCAAGAAGCCGGGTAGAGTAAGGAAGTGAGGCACACCTCTCTTATGAAAGGGCCCCTCCAGTGGCGACGCGTAACTGTTGATAGTGGGGGGGCACAATTTAAAGTTCCTGGTGGTATGCAGTGTTCAGGGTCAGTAGACAAAGTAGTTTTAATTACCCCAAATCTCTCGGGTATTTGTTAACCACATAGCAAGTTTTCCAAAAAATAACACAGCGACGACTGCACCACAGTAACGAGACGACTAGCGGGTGTTCTTAATCAGAAAGAAAACAGAGCGACTTCCTGGGTTGTGGCGTGCTAACTTTCCATTCATAATAAACATAGCCACGCCACCTTGCGGCTCCCAATACGAAATGCTTTAACAAACATATGACCTAATCCTATTATTGTGACAACTAACCATTAGCTAAAAAATAACACATGTAAATGACAATAACAAATTCAATAACAAATGTACATGCTTTAAAAACCTTACCTTGTCAAAAGAATTGTAGGCGTCGGTCCTTTCTGCTTGCAAACCTTGTTACAACGTCCAGTATGTTAACAGCGTGTCCTCCTTTTTCAATCTGTAGTATTGCCAGGTTAGAAACACGAGCATCTGTCATTGTCGTCCTCAGGTAAGTTTTCAGTTGCCGCAAAGAAGAAAAGCTTCTCTCAGCCGATGCTGTAGTCACTGGGATAGTTAAGTAAAGCACGTAGAGTTTGGACAGATTTGGAAGGGTGTCACGCAGTGCCATTTCACGAAAGAATCGCAGTCTTTTTTCCAGCTGGGTGCGCTCCTCTTCCTCATTACTCTTGTCAGCAATGCCATCTTTGAACATCCGGGAAAACAAATTGATTTCAGAGTTCAGATCTTCTTGATCAATACTGTAAGTGGTGGAAACAGCGCCAACACTTTCATCTGATGGGCTCTCAGAAGAGAGAACGTCTGCAAGGGACTTGAAAATGAGCAGGTCATTCTCGGAAAAGCGGTCTTCTACCTCTTCAATAAGGGTATCCAGAGTGCTGTACAGTATTTCAGTCCTGTAGTAGTCCTCGGGTTTTTCAAAAGAGGACTTTACCCCTCCTCCCAGTTTTGTGGGAATAACCGGTTTACGTGGCACACAAGGGCCAGAATAACCGTTTTTCTGGCACAGTTCATTGACGTGATTAAAGGTTTGGGATGCAAAATCATCACTTCTCATTTCCTTTAGTACAGACACTGTGGATTTAGCCATCGCCATTGCTGTAAAGTCTTTTGATTGAAGAAATTTGGACAGGTGGTTTGTTTGCATTAGCACTCTCCGCATAAAAAACATGCAGTACAGAAAATTGAAGGCTTGCACATTTCTGAGAAGTGCGTAAGCTTCAGTTCCAGCTTTTGAACCCCCATGTGCAATTTCGTTCAGAGCTTGAACCATTTCATCAAAATTTTCCAATACAGCTCTGATAGCCTCGACTCGACAGTAGCTGGCCCCGCAGAATACGTTTTTTGTGACGTAATTTTTTCAAACACAGCATGTCTCTTTGAGCTTACTTCAATGAAATTTCGTAGAGCCTGGAGAATTTCCGAAAGCATTTCGGACAACTGGAATGCAGGAAACCATGTCCACTACGCACAGATTTAATATATGAGCATAACAGTGAACATAGTAAGCTAGAGGATTTTCGCTAAGTATCCGTGTGGCCACACCTTTGTAGGGTCCTCTCATGTTGGCGGCTCCATCATAACATTGACCTCTTAGAGCTGAAATATCAAGTCCCAAGGCTGATAATGTACTCTTGATCAGTGTGGCAAGTGAAGCCCCGTCTTTCTGCAGCGTCCTGTAGAAGCCAATAAACCGCTCCTGTATTTCAAATGACTGGTTTACGTAGCGCACTATGAGAGCAACTTGCTCGTGTCTTGACAGATCCATTGTTTCGTCTGCAATGATGGAAAACACTTCAGCTTTTTTTACTTCATTTACGATTGAATCTATTACTTGTGAAGCCATGATTTCGATTATTTCATTCTGCCACGAGCTGTGTAGGTAAGTGTAGTATTTCTCTCGGTTAACCATAAATCGTTGAATCAGTTTGTTGTCTGTACTACGCAGTTTCATCAATTCCTGCAAATTGCCTTGATTTGTGGAATCCATTCCCTCTTCGTGTCCCCTCAAAGGTATACCCTGGCGAGTGCAAAATAAAGTACTCTCTATTACAGTTTCTAAATATGCTCTGTTGTCTGCCACTCTTTTTTTCTTTTGACTATCAAGCTGGGACGCAACACTCCCTGTTTTACAGGACTGCAGCCTACCCTTCCATTTAGCAACGGCCTCTAGATGAGCTTCACACTTTGAATGTTCCCGAAATCTTTCATTTGCTTTCTTCCATGTTTTAAAACCAGTAACTCGAAATGCCAGGTCACTGTTTGGCCCATTGCCAAATGCTCGACAGCAAAAGCAGAAAGCTCTGTCATCACGTACACTGTATTCAAGCCATTTATACTCATTGTACCACACTTGCCTGAATTTTCTGGTTTTGATCCCACAGGCACTGGCTGGAAAATCAATTACTGGGTGATACGGGCCTTCTTCAATATATTCCAAAGCTGCATCCGGTCCAAGGCAAGGGTCTCTTTTATCGACAGACTCGACAGTTGCACCCGCACTAACCTGAGCATTTGAAATGGTATCGTCACTCTCGTTGCTGCTAACATTCTGAACTACAGAAGAGTCAGGTTCGGTTTCTGTTGATGTCTCTGGCGTTGGTGGTTTAGATTTTTTGTTGTAAAAAAACTCCAAACTTAGCTGTCTTTTTGCCATTTTAACATATTTTCGAATGCCGCGCTGACTGAAAAAGTGTCTCTCACGAGAACAAGTATAACGGTGAACGGTCAGACACTCGTTCTCGCGAGAACAAATATAACGGTGTGGTTATGTTAATAAGGTTTGAAAGTCTGAAATAAACTACTGCGCACTCACACATTCTCTACCCACTTAAGAAAAACATTAAAACAAAACAAAAAAATATTATATATATATATATATATATATATATATATATATATCATTTTAATAATAAAACCTGGCAGAAGTCTGGAAATCTGGGGGGGCACGTGACCAGGCGTGCCCCCCCTACGCGTCGCCACTGGGCCCCTCTAAGGGATTTCAGTGGCAAATCACTTTCTGTTGTGCATTATTGTTTCTTTTGAATGTAATAGCCGGAAATTCTAATAAAATGAAATTATAAAAGTGGACATTTCATGCTATTCATAGAACTTTAAGTCACCAAAATGGGTTCATATGACCAAATCCAATATACTAACCTTAGGTATGTGAAAGCAGAAGGATCTCAGTGACTTCGAAAAGGACATCATAGTGAGGGCCTGTGCAACTCACTTGTCCCTGACCAATATGTCCACCCTTATATGCCACACCTCTCTGGCTTTACAATGCTTATTATGCTTTATCATGCCACTTAACTATGTTTTTACCATAGTAAACTTTTATAAGGATATCTGTAATGGCAACACTTGCAGTAAGTTATCATCTGTATTAAAAGGACTCACACAGGTTCAGTAGTTGTATAAACTTGTTGCCCGACCACCTGCTGAGCTATTTGGTGATTGGTAGTTCCACAGTGTTATTTTGCATAGTTTAATTCCTATGTTAGTACAAATATCAGTGCTACTATAGCTCATATTCCAATTCATTCTGGGAGCAGGAAGCCACCAGCCCCTGAAAGAGGAACAGTTCTGACGTGGCCAGGTCAGCAGGGTGAAGTGGTGGTTGGGAGTTGCAACTGGGATTACACCGGCACCGGCCAGGTCCGTTTCCTTGAGGTTTCAATAAGTTAGGGCACAGGAACATCCGGATTCTTGAGCTGTTATAAAGGACATCACGCTTTGCTTCTGGCTTTATTGTGAAATGAAAATACTCTCCAAGCAACCAAAACAGGCAACAGAAAACCTCAAGCACAAGTAGCCAGTATGTTTACTGTGAAATATCCAGAAGTAATTTACCTGTAGACACTGCTAAACAAAGATCATCACCAAGCATTAGCAGCCCAGCAGTCTGGAGTTTGAGTAATAGGTGCCAATGCATTAATACAATTAAGGCCATCAACAATATTACATAGACGTCAGATGTGGCCTGTTGATTAAACAAAAGGTATTTGTAAAGAGCCTAACAATAACCCTAAACCAGAGGAAAGGTCATTTATTAGGTATATTAGCATTTATGTCTCGCAACAATACTGAATATTTCATAATCTTAAAATGATAAATGCATGGTCTTTGTTGTACATTTCCACATATGAATGAGGGAAATATGTTAGTAGTTTTTAAAGTATTTCAGAAATGAAAGAAGATTTTTACAAAGACAACTTCTGGGCTGCAACAAGAAATTAAAAGAAAGAAAAAAGTATCCTATTTTTATCAATCTGTGCCGTTTAGAAAACAAAGGCATAGAATCAGTGCTAAACTGCTCAAATGTTGCTCTAAAGAAAAGAATAAAAACCTGCCACAGCTTCTTATCTCATAAATGGTATTATCAATGTTATGGAAACTGCTAGGGCAAAATGTAACTGTACCCTTCAGTTTTACATCTGGCGATGTAAGCCTGCCAACTGCCAGATTTTGCTCATTTTGACATGTTTAGTTTTCGGGTAGACTTTTACATTAAAACACTCTGAGATATTGGCTGCATCTTTTTTCTGTTATTTCCTTGGTCAAGTTCGATCATGGTTATTGTACTAGAACCCTTGAGTGGCAGTCATTTTATAAAACTGCCGTGCTTTTTGTACACACACATACTCACACACGCAAAGGTCATTTCAGCCATGTCAGTATTTCAACTCCCCATTTGTCATTTTGGCTTTGCTTGCATACCCTTATCTTGTAATGTTGATTAGTGGGACTGGCTCTGCCAGAGCAGCAGAAATGTGTTACCCTAATCAACTATTAGAATTCTAACTGTACCAAAAATCACTGAGCTTTGACAGCTGTTTGTCTCTAATTTAACACAATACTGTTGTACTGGTTTATATTCTGCAACTCTGTGCTACAAAGTACATCTACTTATTTTTGATCTAGAAGGTTCACAGACGCACTTTAAATGTGATGTTTGCCTGTTATTCCAATAATTTTACATTGTAATGTAAAAATAGCAAATTGCCAATCAATGTTTCTTTGTTACAGATTTTAAACCCATTGAATCTCTGAAGGTGTAATTCAATAGCTATCTACATTGAAATTGACTGTTTTGGAAATAACAAATAGTCGAGATGTATTTTTCAATCTTCTGTTCCATTGTATGTTACATGGCAACCTCATGTGAGGCCTAAGCATTGCACAAATTCCCTTCTGCAGAAAAATGAAATACAAAAGCAATTACAGGGCAAATATTTTTATAGCTGACTGATACTAAGCATCTACCCTTTTTATAATATCACAGCTTAAGACATTTTGCAGTACTTTCCACAACAAAAGACAAATAAAAGTTGCATTTAATTTAACAGGCGTCTGCTATTAATAATGGTGATAACAAGAATCAGAAACAAAAAGCTCTACTTGCCACAGACACGTGACATTTAAAAAGCTTTGTTTTCATGCTATTAATGTGACTAATTCCCTGCTGCTGTTTTGTATAACATTTTGGGGCTGATGTAAGGATAGGCACAATACAAACAATTGCGTCTGCAAAATCCAAATTGCCTAGCGGCCAGGCAATTATTTTGCACTGTGGCCTGTGTAAGCTTACAAGCAAAGCAAATCATGATAATGAGGTGTGCAATGAGCGGGTGCACTTTAAGCCCAGAACACACTTTAGTATATCTTAAATTACTTTTTTACATTTCACACATTATATGACAACCCTGAAAACAATGACTACAGTATTGTCTTTCATCCAGCCTGGAGAGATACAAAGTGGAATCCACAGAATCTAGCAAACAGGACTCAGTGGAGCAGCAATAATATGGGGGCAGAAATCAACAGCTCTGCAACACGACAATGGCAGCGCTCACAGGTTCCAGAACCTTAAAAACCATGTGGGATAGCAACAGAACGGCAGCAGCTTTCGGTTGTAATTCAAACATTAACATACTCAAAGCCACAGTAGATACATTGTATACAATTAATAAAACACACACGGAAGTCTTCAGTCTCGTCATCGGGAATTAAAATTCCCCAGTGAGCATGTATGCAGGTGTCTTGTCCCATGTTGGCTCCAATTTGGCCATCTATTTTTGAGACCCTTTCCCATGTCTTTCAGCTGTCCATTGATCCTGTCCCATTGCTTGCACTATGTGTTGTTACACTAGTAACATCCCCCCCCCCTTTCAAGGATACAGTCCAATACCCTGGCCTTTTCAACCTTGCACAATAATCGTGAAATCCGTGATAACTGAAAAAATACAACCTGATCCATAACTATTAAACATTTGAGTTGGATTTTTGTTTTAGTATTTCTAAACCTATTTGGATAGAAAGGAGAAACACTGCTATACTACTTCCAAAGATGATGATTACATCTTTAAACGAGCCTGGAAATGTTGACTGCCCTTGAGTTGTCCTCTTGCTCACCAAATACAAGTTCTTCATTGCCAGTGCATTAAAAAAAAGAAGAATCATCTCAGATTACATTTGATGTTTACATGAGTGGTTTAGTGGCAAGTTGCCTGTTTTTTTTTTTTTTTTCTAACCGATATGAGACATGTAAGCACAAAAAATAAAATTGCTTTTTTATGGCAAGGTAAAAACAGAAATAGTATATATTTGACAATTTAAATGCAAATGTTTTCCTTTAAGGCTTTTTTTAATCAAAATGTAGGTCCTTTAGATAAAAAAGGAAGATATTTGGCACAAAGAATACAATGGCAACAGCTTTGTGTTAGCTTACACTTTAGAATTTATGAAAAATAATATGCTTAATTGCACTAATTCTGTCTTGCTCAATGAAAACCTGAAATATTTCAGCCTCCCTTCATGGACATATGGGTCATAGTTTGACCCAGCAAACTCAGCTGGTCAAACACAATTAAATGTCATATGTCCCATCCCTGGACAGTGACATTTGCTCTTATACGTACATCAAATTAAAAATAACAATAAATACACACCTGCACATACACAATTTGTGTATATATATATATATATATATATATATATATATATATATATATATATATATATATGCAGTGCCTATAGAAAGTCTACACCCCCTTTCAAAATTTTCACCTTTTGTTGCCTTATAGCCTGGAATTAAAATGCATTAAAATAGTTGTTTTTTTCATTGATCTACACATCCTACCCCTCAACTTCCAATTGAAAAAAAAATTCTAGAAATTTGTATAAAATTAATTAAAAATAAAAACTGAAATAGCTTGGTTGGATAAGTGTCCACCCCCCTTGTAATAGCAATCCTAAATTAGCTCAGTTGTAACCAATCGCCTTCAAAATCACACACCAAGTTAAGTGGCCTCCACCGGTGTTAAATTGTAGTGATTCACATGATTTCAGGATAAATTCAGCAGTTTCTGTAGGTTTCCTCTGCTGGGTAATGCATTTCAAAGCGAAGACTCAACCATGAGCACCAAGGAGCTTTCAAAAGAACTCCGGGACAAAGTTGTTGAAAGGCACAGATCAGGGGATGGGTATAAAAAAATATCAAAGGCATTGAATATCCCTTGGAGCATGATTATTAAGAAGTGGAAGGTGTATGGCACCACCAAGACCCTGCCTAGATTAGGCCGTCCCTCCAAACTGGATGACCGAGCAAGAAGGAGACTGATCAGAGAGGCTACCAAGAGGCCAATGGCAACTTTGCAAGAGCTACAGACTTTTATGGCCAAGACTGGTCAAAGTGTGCCTGTGACAACAATATCCCAAGCACTCCACAAATCTGGCCTGTATTTTACTCCAGAAAGTCCACTGTGAATCCCGTTTGAAGCATGCAAAAAAACACTCGGGAGATTCTGTAGCCATGTGGCAAAAAGTTTTGTGGTCTGACGAAACTAAAACTTTGTGGCCTGAATTCAAAGCGTTATGTTTGGCACAAACCCAACACAGCGCATCACCCAAAGAACACCATCCCTACTGTGAAGCATGGTGGTGGCAGCATCATGTTATGGGGATGTTTCTCATCGGCAGGGACTGGGGCACTTGTCAGGATAGAAGGGAAAATGAATGGAACAAAGTACAGAGAAGTCCTTGAGGATATCCTGCTGCCCTCTGCAAGAAAGCTGAAACTGGGACGGAAGTTCACCTTTCTGTAGGACAACAACCCAAAGCACACAGTCAAATCTACACTGGAGTGGCTAAAGTACAAAAAGGTAAATGTCCTTGAGTGGCCCAGTCAGAGCCCCAACCTAAATCCAATCGAGAATGTGTGGCATTACTTGAAGATTACTGTCCATCAACGCTCCCCAAGGAACTTGACAGAGCTTGAACAGTTTTGTAAAGAAAAATGGTCAAATATTGCCAAATCTAGGTGTGCAAAGTTGGTAGAGACCTATCCCAACAGACTCACAGCTGTAATTGCTACTAAAGGTGCTTCCACCAAGTATTAACTCAGGGGGGTGGAGACTTATCCAATTATGATATTTCAGTTTTGTATTTAATATATAATCTTTTTCTCAATAAAAACTTTTTTCCCCTTAACATTGTGGAGTATGGTGTGTAGATCAGTGGAAAAAATCCTCATTTAAATGCATGAAACTCTGAGACACAACAAAATGTGAAAAAAAGTTAAAGGGGGTGTAGACTTTCTATAGGCACTGTGTATATATACACACACACACACACACACACACACACACATATGCAATAATCTGTCGTGTATCCGCCTGTCACTTATCTGCCCTAACCGTTTATCCGCCATGATCAATCTCTTCAGCAATGCAAAATGGCTACAGGAAAGTAAAAGCGAATTGTGCTTATAATTGAAAAAATAAATAACAAATTTCGTAAACCTATGCATCTTGCTGCTGTGTAAATCACCCGACACTAATGTAAGTGTATACAGCACTGAGACAGGGAGGATCTTGTGGGATGTATGCCTTTGTGAAAGCAGCTGGGACGTGTAGGAGGTCCTGATTGGCTAGGGGGCGTGCCCTGGGAGCCTGCCTGCAGCTCGAGGCGATTGCACTCGTAGCTACACTGACTCGCACTGAGCAAAAGAGTGGTTTGTTTACATCAAGGAGAGTGTCTGCTCCAGAGGAAAACAACAACAAGGGGTTTAGGGGAGCTCCCTAATACAAGCTGAATCTCAAAACAGTAATTGAGTGAATATAGTAATTGTTACAGCTGTGTATAATTGTACTTAAAACAGGATTCATTTATCCGTCTTTTTACATATCCGCCCTTACTCTGTTCCCAGCGCAGTCGGATACGCGACGGATTGACACAGTTTCAGTCTTAATTTGTGGTCCCTGGTCAGAAACAGTAAAATTGTTAATCATCCTGGTTTTGCCATTGTATATATTCTTTTATTTTATTAAGTACAAAACTGCATCAGTGTGCTCTACAAGTCAATAGCAGAGTAATGTGTTAGGTTGTGTTCACTCCATTCAAACATGAGATAGACAATTTGCATACGTGCCAACATTTGGAAACTGTTCAGCGGGACTGTTGGCATGTATGAATTTTGATTATTTGTTTAACCATTTCTGATTATGTGTATACCATGTTTAAATGGTACTAGCTGATCTGTTCTTTAAATCTGACATTTAACACGTGTTGACTAGATGACAATAGAAAGAAAATAATGTGTTGTTATGATTTGCAATACATTCACCCAATGTTTAATTTTTAAACTATTATTGCATTATGTTGTTATTTTAATGGCTTCAGAGTTGCTACAGCGTCAGTGAACTAAAGAAAAAAAAAAAACCTTCCCAGTTTTTCACTGTGGATATCTGGACAGTGGGAGAAACTGAAGCTCTGACAGAAATTTGGTCAGATGCCAAAAACTCTTGAAATATATTCAGTCTTTTCTTAAATGACTTTGTTTAATGCTGAAAGTAGGAGAAGCGTGCAGAATTGCGTGAACTGCATTATTCTCCTACTGTAGGCATTCAATACATGCAGGCCTATTAATTAAATAGACCTTCCACAGCAATATGTAAGAATCTAAAACATGCTATATTAAAAACCAGAGCAATACATCAATAGCTGCCATCTTTTAATGTGCCTAGCAGGATATTGTAAACATCCGGTTCACACACCAGATAAACACACCGGGTTCACCTGAAAACTGCATTGTGAACACAAACGGACTAGGTCCTGAAAAAAAAAGGAAAAGGACCAAAAAAACAACCTAACTTTAGTTTGCATCCAAACAAACTGGGTCCATTTGTTTGCAGATAAGCATGAACAGCAAGCACATTGATGCATTGTTTCAAACAAAACGAACCAGACCGAGTCTGTTTGAAACGGACCCAGTGTCAATGCAGCCTAAAACCAGAACATCCTGAAATAGATTTTGTATTAAAACAAAACGTTGGCCTAAATTGTTGCTAAGGTTTTTTTTTTGTTTTTTTTTGCCAGATTATAAGAAGATTCTATATATTTTTGTAAAACATGTTAACTTTTGTTGCATTTTGAATGTACCCTCTACCAAAAACCCATTAACAACCTGAATTAAATTGGATACTTCACTTGTTAATAAAAATAGATATTTTTCAGCTCAATGAGCTATATATGACTCAAGAGTCATCACAAAATCAGGTCTTTTTCTGACAGATCTGCTTTTGACCTCTATAATATCTAGGCTTGTGAAAGTTATGGGAGATACATTGATACATTGTTTGTTGTTTTCTAATTTGATAAAACTTTATTTTAAAACTATTTATTTTTATGTCTGTTCATTACAGTCTATTGTGGTTCATGTTAGTTTTTGGGGCCAAATACAAATGCAACTATAATTGTTAAATGTTGAAAATAATTGCTAAATTTGGTATGGATTAAAATGTAATAAGATCGTTATTAAATGAACATCAAATAAAGTGTTACCCAATACATTACTGTTTAGACGACCAGACCCAAAGATAGACCTGTGCTGCAGGGACTGTTGTATTAATCAGGATATGCATTTCTTCTCAGGAAAACCTCCAGCACAGTGTTTTGCTCCCATGAGAAACACACTATTATTTTTTCAGCTACCATAAAGGTAGTCTGCATTTCAATTCTTAAGATGACATTTTGCTGTGGTAGCACTTTGGAAAGTACTTTGCAAGCAGCAACAGGGAATTTCCTCATAAACTCCACAGCAGTTGGCATTGTTGAGCTGGCTCTGCCAATAACAATGTAATCGTTTCCACACATTGCCAGTAGAGTAAATTCACTCCACGCTCTGATGCTGAACAGTGGGAGTTTAAAACAGCCCCCTGTGATAACATTTCTTTATATTTTTTGAGTAGTCACTGATCTGCACCAATTCCATTATCTCACACAATTGCAGCTCCATGCTTTAACTCTCCAGTGGCACATAGAGCAGTGAGCAGTATGGTGAAAAATAAATTCTGCTGAAAAGTGCAGATTTAATTTACATCAGCAAGACTCAATTCTCAATATAATATGTATTCCTATTAAGAGGTACAACGTGCGACACCTGTTAGATGAGGTGCCATGACTTTCTCCAATGAAATTAATTGTTACCATGAAACATAAGAATATAAGAAAGTTTACAAACGAGAGGAGGCCATTTGGCCCACCTTGCTTGTTTGGTTGTTAGTAGCTTATTGATCCCAGAATCTCATCAAACAGCTTCTTGAAGAATCCCAGGGTGTCAGCTTCAACAACATTACTGGAGAGTTGGTTCCAGACTCTCACAATTCTCTGTGGGAAAAAAAGTGCCTCCTATTTTCTGTTCTGAATGCTCCTTTATCTAATCTCCATTTGTGACCACCTGGTCCCCTGGTTTCTTTTTTCAGGTTGAAAAAGTCCCTTGGGTCGACATTATCAATACCTTTTAGAATATGGAATGCTTGAATCGTCTTCTTTGTTCAAGACTGAATAAATTAATTTTTTTTAGCCTGTCTGCATATGACATGCCTTTTAAACCCGGGATAATTCTGGTCGCTCTTCTTTGCACTCTTTCTAGAGTAACAATATCCTTTTTGTAGTCAGGTGACCAGAAATGAACACAATATTCTAGATGAGGTTTTACTAATGCATTGTAAAGTTTTAATATTACTTCCCTTGATTTAAATTCAACACTTTTTACTATATATCCGAGCATCTTGTTGGCCTATTTTATAGTTTCTCCACATTGTCTGGATGAAGACATTTCATAATCAACATAAACTCCTAGATCTTTTTCATAGATTCCTTCTTCAATTTAAATATCTCTCATATGATATTTATAATGCACATTTTTATTGCCTGCATGCAGTACCTTACACTTTTCTCTATTAAATTTCATTTGCCATGTATCTGCCCAATTCTGAATGCTATCTAGATCATTTTGAATTAAAAAAGTATTAAAAAGGAAAACAGAATATATATATATATATATATATATATATATATATATATATATATATATATATATATATATACAGTATATATATATATTCTGTTTTCCTTTTTCTTTTTTTTAATACCGTTTTAATGACTAATAAGAAGGCATCCTTTCACTAACTACTGTATGTTTCTGGCCTGCCTCGTGGGAGTCAACTGAAAACCAAATCAAATCACTTAATAATATTGCACTACCAGCAATCATATTATCTGTGGCTTTCATTCAAGTGGACACTGTGTTAGATTGGCTGACGATTAAGGGAGGAAGATTTTATGTTTAATAAAGTTTTCTTTTTTTTCTTAAACGGTTTCATAGCTCATTAAGGAAAGAAGTATTTCAGCTTTCATGTATGAGCCACATTCGTAAATGCTTATTGGTTACTTAATATTGTAAAAATTAATTATTACTTAATAGTGTCCACGCTTTAATATTCTCGTGTTGTTTTTTTAGTAACAGAAATCTCCAAAGAATTGTAAGGATTATCAGAAGCAAAGCCATTGTGTCCATCCTTAATGTGACCTTAGCCACAAGGCATCAAAAACCTGTTGCATGAAAACTGACTATTTTCACTCAACTCAGGTATACTATCAATGGGGGTCAGAAGGAACGCACTAGAACCCGGATCAGCTCGGACTGGCGTTCAATCTGTCATTATGGAAACGAGATACTAGTTTCCCCTGGAGACACATCTGCTTTAGAGAGACCAAGTCAATGAACAGAAATGTGTACAGTATTTGTACAATTGAAAGCAATTCTAAATTGAATTAATAAATGTATGTTTAATATGTTTTAAGTTTTGTTGGCAATGTTTAGTCATTCTTAAGAGCAAGTACCCCCCCCCATTTAGATACGACAAGACCTAGGTTTAAAATCGCATTCAATGGAACTCAGTGCCCCCTAACTTCATGCTGTGGTAATGGTTGGTTGACCTCTGGCTTACAGGATAAGTGCCCACACTGAGCCACCAACATCTTTTTTTCTGCAGCATCTGCTTTTCCATTCAGTAATAACCAGGCCCAACTTTGATTAGCTTGAGATCTGATGTTGTAGGACTGCGTATTCAAAGCCACTACAATTTAATCGTATTCAATAATTTTTAAGTGAATCCAATGTATCTGGATAGTTCTTAGCAGTCCCAAGATCTGAAATCTGATTTCATTAAACTCAAGTCTTTACAAGTGTAATATTATTGCCTTCTATTTAATACACCACTGAGATTGCCCAGGATCAGAGTGGACATTCATAATCACTTCCCTCTATTTCAATTAGAAGTGTCAACTTGCGTTTAACACTGGCTGTATTATTCTAATTTATATCATTAAAAGTGCATTTCAATTAGCAGTTTAGTTAGTGTTAAAATATAATTAAATCTCTTACCATCTACAGTAAATGCGGCAAATCATTTGTTCAGAAGAACATCATGAAGAAATGTACGCTGGGGAAGATTCACTTACTGTATATCAGGCTTATCTTGCCTGAATTATGCATCCTTGCACTTGTTTCAATATTGGTATTTCCCTCGCAGTTTCAGTTTGTGTTAACACATTTATGAGCCCCTAATGAGCACTCTGTACCCCAAACCGGGAGAACCCACCAAACTCGTCTTCAGTACCACCTGGAGCTGGGTGTGGGGGAGTTGACAATGTATCATCTATCACTTCTGCTTTATAATATTTCCTTTGAAGTCTACACATGATAGATAAATACAGTCCTAAACTAAAGATACAGGGCTCTATGTACTAATATTACTTACGTGTTTGTAAATACTGCGAATTCATAGCCTCCGTCCTGCATATAATTTTTGCGAGCGATATACTAAACAGCTCTTTCATTTACGAACGGCATAAATTACTGCTCATTATACAGGAGAGACCGGAATTTGCATCTCATTATAAATAGATTTGCAACGCCGAAAGTCAAGATTTTGAACTTCCTTCTGGCAAAGATAAATGAGTGGTATAGTGATCAGAAAGAAGTAGTACTCAGATATAATAAGATCGAGCTTTGGCTTCTGCAGACTCCGACCTGATGCAACCATGGCACAGGACAAAAAGAAAAGGAAAACACATTTCCACAAAGACGAAACTGATCTGCTAGCTAGTGAAATGGAAAAAGAAAAAATCATGAAATATTATTTAACACTTTGCAGGGCCAAAAAACATTAAGAAAAGAAACATGGAAAGAAATAAATAACAAAATTAATTCACTGGGATACTAAGCGACAGACACTTGACATTCAAAAAAATGGCATGGACTTAGGAGGATTACAAAAAAGAAAGCAGCAGAAAATAAATAAATACAGCAGCAGAAAATAAAAAAAACAAACAGGACAAACTGGAGGTGGGCCATCATCCGAAATGCAATTGACACCTGCAGAAGCTTTTGTTTTATCCACAATGAACATTCGAACTGTGGAAGGTGTTATGGGAGGTGTCGATTCCTTCAAGGAGGCAGGTTTGCCATGTAAGTTAGAGGCTATGAATTCGCTAGCGTATAGGAAGTCATACAAGTTTTCACTCTCACATTTTCATACCTAAAACACATGTTGATGTGCCTTGTGCACTTTTCTAGTGATGACAATGTATAAGGTCCAGATTTATCAACGTCTTCACACAAAAATGTATGAAACACTTTGGAGTGTTTAAAGTAAATAGAAAACAGTTAACATTTTAACGTATCTTCAAAAAGTTTGCATAAGGCACCTTTGGTAGCCCAATCCCTTTATAAATCTGAATTTATAACAACTGCAACTGCACCTGTATTATTGTCTACTAAGATATTATTTGAATTAAAGTTTCAGAAACTTCATCTCCAATGGAAGTTATCGCTTCCATTGATTTAACTGTGTTACCTCCCAATGAATTTAATGTCTCTTCTACTGGAGAAGCACAGAACAACAATCAAATTAATGAATGCAATCACGCAAGCACATCCATCTACTCCCAAAGTAAATGGAAGCACACATAAGCCAACACGGATGCCAACCTCATATTAAAGTCTATGTCCAATGTCAAGGAGTCAGTTGCTTACTTTACAGCTAATCAAGACAAATGAAATCAGGGCAAAATGTTAAATGATTTAAGACGTGCTGTTAGACCTTTAACAAGCATCATTCCCAGATGACTTCAAATGAGCCGGTGTTGAAATGCAATGAAGAATGTAATACAGAAGCATTACAATGTAATAATGTATTATGTCAAACTGAATTTGATTGTTAAACAAAGTGCAAACAGACCCTGAATCACAGCGAAAACTAACCAAAAATTAGACCTAAAAGAAAGAGTCCCCAAAAACAGAAAGCATCAATAAAACTAGGCTTGTTTCTATATATGGAAGTTTACACGATAATTCTGCAGTTTACCATGTTTGTACCCTACCCATGCTTCCCTATGCAGTTGTCTATGTACTACATAATTAATTACTGATAAGAAAAAATGTCAGTTTGTGTTTAATTAAAGAACTGCAATGATTTATTTCCGTGCTTCCCTTCATTAATTAAGTACCTTAACATATAAAATAAACCATGGTATTGGTATAAGATTCTGCGAAACAGAGGATACAAACTTGAATAGTTAAGTAGAAAATCTTGCCTTACCATCCTAAGACAGTTTTAAAAATGTGATTTTCTTTTCTTAAGTTCGGCAATCTTGGCATTACATTGCTTGGAATAATATGGTCTTTTTTATATATATACAGTATATACCGGTAGATAACTGTATAAAATAATGCACTGCACAAAAAGGTTACCTGCCATAAAACAAAATCATAATAAAACAAATATTTAAAAAAAAATAAAGTCACATCAGGGGGTAAGACTGCTTCTTTATGCAGATTTGGTGACAAAGACCTATATAATGAACCCCTGGAAATGTCAGCTCAACTCATCATTACTGTTTCAGTTTTTTTCATTTCTATCTGCATCTCCCTCTGCTGTTAACCTTGAAGTGTACCAAAGTATATGACCTCAGTGAATGGAATATTGAAATGAGCTAAGACTGGTAAGCTCCTGAGATAGAATGTGTAATTTGAGGAAAACAATGTGAAAAGCCTCTTTCTCATGAGAGGAATAATCAATATGATCTCCACAGAGCCCCCATCCATTTGTTTCTGTGTTCAATACAAAATGCTAATCTACTGATACAAATACATGAGCTGCAATGTAAGACTGAGTATTGAAGTTAAATGCACTAAAACAATGTTTCTTTTATTAAACCATCTATGATAGTGATCGATTAGTTAAGTGTTTTTATAAGCCTTTGACAGTTTGGAGATTTGACTTGCATTCACTTGTCTCGAGATTAGGGGTACGTCTTGGATTAAGGGGTGATTTATTTTTTGTGTATCCACACTGAACCATATTTATCACAGGATAAGTGAAGGACAGAGATTCCACTTGGTACTGGTATATAATTATTTCTAAAGATGCACATATTTTAAAAGGACATATCTGCTTATAAAGTCTGTTCAAATTGGTCTTTATGGACAGGTGACCTTTACATCCAGGTGTTAAAGAATGGGAAGTATGTACAGTACACAGGTGGTCCTTTACATACAGATGCTCTTTAATACAGGGTTGACTGTTGTTATGTCAAATAGTACTTTGATTGGTTAAAAATGGTCATTATGCTTTTAACTTTCTAGTGTCCAGTTATCAGGACAGGTTTGTGAACAAAATATGTATCCGCAGAAAATGTTCATGGTAAAAGAGTTTGATTTTAAATTCCAATGGGTTTAATGAAAATGTCCTGTTTTTTGTGGCAGCTGATTTAAAAGAGAAAGGGTTAGGGTTAGGATTGGGGTTAAAACAGAAAATAATTGATTGCATAAGTATTCACCCTCTTTGCTATGACACACCTAAATGAGCTCTGGTGCAACCAATTATCTTTAGAAGTCACATAATTAGTTGAATGGAGTCCACGTGTGTCCAATTAAGGTGTTTAACATGATTTCAGGCTAAATACACCTGTCTCTGGGAGGTCCCACAGTTGGTTAGTACATTTCCTAACAAAAACTACATCATGAAGACGAAGGTACATTCAAAGCAAATCCAAAATAAGGTTCTTCAAAAGTACCAATCAGGGGTAGGATATAAGAACATTTCCAAGGCATTGAATATATCCCGGAGCACAGTAAAGACCATTATTAAGAAATGGAGAGAATATGGCACAACTGTGAATCTGTCTAGAACAGGCCGTCCTCAAAAACTGAGTATCTGGGCGAGAAGGGCACTAGTCAGGGAGGCCACCAAGAGGCCTATGGCAACTCTAAAGGAGTTACAGTCTTCCACGGCTGAGCTGGGAGACACTGTGCATATGGCAACAATAGCCCGGGTGCTTCACAAAACTGGCCTTTATGGGAGAGTGGCAAAAAGAAAGCCATTGTTGAAAAAAACTCACATCAAATCTCGGCTAGAGTTTGCCAGAAGATTCTATGGTCTGATGAGACCAAAATAGAGCTTTTTGGCCTCAACGCTAAGCGCTATGTTTGGCGCAAGCCTAACACTGCATATCATCCTGAGAACACCATCCCTAACGTGAATAACGGTGGTGGCAGCATCATGCTATGGGGATGCTTCTCTGCGTCAGGGCCTGGAAAGCTCATGAAGATAGAGGGCAAAATGGATGCAGCAAAGTACAGAGAAATCCTGGAGGAAAACCTGCTGAAGTCAGCAAGAGACCTGGGACTTGGGAGAAGATTCATCTTCCAGCAGGACAATGACCCCAAACATACAGCCAAAGCCATACTGGAGTGGCTTAAAAACAAAAAGGTCAATGTCCTGGAGTGGCCCAGTCAAAGCCCGGACCTCAATCCAATTGAGAATATGTGGAAAGAGTTGAAAATTGCTGTTCATCAAAGGTCCCCATCCAACTTGACAGAGCTTGAGCAATTTTGCAAAGAAGAATGGGCAAAAATTGCAGTGTCCAGATGTGCAAAGCTGGTAGAGACTTATCCAAATAGCCTCATGGCTGTAATTGCTGCCAAAGGTGCCTCTACCAAATATTGACTCAAGGGGGTGAATACTCATGCAATCAATTATTTTCTGTTTTGTATTTGTAATTAATTTAGAACAATTGGTAGATTTTATTTTTCACTTTGACATTATGGACTTTTTGTGTTGATCAGTGGCAAAAACTCCTAATTAAATCCATTTTGATTCCATGTTGTAAAACAAAAAAATGTGAAAAAGTCCAAGGGGGGTGAATACTTTTGAGAGCCACTGTATTTTGCACAAATTGGTGTAAATATTTTGGAACTCAATAAAAATACTTTAACACTAGAACTGCCGGAGCTATAAGCATACCTAGAACCGCCATGAGCCTGACGGCTGTATTAAAAACAATATCATTATAATAATGAAAGGGCAAACAGTCCGATTTAAGTCATAGTTTTATCCAGCCATGTCACATATAGGGTGACCACCCGTCCCTAAATGGGCGGGACAGTCCCGAAATGTAAAGACCCGGTCCAGGGCTTAATGTCAAGTCCCGGTCCAGGGCTTAATATCCCGAATTCGTAGACACAGTGCAATCTTACAGTTTAGCGCCACAGTCAAACCATAGCATATCTGTTTATAGCGCATCATAGCACTGTCCCTGCCGCATTATTTTGCAATGTCTTACACTCGCTCGCTCACCAGTTAAAACAATAAAGAAAAATGTATCCAGGCATGCCCCCAGAAACCTTTCACATGGTACACACAAGTGAACCACACCGACATCTCATCTCATGCCGATAACGACACTGTATCAACATGCTGTAAAGTGTTTCAGTCAGAGTGCTGCATTTCTGTTCTTTCCTGAGTTTCCTTTTTTTAAAAATGAATAAACACAACACGCTGCCATCGAGATAGAACAGCAACTACAGTGACAGCAAAATAGTCCACAACATTAAAAGCTACAAATAAACCAATTTGAAATACAGACTTAAAGGAAAAAATAGCTCACAGATATTTTATGCTGGTTCCATTTTTAATTTCTAAAGAAATATGTAAATATACCCCACAATAAGAAATGGCAGGTGTCCCGTTTTTGCATTTTGAAAAGGCGGTCACCCTAGCCACATAAAGCATCTGCACAACCAACATAATGTAAATAAATAGGCATTTGAACAGAAATTAGTTAATATACACACATATTATATAAAGCGCAACTTAATCCATAAAGGTGATTTTATGTCCCCTGCTTGTCTACAATATTGTTTGTTTTTATTATGTGGCATATACAAGTACATACTGTATATTAAATGCCATATTTCAAATGTATACATAATGCATTTCTCTCATATGAATTTTATATTTCTCAATATGTTTACTTTATATTTTAAAAGCACTAATGATATATTTAGCATATATACTTATTTATATATTTTAAATACATGAAATATAATATATCTAGAAAAGGGGCCAATTTTGGTGTATAAAAATGTATAAAATATCTTGATGATATATTTTTATTATATTCTATTTAATTCAAGAATAATGTTGGGAAAATATAAGTATCATACATTTCTTATTGTATATTAAAAATATATTTCAATATATATCTTCAAGGGCCCTTCCAGTCTAGGTATTTGTTTCATCCAGGTCATAAATGGTTTATTTGATCCTCTGCATGCATTATTTAATGTAAGATCCCACTGGAACAAATGCCTGGGATGGAAAGGCCCTTGGGAGAGTGCAGTATAACTGCATAGCATAAGAGACAATTTCATAAGGACAAAGTCATTCAAAAAATATGTGCTTGACCCTGTCCCATTTAACTCCCATCATGAGAAGTTGAGTGGTCAACTAAGTCATGATCGAAACCATTATCATTTATTTTCATCTGGCGAGAAAGAAAGGTCAGCATGGATAACATGCAACCAAGGTGTTTAGCACATTGGCCCAGAAGTGCAAAACACAAGCAAACAAAAAGTTAGCGACACACAAACAAAAAGATAGCGACACACAAACAAAAAGATAGCGACACACAAACAAAAAGATAGCGACACGCAAACAAAAAGATAGCGACATGCAAACAAAAAGATAGCGACATGCAAACAAAAAGATAGCGACATGCAAACAAGATAGCGACACACAAACAAAAAGATAGCGACACGCAAACAAAAAGTGTGTTACATACAAACAAATTCCAAAACAAAAATAACTTTGAAAACGAAAATGGAACAGTTAAGTGGGCTGGTGCTCAATTACTGTGTTCTTGGACAGAGAAGTGCATTGTCTTTGCACAGGCCTTGGTATGTTTTATATATATATGCTGGTGTTGGGAGTGTAAAACTGTTTAGTCTAAAAATGTTTTGAGTGAATGTTCCTCTGATAGTAGTAGTCAGTCTAACTAATAGTAGTTAGACAGACGGCGTAGCCCCCGTCGACTGGAGTGTTCCAGTTCTGTAAAACACTGGACCAAACAAGGTATTAGAATTGAAAACAACCTCCTCCACTGTAATTTCTAACTCCTTAAGGTGCAGTTTTAGTTTGCATTGCCTCTGCCTGTCCCCTGCGG
The DNA here is from genome assembly GCF_902713425.1 of Acipenser ruthenus. Classification (NCBI taxonomy): domain Eukaryota; kingdom Metazoa; phylum Chordata; class Actinopteri; order Acipenseriformes; family Acipenseridae; genus Acipenser; species Acipenser ruthenus. The sequence goes on along the minus strand of NC_081190.1, from coordinate 4,707,400 downwards.
AGGGCTGTGTCTGTTGATCGCTCATTTTCGATCAATGTAAGCCAACTCCACCTTTCACAATAAGCCACTGACCAAAATCACATATGCATTCTGATTACCATAGTGTGGCACAATAAAATCAGTGTGCACCATAATATGCCCACTATTTTACGCGATAATGAATAAAATTGCAAAAGGAAATACAGAAATCATGAACATGCATGCTACTTGCAATTATGGTGCATAATGTTCAGTGCCTTATTGCAAATGAGGCCCTATGAATGTATGTGCGTGTGATTGTATTTTATTTTAGCGAGGGCCTACTGTATGATTATGAAAAGCTTTTTGTTTGAAACACATTTTATTTGGGGGTGAAGGTGGGGGCCCCGCTATAGAATCTGGATTAAACTGCCTTTCATTATTTATTCCCAAAAAATGTCACACGACTCTCGCAATGTTAGAGATCTCGCTAAGATGACGCAACAAATATTTAAATTAATATATTGCGTCTCCCTTTATTAAGATATTTTCTCTTAGTACATATGACAAAATGTATTCTTTGTGAATTGTTGTAAGGAAAATGCAAATTGCGGTATGTTTTCGCTGCGACTGGCCCATCTTACCTCTCTGTATCATATTTTAGTGAAAATGACATCAGTAGTGTTACTGTATAAGGAAAAATATATTGAGTTCTGAATAGCTTTTTAAGGAATGAAGAGAAGGCCCGAGTGTCAAAAGCAATATTATTGAGATACACTTCAAAAGACTGGGACATGTAAATTACAACATTGTACATACTTCCAAAGTAATTACAACTGTGCTTACAGTTTTCAATGCATGTTACCTACAACAAAACCCCTGAATATAGCAATTGCAAGTGTAATTAAATTATATTAATTTCAGAAAACTTTATTTAACTCTGTAGTTTTAAATTACAGTTACAGACTGTACATTTAAACTAACAGTTTGTAAGGATTACGTTTGATTTATAAATATAAACTACGCTGTGTGGAGTTTATAGTTAACACAGAGTGCTAAAATGTGGCACATGTGCATTTACAAGGACTTATTGGATTTCAGAATCTTGTTTTATTAGCATAGCAACACAACTCAAAACACATGTCATCTCAAGACTGCTCAGCCTTTGGGAATGACAAAAGTCAAGCTTATGATTGAAACACCAGCATACTGCATATTAACCCTATTTAACAAGCCTTGTAGGATCTGAAACACATTTCCCCATCAGAAGCAAAGGGCCAATACATTAGATGTGCCTGACTGATTTACATTTGAAGTATATTGTGTTTTGAATAAATGTTAATGAGCTCATGAGAATGTAAACTTTAGCTTTTATGACACAGGAGGCTACATTTCAAAGGGAATCTCTACAGTCTGAAGATTTAAAAGGGACAAGCTGCCCACAATGGACAGACTATGTAACATTGTTCTCTGACTAGCAGGTTTAAACTTTATTAAGATCCATATTTGAGCTTCAGTATTCCAGAATTTTTACTGCAAAACCCTTTTCACTATATATTTATAATATTTACAAACTATATTTATATATTTATAGTAATATGCACTGAATTTGTCTTGGAAATATCCTGCAAATTTGCATTTCCTGTTTTGTTTTAAGCAAAGCACTTTTCGATAATTGCTTTTCTTTCTGTTTTTAAAGACACTTGTGGTATGTTTACAGCAATCTCTTTAGTAGGTTGTGCTGAAATTATCATTATAACCCTTTTAATGGCCTTGTGGAAGAGTGGTGGGCAATTCACTGACACAAGGAGATAGTACTTTATTTGTAACGCCACTCAGGCGCACTGATTTATTTCGACCAGTACAGGGCACTGTTGTCCCTGGACTGGATACTGACAACAGTAACCAGAACCACGGTGTTATCAATACAGGTACATAGGCAAAGGCACAACAAGTGCTTGTAAATAATAATGAAAACCAAAGGTGAAAGAAAAAGGGAAAATAAAACACAGTAATAAAACTACAAACAAAAGTGCTGCTTACGCAGTGCCCCCACTGCCGCTAAGCCAGTCAGAACGGGCCTCCGTCCCACGCTCAGTTACCCTATACACTGGGATGGCCGGAGTTCCCCGTACAACTAAACACATCCCCTCGGGATTATTTATTTTATTTATTTTCTCTTTAAATTATTTTAAGGCTGGCTGTTTTCCCCAGCCAGGCTTGCCTCGTTTTTGTTTTAAAACTGACGTCTTCTGTCAGTGTCACTGTGTGTTCCCAATCAAGGCCACCCGAATGCACAACCAAGCACAGTTCTTATGGTCCGAGCAATCTCTCAAGGCCTGCCTCTCAGCCACTCAGAGAGAGGGAAAGCCCACACACCCTCTTCCCCACCTCTCCGTGTCATCACCATGACTCACAGGCGGATCCCACGAGACTGCTGCCCTCTACCTGCAGTAATACGCATGTACCAGATAGTCAGTCCAGATCTCCCCTGTTACAGGCCTTTTAGGAAACAGTTTGGGGCCTTACAAATCAATCAGTTTAGAATGTTGTACTCTGTACCTTGTGGCTACTATTTCTATAAAAACAGTATGTATTGCTTCTTTTAAATTCATGGGCAGTTAAACATACTTATTACTCCAATAAATGTATTAGTTATGCAGCACAGAACTCATTTTGCAGGCTGTGAGGCTGTATGTGCAATGATGCAGTAGAAATATATTTGCATGCAACACTGGCCTCTCCCTCTACTACCAAGTTACAATCTGATAAGGGGGCTAACATAAATGATCGTTGGTTCAGCTTCTTCAAAGGCATTCTTGTAATCAATATCAGTTCGGCCCTTTATCTTTATATAAATGCCTTTTCATCCCTGTCGCAAAGTAGATGCTGATTATGAACAGGTGCAGAGGTGATGCAGTGCAGAAATAATCACAAGTGAAAAACTGTAATCCAATGTGGAAACGTTATTTTTATTGTCAACACAAATCCTGGTCTGGTAGATTACTAGAAAAATAAGCTTTTTTGAAAGTGAATCATATCTCCATGCATAGTAAAAAGTTCCCATTTTACTGTATATTTAATGTCGCTTAGTTTAATAGGTAACACTTTATATTAAGGTATATAATAGATATGTAATAACTATGTTATATAGTGTTAATAAAACACTATGGATGGTTTATAACCATGCAATAGCCATAGATTGAATTACAGTTAAACATCCCAAAGTACAATAGGTAGCTAAAAACTGTCCCCTTTATAAAAACATAATTTTGTTTATGGCTATTGCATGGTTAAACATCCCAAAGTAGAATAGGTGGCTAAAATCTGTCCCCTTTATAAAACTGTAATTCCGTCTATGGCTATTGCATGGTTATAAATGATCTATTATTAACGCTTTATAATGAAAGACGGAGCACAAGGAGATTAAATGACTTGCTCAGGGTCACACAATAAGTCAGTGGTTGAGGTGGGATTTGAACCGGGGACCTCCTCGTTACAAGCCCTTTTCTTTAACCACTGGACCACACAACATTAATTTTATATACATATATATGTGTGTGTGTGTGTATAAAACATGTATAAAACATTAATAAGCAGCACCTTAATATAAAGTGTTACCTTTTAATATATATATATATATATATATATATATATATATATATATATATATATATATATATATATATATTGAGAGACAGCAGGGATGGGGTTAATTCCTCCCTATAGGAAAACATGTGCGTAAGGCACATTTTGGTTTTGTTTTGGGTAATTGTTTAATTGGTGTTAATTGTTTTGTTTATTTGTTTAATTGTTTTATTGTTTAATCAGTACCTGCACCTGGCTGTTATTGAAAATTAGAGCCAGGTGCAGGGTTTAAAAGGAGAGCAGTCAGTCTGCTCAAGGCGGTTGCTGAACAGGGCAGAAGCCCGACTGTGCTGGTGTGTGGGTACAGCTGTAAGTTAAAAGAAAAAGGTAGAGTGAGTCCTTTTTGTGTGTGCTGTTCTGTGTGTTTTGATGCAGGTAAACAGCTTAGCTGTCCTGTTGTTTAGTTTAGGCTCCTGTTTTTGTTTTAGTTAGTGCTCAAAGAGAGCTAGGTGTTTGTTTTGTTTATTTTGTTTTTGTGTTTTCATTAAAAATAGCGCAACCGCGCTTTCAAAAATCCATTTGCGTGTGTTGGGTCAGTGTTTTTAAAGGGGCAACGAACCGCGAAGAGGTGCGATTCTTTCACAATATATATATATATATATATAATATATATATATATATATATATAAGAGAAAAAACGACCTGTTCTTACACCTGTCTGCAGTACTGTTCAGCACACAAGCTTCCCTGTTTCTGTTAAGGTAAACAAACATTACTCTATATTACATTGCAGTATAAGTTTATGCTGTTCTTCATCATCACATTACCATCCTTGTGGAGCTGGACAAAAACATCAGAAGTATGCCTAATTAATGCAAATGTTCCCTGGGAATTAATGCAAGAAAAGTAAAAGCATTAGAGGTAGATTATTAAGTTTGTTGAAAATATTTTATAAAGAACAAGGAAAACTTTGATGAATCCTTAAAGTGTACTTAATAACTTTTTAATAGTAAATAAGGTCATATCAGACTTACTTAATTGACTTACTTAATAGTTTTTATATATATATATATATATATATATATATATATATATATATATATATATATATATATATATGCTTAGTACAGTTTGACCCAAGATTTAGCCTCTGCTCCAGTGGGAGCTGCCCCAAATCATGGTGAGGAAATTATTCAGCACGTTGCAGCAGATGTTTATTTACGAGCAAACGTGTTGTGACTGTCCTAGTCATAGATATACTATAGATAGATAGGTCATAGATATACTATATTATTAGTTTTATGGTATCATACTAACTGGAGGGGGCAGGGGTGCTGGTGTTTTTTTAAAGAGGTCCTTTAGTACTTCAGACAGTGATTCCAACAGAGGATAATAGAAGGCTGTGTGGTCCAGTGGTTAAAGAAAAGGGCTTGTAACCAGGAGGTCCCCGGTTCAAATCCCACCTCAGCCACTGACTCATTGTGTGACCCTGAGCAAGTCACTTAATCTCCTTGTGCTCCGTCTATCGGGTGAGACGTAATTGTAAGTGACTCTGCAGCTGATGCATAGTTCACACACCCTAGTCTTTGTAAGTCGCCTTGGATAAAGGCGTCTGCTAAATCAACAAATAATAATAATAATAATAATAATTTATTTGACACTTGCCTTCCTGACCTTTTAAAGCTCTCTGTCTCCTACTGATACATTCCGAAATCTCAGGTCAACATCATACAAAAGCTGGCAGAGTCTTCCTGGGGATGTGACGCTGGGACCCTTCGGACATCAATGCAGGCTCTGGTCCATTACTGTGTGCTGTGCGCCTGTTTGGTGCAACAGCTCTTACAGTGGGCTTGTTGATACCCAAATCAACTTTGTGCTGCGTGTGGTAAGCGGATCCCTAAAATCTACACCACTGCCGTGGCGGCCAGTGCTGGTGAACATCCAACGGGATGCTGCAACACTTAGGGATCGACATCAAATTCCCCGCCGGCCATTCTGGACACATGCCTCGACTCTTCAGTCAGCCGGAAAGGTACCCGCCAACCAATGGCACGAGATATAGGAAAACAGTGTTGTCCCAAACAAAAACCGTATTGAAGATCCTACGAAGGAACAGCCTGGTTTCTCCTTGCCCTGACGACAGTGGACCGTTTTCAACCGTGCCAAACAACGCGTGGGAGGTGTGGACATTTCTTTCATAAATGGAAGATTAAGGACTCACCAAGCTGTGAATGCGGTGAGGTGCAATCCAGGCACATCACTGATGAATACACGCGGATTCTGGCGGAACAAGTGTACTCCACGCAGCTACCCCGGATGCCATGGAATGGCTTACAAAACTAAAATTACAACTGTAGCCCATTGCTCTTCAAACACCATACGAAAAGAAGAAAAATGATACATTTCAAACCCAATTCAGTCTGCTGCTTTACTAAACATCCGACAAGCTCAGTGACAGCAACATCAACCCAATAACAGGGACTAATTCAGACTTTCTTTAGATCAAGCTCCTCATCAGCTGAGCAATGCTCTGTAATATGAAACGGTGCGACTTGCCCAGTCATTATGGGATTGGAGTTAAATGAATGCAAGGTTGATTCCAAAATTCCTACACGTTATATTGTCTCCAAAATCTCAAATTTGTTCTTATTTATAAAACAATTATATATTTTTTTATATCAATAACAAGGTATTACAGTTACATTTTTCCGCAACAAAGAAACGAGTTAGTCTTTTTACCTTTTCTCTGCTCTAATGCCGGTGCCTCAGCACCGATGATGCGATCTCTCTTCCGGGATGTCTCACAGCAATAATAAGCCATTGGGCAATCAAATCAGTCTTTCTGAGCCTTGCATTTGAATAAAGCTAGGCACGAGAAACACAAAATGAGTATTCCTACATGCCAATTTTGATGATACACTTCCAAAACGTCATACAGGAAATGCATCTACCACCGCATATTTTGAAGTTTAATAGGACAAGATCGAGAGTCTCATACTTGACTGTACATACCACTTTTATTTATTTGTTTGTTTGTTTGTTTGTTTGCTTACAGTGGTGGCAACATTTATTGCATCACCCCCTTTACGTTTACTGCTTTATCACCATATAGGTCGTTTTTCTATAGTCCTTATTTTTGTTTTGTTTTGTTATTATTGATTTGCTATTTTACACAATTATTGAAAGCCAGGAAATATACAGAACATTATGTTTATGTGCCAAAAAATGAAATGTATTTCTACTACAAACATTTTAAAAACCTTTTTGACACATTTAATAAATTAATTGCTAGACATACAGTTATAGTAAACAACAGTCAACAACTGTTTTGCAGAACAAGACAAGATAAATAAATATAATAAGTAATATAATGAGTAATATAATGCACTAGTTTTTTATTAAGTAATAAGTAAGGACATTAAATTACTTTTTTCTGAAGAAAAAAATAATGAGTAATACGTTTTATTATTATTATTTATTTATTTCTTAACAGACATCCTTATCCAGGGCGACTTACAATTGTTACAAGATATCACATTATTTTTACATACAATTCCCCATTTATACAGTTGGGTTTTTACTGGAGCAATCTAGGTAAAGTACCTTGCTCAAGGGTACAACAGCAGTGTCCCCGACCGGGGATTGAACCCATGACCCTCTGGTCAAGAGTCCAGAGCCCTAACCACTACTCCACACTGCTGCCCTTTCTTCAGTAACCTGCCCAACTCTGTTGCTTGTAGAATTAAAAAAAAAAAATGATGGATTTGATAGAAGCGCTGGAAATCCTAACCATGTTCCAAGAATTCAAATCACTTGAAACAATATCCACTAAACAAAACACCCTTACTGATGTAAGTATGAAACCCGAGGCTTGGAAGCATCAAATATGTATGCTCCTCTCTGCCTCCAACAAGAAATCAGTCACATTAATCAGATGTCATTCAAAGAAAAGTACAGCCACAATCTAGTCCTAGCTTTAAACATCACTCACAGGACCAGGGCACATGCCTAACCAGACATTTACCAGTTCACAGTATTACAGAAATATATGGCAGGGCATCTAGATTCTCTTATAGGTTAATGTGACACGCTCGTAATCATCAGTGGCGTTTCATGAAAAAAAGATACCCAGAACTTCCAGTCAAATAATGCAAGTATTGTTCATCAGTTCCTGAAGTTTCTTGACAGTTGATAGCTGTTTTTAAAATTATCATGATTGTATTACTTTGGATTAAAAAATAAATAGTTTAACTTTTAGCTTTATTAGGTTTGCCTTACAAGGATACATTCTGACAGACTCTTAAGGAATGACATACACTTATTTTCAAACATGCAAGTCTCTTGTATGAAACAGATTCTGAACCAATTTCTAATCATCAATCAAATACCGGTAAGCTAATTTGGTCTGGAGTTGAGACTTGCATTTCCATGTATGATTAAAACAAATGTCTTTGAAATTTACATTTTTTAAAATTACTTTTTACAAAGGCAATACAACTCAGCTTCCCAGTGAGTAAGCAAAGTCCCTGTTTCGCTTGAGTTATGATCCTAGTTTGAGGAACAAAAGGTCTTCTCCTTATGGAACATTTTGATTACCTCTGTCTAGCAGGAGTTCTGTCCATATAATAAACACAGAAGGTATATACATATACGTTTTCGGTAACACTTTACAATTAGTGTAATGACTGTGTATTTACAGTGTAATTACATAGTAAATACATGTGTACTTATACATAATTACAATGTTATAATGTGTACATCGTCAGCACATTAAGTACATTGTAACTATGCATAATAACAATGTAATTATGTGTAAGTACACATGTATTTACTAAGTAACTACTATGCAAATGCACAGTAATTAGAGACACTTATTGGAAAGTGTTACCAACTTTTCTAACTGGAAGACTGTAAGGAATCCAGGCACAAAAATAATGCTGATGGCCCAAGGTCATGACTAAATGACTGTGTCTCCATGCACTCCTAGTCTGGGTTCATTGAGTACCTCCCAGCATTCTATTGCTATGTTTCACTGCTCAAGCCTGCAAGGTTACAAGAGTCAGGATTAGTCTCCACTGGCTTTGTTGCTGAGCCAGAGCCAAACTGTGAAACTTTGGCCTCACAACACATCTGCAGTTTGAAGTTTTTTTTTCCCCATGAAATTTACAATACTAAAAAAGGCTGAAGATTATTTGCTTCCCATAATATGGCCTTGTGAGAATTAAGACATGAGAAATAATGTCAGATCGGTGCAGCACAATCATTTCATAATTTATATAAATCAATCAACTATAAACAATTTTTTGTGGCTGCTACAAATTAAGAAACAAGGGAGCATGCAAGCCTCACAGATGACTGGTCATAGCATAGGAAGATAGATGACTAATGAATAATTTCCATATTTTATATATTTTATATATGGAATAGCTCAGACTGTATAAAGAGTTTTCCTCTCATTTGTTATGGTCATCTGTACTGAGTGGAGTGCCTTGGGTGCATTCCAAGGTAATTTTGTTCAGACAACTCCATTTGTAGACCTCTTTAAAGAATGAGAATAGTGCAGACAGGACTGTGTGCAAGCTACATAGCAAAGCATTAAATGGTCTGTAAAAAAAAACCTAATATATCAAAAAAGGTATTCAAGTTTATTCTTTTCAATAGCAATCTCTCAAATCTGCTTTACCAGGTAATGTTCTTGTAAAGAGAAAAAATAACAGATATTCTCATTGCTTATGGAGCACCAAATTGTTCAGTGAATAAAAATAGTCAGTGAATTTCAATTAACACAAAGTATTAATTCAAACTTTCTGTTATTCTAAAATGCACATCCAATGCAATTCAGCTTTTATTTGATTTGGCTCCTAATTTATTCAAACAGCCTTTTGCATTTTGCCATTTTAGTCACCTCAAAATAGCCTACCAGGATGATTAAATAAGCTCTTGATAAAGTGATCACTATTCTTTTCGGAGGTGATATGTGCAGATAAGTATCTGTACAGTTGTGTATCTCTATGACGTCTCATTTGGCATTCATTAAGTAAGCATTGGAGAAGTGGATTTTCACTGAAATTCTATGCAGTGATTGATGTGGTGCTTGTATTTTCCAGGCCGCCAATTCTTCCATGTGTCTAACTGCAAAGTAGCCCCTGTCTAGAATGATGGTTTAATAAATTAGCATGGAGCAGCATTAAACAAGAGTCACATAGGACAACTACATACTTCAGTAGGCAGCCCTATTTTTATGTTGTCAAGCGCCTGCAATTTGTGGCTATTTATATGTACAGAAAGGTTCAATTAAATTGTATTGCTGATGCTTTCTTTTTTTGTTCTCCAACATGCATCATTTGAATACAAGAGGACACTTTGGGTACCTTGATTTTCTGTATGTTTACTCAATTTATTCTGAAGAAAAATGGTGTCTCAGAGACCTAACTAACTAGTAACATTTGATGATGGAAGCCAGACAGGTTTGAAAATTAAATATAATGAGAGTGTTAAATGTAGTTTTATAGAATTGTGATGTTTTGGACATTTAAAAACATGAGGGCTGAGAACAGTTGAGAACTGTATGTATCAAACCTTGTAATGCAACCAAAATATAACTTTTTTTCACAAAACGCGTATCACCTGCACAATGTCATTTAACAGCACAGTGTCAATGAAGTCTGTTGGTGAGTATCTTGGTAAAAATATTGTAGATTATAGGAAGTAAGCTAATAGTTCTGTAGTTCTTGAGGTCTTCTTTATCTCCTTTCTTATGTAAAAGTATCACTGATGTCACCGCCTTCTTTCACGATGTCAGTCGTTATGCCGTCTTCTCTGGCAGCCTTTCCTGTCTTCATATGTTTGATAGCATGTTTCACTTCTTGTGGTAGAACATCTGGAACTTCTTCCTCGGGTTGTGTTTTTTCCATCTTGTCTTCGTCATCTTCTACACTGATCTTTTCATCTTGATATCATTTTCTGTAAAACTCTCTTCAAAATCAATTTGCGGTTCTTGATGACAGTCCTGTCCTCTTGTTTGATTGCTAAAATCAGTTTTTTCCCCAACGATCAGTCTTTGTTTTGCTTTCTTCATGCTTTGTTTTTTTTTCAATAGTTTTCTATACCAACCTACAGTTGAACGACGTGTATCCTCAGTAATGTGCTTTCTTACTGTCTTGCAGAGCTCAATGTATTCAATCTTTGACCTCAGAGCTGCTGTTTGTTTCATTTCCCGTCTTTTCTTCATGACGTCTTTTGTCTCTTGCGTGATCTTCTGGTCACATTTTGTACTCTGTGTTCAAGCAATGTTTTTTGCTATTTCTGCAATTACTCACTTCACTTCCTCATAGACTTTGTTTACCTCAATTGCTTCATCTTTTTGCAGATCTTGAAGAACACTGAATCTATTCTACAGTTCCAGTTGAAACCTAATATAATAACATTAAGTAAATGTATGAGCAGTCCTAAGTTTTAAAATTCAAGGTTTCATTTGCTGCCAAGCAGGTGCCTAATTAAAAGTTAAGATGTCCACTCTTGAGTTCTAGTAGTCCTTCATCTTTTCACCATCGCTCAGTCCTACAATATCCCACTTGATTCTTCCAAGTTCTTCCAACTCTTGAAGTCTTGCTTCACCTGAAAGAGATCTGCAGTTGTACGTGGCCAGGGTCAGTGTTCTGTGGCAGCCTAAAATTGTAACCCGGTGATTTTTAGCACCCTCTGCCTTCATGCCTGACCGGCCGCTGCCTTGGTCGGCGGCAATCCAGCCTCCAGGGAATGAGGGCCATGTTTTTGTCTGTGCTTTCATCATGGGGGGGCGGGGGTGTTGGCCATAACTCACGACGCAGACCAGGAAGGTCGATTGTTTCGCATGCAAAAACCTGAGCTTTGAAGTCAATTGAATGAGAACTACTTTTTCCGTAAACTGATACTGTAACCAGCTGCACTTGGTAGTTGCGAATGAATGAATGAACGATACATTTTCAGTCAGAGGTCAGTCACGTGAAACGAGTGTCAAGTAGAGTTCAGTCACATGAAACGACAGAGTTATCCACTAGACTTTTTAATAGTTTTTATCCCTTCGGTACCGGTAATAAGTGTTGAGTTACGAGTAAAGCGTGGTGTCGAATAAAAAAATGAAGAGGCAGGAAGCATATATTTTATATGGAGAAAATCTGGGACCAAGACTATCTGTCAAAATAAAACTAATTGTGTGTGTGTGTATATATATATATATATATATATATATATATATATATATATAATATATATATATATATATATATATATATATATATATATATATATATATATATATATATATATATATGTGTGTGTGTATATTAAACACTTCAGCTGTATGTTAATATCGGGATGTTGATTTTGAGTTCCAGTGGTGGCCGAGTAATTTTTTAAACAAAATCGACAATACTCCTGTGTTTTTCTAATTGCATTATAACAAATGCCCCCCACCCTCACCCCCATCAATTATTTTATTTAATCATTTATATGAGTTGTTCATCTCAGGTTTTTGGTCTATAATTACATAAGACTTTGAACATTGGTAGAAAATGAAAACAGTTACCAATTTCTAATCCAGTTGCTTCACAATTAACCTTGAAGATTGCAAACCTAAATAACTGTGTTTTAAATGAAAGCATACGACTATTATGCAAATCAGTAAGCCAATAAATGACTTGTTTTACATGACTGTATTAGGAAAGCTGTGTAAATGCAATTATGTTATTAAAGCAAAATGAATTGAAGACTAGATCTGATATCATCTTGACATATTAGACCCAAAAGAATAATTAGTTATGTATAAAGAATGCATAATTACTGATAAGCAAAGCCACAAGAGAAGAATACAAATATTAAATGACATTAAAATTGTGAAAATTGCATAGTAGCTTTCAGACATGAATCTAGCTGTCCCCATGAACTAAAAAAAATAATGTGAAATAAATATTTAAGTTAAGCATTACATTCTTAATGCTGTAATTTTAAAAGCATAATATGCTCTTCTTTACAAATTTTTATTTCTGTGTTATTTATGAGTGGCACAATGAAGTTGACTATAGTATTGTCTATACTAGTAGCTCCCAATCTGTTATAGGATGGTAATATAAAGAGTACACATTTCCTCTACAACATTGGAAAGGTTGTCTTTTTTTCAATTAAACAAGTTTAAAGGTACATGTGGTTATTGAGAGGAGAAGTGTAGCACTTAACCTTTCCATAAGGAAGGAGAGGACGTCCTTTTGGAGAAACTGTAAAAATGGGATTAAAGAGGGTAATATCATTAAGGCAAATGTAACCAGCTTGCTTTAAGCAGATAAGAGGTTATCTCTGTGTTATTGAAATAGCTTCAGCGTCTTTATTTTGTCCACATGATATATAGGGAGAATACACCAGCATTGGTATTGATTGGGGCTTGTCTGTTTATCCTGGTACTGCAGGGCTGGGGACTAAATGATTTTGTCCTGAGCACATTGTCTTGTTCAGCTAGGGGAGATCAATAAGTAATGTCTACATTCTAACAGAATGCGAGTAGAGGGCATGAAATCATCTGTCTCTTCCCAAAAAGCAGAAAAATCAATACATATTTACATCACCATTTAGACCTTCAGTAGGCAGAGTTTCTCTCCGATAACATACTTCAGGAATCAAGGTGACCAGATGAATGATCATTAGCTGAGGTCCATTACAGCGACACGCTAACTGAAACAAGACTGTACCATACCTGTTTCTATTGTCGTTAGGATATTTATTTTCATCTTTGTATCATACTGGCGTGCTTATTTAATTGACGTAAACAGACGGTCGGGAGATCTTTGTGAATTCTTGGACTCTTGACCGGAGGGTTGTGGGTTCAATCCCCAGTGGGGGACACTGCTGTTGTACCCTTGAGCAAGGTACTTTACCTAGATTGCTCCAGTAAAAACCCAACTGTATAAATGGGTAATTGTATGTAAAATAATGTGATATCTGTATAATGTGAAATAATGTTGTGACAGTCTGGCTCGCAGTGGTGTGGTGGATGACGTCACGGACCAGGAAGTAACTGACTCCAAAACAGTGGATGGGCGGGTGAAACCGAGTGCAAAAGCACTCGGCGTATTTAATAACAAACAAACAAAATATTTAAACAAAATACAAACAAAAGGGCACGAGGGCCAAACGAATAAATAAACAAACAAGTAAGTGCCGTGCTGGATTATCCAGCACGTATTAGCAATTGTTTTTTAAATATTATTCCTTCTCTCCGCTCCCCGTACTCTCTACTCCAACACCCCAACATCAAGTGCAGAGAGCTGCAGGTTTATATACTCTGGCCGAGGGATTAACTAGTTGGTAATTATCTTATTATCCCCCGGCCAGAGTCTGCACGCGTTTGGTAAGGATGCATGACTGTCAGCTATTTAAGTAATCAGTAGCTGATCAGCCATGCATCCTCACGGGGTTTTTAAATAATAATAAAAGACGCAGCGCTTTTACCCGCGCCGCAAACAAAAATACAAATAATAATAAATAGGGGCGGGACACTCCGCCACAAATGTATAATGTGATATCTTGTAACAACTGTAAGTCGCCCTGGATAAGGGCGTCTGCTAAGAAATAAATAATAATAATAATAATAATTTATAAAAAGAGCCTGAAAATGTAAATAGTGTTTACAAAATGTAATTCTAAACTGCAGGTTTCTTATCATCTACAGGTTCTTGAACTTGACTCACTGGTGGAAATATTGCATATGTCCAGACTGCCACATCACAGTTTAACAAGGTCATTAAGCATTTTACCATCATTTTGCATGATTATGCTAAGCATTTACCATAGTTTACCGTGGTTTTCTATGCTTTTTAATATTCTTTAAAGTACCTCTCTGTTTTACTATGCTCACTTATGCTTTACCATGTTTTCCCTTTGCTTTATTACACTTTTCTATGCTTTTACTTTGATATTGAATAGCTGGGAAGTTCAGAAGGATACATCTCTACCATTGCAATTGGAACACTGAGCACCAGCAGCTGTGAAGCACAGATTCTGGAGAATGAGTTAGCTGTAAAATGCAAAACACTACAGCACATATGCCTGTATGCATTTCTATTTCATGTAATGGAATTATTTACTAGAGAAGAACAGAAAAGGGCATTCTTTAAGCACTATAACTAAGTGATTTAATACAAGGAGTTGTAACTGCTATGTAGTTAGCTAAGACTTCCCTAACATTGTACCTTAATAAGAAAATAACGCTATGCACTTTTGTTTCAAATCATTTGCTTCCTTCACTTCAGTCACCTTGATTTTTAAGAGTAGTGTACGTGTTTGAATATTAATTAAATGTTGTATCAGACTATGGCTCTTTAAATTGAGTCTTAATGTGTTGGGTGGTAATACAGTAAGTGTTCTTTTGGCTACGTTGTAACAGTGCTTTCTCGTGCACTCTGTTGTCCCAAGCTCATTTAGTATAAAAGTAATACACATTTCTGTAAAAATGTAACCTTAATAAAGTATCACGCAGTATCAATGCAGCCCAGCCATAAAATGCTGGAAAGTACCTTCCTCAGTTATGTTTTATGTGCACTGTAACGGCATTCTTATTTGTGGCTAACCTTTGAAAGACTTCTTTATTGTATTGTTTAATGTCATGCAACAGAAGGCCTGTCCCTGATTCTAATAAAATTAATATATTTCTTTTATATATCATACTTCATACTTCAATTTAAAATGGTATACATGCGTGAAATGTGAAGTAGTAAAAAAGGGAAAACATTTTAAATGTACAGGAGATGTATTCTAATGGAAACAGTGTCACTATCTTTCTCACCTTCATTTTCAATTCAAAAACAAACATTGTATTATGTCAAGTCATCATTTTAATGTTATTTTTAAGTACCAGTATCTTCTTTAGAACTATAAAATTGACTAACATCAAATGCTTCTCTCATACATAACACCGTGTAACTTTTTTTTTTTTTTTTTTTTTTTTTTGTAGTGTTATTTCCTAATTGCTTATGCCTCAAAAGTATATAAAATGGCTATTATTCCCCACAAACTTTGCTTTTGTGACCAGGACAGTGATATTTTGAAATTTACCTATTTTCCAGAACATTCCAGATAGATTCAGTGCTGGGTGAAATAAATGTATTTTTGTTGGATGGTACAGAGGGAAAAGAGAGCCATGAAGTTCGCTATCCCAAGAATTTGGCGGGAACCCATTGACCACTCAAGCAACTGCTACTTCTGCATGGTGGACCCTTCCAAACGTCGGACTGGCAAGAATGCACCTGCTATCATGTATCCGGACCTTCCTTCATCCATCGCCCCGGTGCCACACTGCCATGAGCTCCCCGTACCCACTCCTCCAGAGAGAGAGCAGCCGTCTTTAGGAGAGAGCAGCAAGTCAGAGAGTGAGGAAGATGTTGTAGATCCAGATGACAATTTCAGAGGTGGAGCTGAGGAGAGAAACCCATACTACCCCAACCAAAAAGACCTCAATGACTTGATTAGAGATCTTGGTCTCAGCAAGTCCAATGCCAAGCTTTTGACGTCTAGGCTCAAGCAGTGGAACTTGTTGGATGAAACTGTGCAAGTCGCAGATCAGAGGAAGCGTTGCCAACCTTTTTCCAGCTTCTTCACCCGTCAAGATGGGCTCTGCTTCTGCCACAATGTGACCAGTCTGTTCGAGGCAATCGGAATCGCCTGTAACCAGAATGAGTGGCGCCTCTTCATTGACAGCTCATCCAGGAGCCTCAAAGCCGTGCTGCTCCATAATGGTAACAAGTACCCGTCTCTTCCCCTGGCTCACTCGGTGCACCTCAAAGAGGATTACAACAGCATCAAGACCTTGCTGGACTCCTTGAAGTATGATGAGTACGGCTGGGAGGTCATAGGAGACTTAAAAATGGTGGCATTCCTGATGGGTCTCCAAGGCGGTTTTACCAAGTTTCCCTGCTATCTTTGCCTTTGGGACAGCAGGGACACCAAGGCAAACTACCACAGGCGGGACTGGCCACAGCGGACCGAGTTCTCTGTGGGGAGGAACAACGTCAAGTGGGAGCCACTGGTGGACCCCCGGAAGGTGCTGATGCCACCACTGCACATCAAATTGGGCCTTATGAAACAATTTGTCAGAGCTCTAGATAAGGAGTCGGCAGCCTTCAAGTACCTTCAAGACTTCTTCCCTAAGCTGTCTGAGGCAAAGGTCAAAGCCGGTGTCTTCGTCGGACCACAGATAAAGATGATCCTGGAGTGCAATGAATTCCCCAAGAAGCTCACTAGTAAGGAGAAAGCGGCTTGGAACAGCTTTGTCGCAGTGGTTCGGGGCTTCCTGGGCAATCACAAGGCTGAAAACTATGTGGAGCTGGTTAAGACTCTGGTGAAGAACTACGGCACAATGGGCTGTAGGATGTCCCTCAAAGTCCATATCCTTGATGCTCATCTTGATAAATTCAAGGAGAACATGTGAGCGTACTCGGAGGAGCAAGGCGAGCGCTTCCACCAGGATATACTGGACTTTGAACGCCGCTACCAAGGACAGTATAACGAGAACATGATGGGAGACTACATTTGGGGGCTGATTCGTGAAAGTGATTTACAGTATAATCCTAAATCTCAAAAAACTACTCACTTCTAAATCTATTGTAGTCATTTTTGTATTACTTTAGTATAAATACATGTTAATTTGGATTCATATGTTGTTTTTTTCTGACTTTATGTGAACAAAAAGACACAAATTCTCCCGTTTTCTCATTGGAAATAGGTAAATTTCAAAATATCACTGTCCTGGTCACAAAAGCAAAGTTTGTGGGGAATAATAGCCATTTTCTATACTTTTGAGGTATAAGCAATTAGGAAATAACACTTACTAACCAGGAACAAAAATTGTGTTACATTGTGTAATACATGACTAAGGGAGTATAGAGACCAATTATTTATTATTATTGACATCTTCATCTTCCACTGGTGGCTCAGGGGAGTAATGGTATTGTCAAAACACCTGTGCCTTACTGGGACTCCCTTATGGTAAAACATATATTTTTAATATATGGTAGAAAAGTATGATCCTTATATTTTTCATATATAGAAATTGACCCCTTTATATATATTTAAAATATATGATAATATATATATATATATATATATATATATATATATATATATATATATATTATTTTGTTTATTTAGCAGATGCCTTTATCCAAGGCACTTACAGAGACTAGGGTGTGTGAACTATGCATCAGCTGCAGAGTCACTTATAACAACATCTCACCCGAAAGACAGAGCACAAGGAAGTTAAGTGACTTGCTCAGGGTCACACAATGAGTCAGTGGCTGAGGTGGGATTTGAACTGGGGACCTCCTGGTTATAAGCCCCTTTTCTTTAACCACTGGACCACACAGCCTCCTATATATAGAGATTTTAGTCTGTAATCCATATATTTATTTTATATATATATTTTAAATTTATAAAAATGGGGCCAATTTCTATATAGTATAAAGATCATACTTTTCTACCATATATTAAAAAGATATGTTTGTTCCATAAGGGTTGAATTACTGCAGTTCCCTAAAGGTTTGTTCCCAAGATTTTCTGTTGGAAAGGATGGGTGGAATGATTAGGAATCATAGCGATTGGCCTATAATTTCTGTCCTAATAATAATTTTCCAGCCAAACCCAATTCTACATATATCAACCAGTGTAGAATTGGAGTTTAGACAATTGCGTTGAATCTATGTATTTTAAAGAGTAAGTAGCGGAGTTCTGAATAATATATAGCATGATATGTCCCCACGTGTTGCTACAACTGTAAATAATGTACCTGTAATTTTTTTTTTCATTGTTAACATCCTGACAAGTTTTTACACTTATAACTTTAAAGTCTGTTTCAAAGCTCTTTTCAAAATGTCCGCTCTGTTGCACTGGGTTTTGAGATCTGTCCTCTAAATCACTGCAGGAAGAGCGATAAAAAAACAAGTGCTCTGGTTTTTCTATTCCGCACCACATCATGGATCGTTATTGCTGTGTTACATGTTTCACAATGTGGGCAATAATCCTCACATCCTTATAAGTGTAAAAAGTTGTCAGGATGTTAACAATGAAAAGAGAGATTACAGGTACATTATTTGAACAGTTCTAGCAACACGTGGGGGCGTGGAACATTGTATTGTTCTGATTATGATTAGACGCGCCTGTTTTTGACAGATAATTAAAAATTGTGATGAGCTGGCTCATTCGGTTAGAATTTTTTTAATAATCAAAAGTTAACTATCTACTACATAAAAATAACCTTCTACAATAAATATCTTGGAACATACAGTACTTTGAAATACAGAAATAGTAACAAACTTTTTGTCAATACTTTACTTTATTGTTTTTACAGAATTTCACCTATATCTTCAGCATGATTTCAGAAGACTATAGACTAGCACAACAACTGCATGTTATAAATATTAGAGTAGTCTGCTTACAGCTGCTGTCCACAGTGCTGCAAGTAACCCTCCAACATGCAGGGTTCCAATCATTTTATTTCCATACCTTGTATTGTTAATTGACTGGAGAATGCTGCTCAACACTTTCATGCATGTTCAGCTGGTTTCACAGAACCAATATAGCACTAATCTTGGGCTACTTTAACACACTTGATTTTTTACATTTGCTGAAATCTCCTTGCCTATCGCATTTAAGACTTTTAACTGTTTTGGTTGTAAACTCCTAGGTAATTGTAATTTGCTGCTGAATATTCCCTATTCAGCACGTTTTATTTATTTTTTTATTTTTTTATTACACTGTTGCCTGTAATTTTATGATTTATGAGCACTATAGTCTGTCACAATTATTAAAATGAGCATTTCAAAGATGGTTTCATTTTAAAGTCATGTCTTGGACCCCTGGACAGCTTTATTGTGTTTGGATAAAAGTCTGGCATATAAAGAATCATTAGCTCTATTCTTGCATCCTGGTACAGTACTTTATTTCAAACCCCCTGCACCCGAATCTCCCTTTCAAACCAGACCTCAAAACACAGATGATGTCAGTTAAACACTCTCCTGTATCCTAATCCCTCTACATTACAACACAGCGTTAAGCTTTCATAAACTGCTTGTAATTTAGAATAAGATTTCATGTTGGGTGACTACCCTGCCACAATTCAAAATTGATTACAATGCGCATGGTACAGTCAGCACTCGGAGATACGACACTAAGATACATGTCAGTTGTGTTTTACTGTCCTTGTATTAAGAAACAAATCCATTCCTATTATATATACAAAATAATGCACTTACCCGTCACCTGCAATTTCTGACTCTGTCACCAGTTTTCTAATACAACGCCCATCTCTTCAATGTTATAATTTTTTTTTCTTTCTGCATGCCCAATCAGTCTGTTTTCATTGTGCACTTACGCAGCGCTTCCTCCAGTTTCACCTGACGAAAATGAAACCACAACAAAACGAACAAGACATGTTAATGCAACAGTTAATCATTAAATAGTTTTAGATACTGTGATGTATTTTTTTTTTTTTAATTTGTGATCTTTAGTTGTTTTTGTGCATTTTCATTTGCAAGTGAATTGTGACATCAGGGCCTTATAGAGCACTATATTCTGCAGTTTTGAATACTGGCTTTGATACTGTTTCAATTCTGGAACATCTGTGTTCCCTGAAAAATGGCCAAGGGTTGGAATGGGCCAAAATGAGATAATCAGATATGCGTCACACACGTTTAACCGTCACTGAAATCACCCATTGTCAAAACAGTTGACTGTAACAACTAGTTATTGTCTCATTGATTAACATTTTGAAGCAAGGTACTCCAGTATTCAAGTTGTATACCGTTACCAAGATACAAGTTGGAATGTTATTGTAAGGTCCAGGAATTCAGCTTAAGTTTTGTTCAATGGCGTTCAGCAGCCCCCCCCCCCCCCCCTATTAAAATGGTTCCAGTGCCACTGGTCCCTAGTGACACATTTTTGATTGATCCAGATCACCTGAGAGGCTGCAGCTTAGTGTATCTCTGGGGAAGCCTTTTGTGATATCTGTGGATGGATTTCGTCTAATCATTTCACATTACCATTTATGCTTTCCTTGTTGCATCTTATTATAAAAATGTCAATCTTGCAGTGGCTCTGTGGGATCAAATAACAACATTGTTACACTGAACTAGCCAGCTCTGAATAGGTGGACATGGGCCATATATTACTGAAGCTTTGCTGTGCTTTTTACTAAAACTACAATAAGAGGCTGTGTGGTCTGGAGGTTAAAGAAAAGGGCTTGTAACCAGAAAGTCCCCGGTTCAAATCCCACCTCATTCACTGACTCACTGTGTGACCTTGAACAAGTCACTTAACCTCCTTGTGCTCTGTCTTTCGGGTGAGACGTAATTGTAAGTGACTCTGCAGATGATGCATAGTTCACACACCCTAGTCGCTATAAGTCGCCTTGGATAAAGGCGTCTGCTAAATAAACAAATAATAATAATACAATTCTCTGATTTGAGATTGTGAGAATAAAGTATAAACCCTCCACAAAAAACCATTTAAACAGGTGCTTTTGTGATACTTTTAAAAACAGTGAGCTCTGATTATACTATAAGGATCATTGCTCTTACAGATATTGAATAAAGAGGAGACCAAACTCAATATTGTAATGCAGAAAGCCCTTGAAAATTAGCTCTGATTCCCTATCCGCTGGCTTCGATGCACTCATATAGAAAGAAAAGAAGATAATCAGGTCAGGAGAGTTATTAAAGTTTAATTGTTTAAACACTTATATACATCCACGATTCATTGTCTACAATGTCATATCAAGGAGCCATGTGCATTCTATTTTGAGTTGTTCTAATGGAAGTGTCAGAAACAATCACATCAGAACAGTTGCACAGTACTATTATTAGAATGGAGAAACAAAATGAAGATGACAGTATGAATGTGCTTTTACTGTTTAATAAAGCTAAGCCTTAATCCCTGTACATGCTTAACATTCAAACACTCAATTATAATTGTAAACGTTTTCGCCATTACTTTTATAGGTGTAATAAGTTTACTGTGCAATTGCTTTGCGTGAAAAAAAGACAAAATCTTAAAATAAATAAATATAACGAACAGTAACTTAAAAAGTCATGCATTAGCTGGTGAAAGCCTGAAAAGAGCATGCTTGTCTCTGTCTGTTTGTGGGGATAAAAGGATAAATGTGACAAAAATAGATTCTGTTCAAAAAGTGAAATAAACCCTTCATAAAATGAGATATCCTATCACAAATCCAATGCCACCACCTTCGGGAAAACCAATTTACAGCATAATGCTCCTTCTTTCCCATTCTCTTTAGGTATCAGTTCATTTACTTTGTGGCCTCTGCTGTGGGGAATAATAATAGATGGCATGGATATCTGTCTGGCATGTTTAAAATTAGATTTCTGCTGATTTGAGCCAACTTTGGTGTACATCCATTTCGACACCAATGAACCATGCAAATTACACATTGATTGCATTGGGTATGTATGCTATTTCCTTGTTGTTCCTCTTTCGGGATAGAATGGATGGGAGTGTAGCAAATTGTAATGTTATTTTAAAGAAAATCTATATTCTTTGCCATCTGAAATGTTGCTCTTCATTACTTTAGCGTCAATAAAAAATGTATGCTGTTTCTTAAGTTGTGCTGGTAAATGTGAAAAGGGATATGCAATAAAAGAAGTCATGCACACCACACACTGAGGGATTCGCTCCTAACTAGGGTATTGACTGAGGCGGGCGTTTCCACTGCACATGGCTGGGCTTTGTTAACCGCAGGTTGGTGAACCAGGCAAGAAAAGCTCCACTCTGTCAATACTGTTTTTTCCTCCCCAATTTGTCACTATCATTTGCATGCTATCTGCATCTGACAACCATTTTAGACAAATCTTACACAGGCACTATAGGTCTCATTCCACTAGACTAAAACAACAGACTTGTGCACCTTGTCAGGTCTTCGCATTGTAAAATATAATCTGGGATTATTTTAAAAGGGTGTCCCCTCCAAAGTACTGAGAAGGCTTTATGGATATCAAGGCCATATCCTGTCTTTCCAATGTGCCTCTGGTCCTTTCTAGTTTGTATTGTTTCACTGCAGCTCGCTCTGTGTTGGTTTTAAAAATGTATTATTAGTTGCAACATGAATAAATAAAAATATATGTAAAACAATTCAAATTACTTCCAGGATACAGAAAGGTTCATTACATCAGTATTAAAAAAAATGGCATAATACAGAAGCTTGGTCAAGAAAGCCCCTTTCCACTGAACAATATGGACATACATCTGAATTCTTTCATATCCCCTGGCTAATTTATTTGGTATTGAACCTATTGGTCTCTCACCTGAATCATAAATATTTGGTGATTCAAAGAGTAACTTTAAATGTCATGGTTTCACAGATTATGCATGTTAATAATGTAAACAATAGATCAGTGTAGCAGGGTATTCCTGGGGGGAAATGTGAGGCTTGTCACTAAATTGTATTAAAAACAGTATACATCAAAAACAAAATGAGATCAATTATTATATACATATATATATTGTGATGATGTATATATACCAAATGTTAATTTAGAGGCTTTAGGACCCTGGGGATAAGATACGCCATCTTTGTAAAGCTGAAGTTACCAGGAGGCCATCTTGGTAAAGGTCTTCTATATTGTTTAATTAATTGGTCAGTTTAGACTAATGAGTAATCAGCTGCGACTGATTAAGTTAATGCCACAAGGGCAATGTTCGGGGTTGGATTGTTGGAGTGAAGAATAGATCGGAGTAGTGGAAGCCAGTGTTTAAAGGAAGTATTTTTCTGGTAATGAAACAAAGGTACGGGTTCTGACAACGAAACTATTGGATTGTGATTCGGATTGGTTTAACACTTATCTTAATTTAAACAGGGGAACAGGCTTAGCCTGCCCTGTGTTAGATTATTATTTATTTATTTCTTAGCAGATGCCCTTATCCAGGACGACTTACAATTATTACAAGATATCACATTATTTTTACATACAATTACATTATTGTTTTCACATTATTTTTACATACAATTACCCATTATACAGTTGGGTTTTTACTGGAGCAATCTAGGTAAAGTACCTTGCTCAAGGGTACAACAGCAGTGTCCCGCACTGGGAATTGAACCCATGACCCCATGAACCCATGACCCTCCAGTCAAGAGTCCAGAGCCCTAACCACTACTCCACACTGCTTTGTATAAGATACGGATAACAGCCTTCTGTTTAGTTAGTGCCCAGAGAAGGCCTAGGTTTTGTTTTGCATTTTGTTTGTTTTCTGTTTCTATTGTTAATAACCTTACGCCTCGCCGTTTCAAGAGTACGTCCAGTGTACCGTGTCTAATTAAAGGGACAGACACTAACCTGTAAAGGTTAGTGTCTCCCTTTAATTACTTTACTATATATATATATATATATATATATATATATATATATATATATATATATATATATATATTTAAATGTCTTTATTGGAAAGCTCTTAAAAACAAGCTTTCTGGTGATACTATTTGTCTAGGTCGCCCCTACATGGAGATGGTCAAATGTCATCGACGCTGGCATTTTAACCACCTTCAGACACAGCTCTGCTTTATCATCCTGGAGCCACTTTCTCAATAACACGGGGTTCATGCCTGGTTAAACAGATACGGTTCACATCAGCTGGAATGACGCATTAAACAATGAGAAATACACACATGCCGGTAAGTAAATATACAGACGCACAAGAAACAAGACTTGACAAGTACAGTCTTGTGCTTACTATACAATAATACCGAATTCCCTTTCAAAATTCAGGCTTGAGCAGACCGCACTGACCAAATGTGTTTTAATTGCTTTCACTGTGGGTAGAAGGCTGATTGGTTCTTTAAATCCATTTTTACTTACAAACATATCATTGAGAGGGGCATGGACAATAAAATAGACAGTGATTATGAAAATGATGTTTTCTGACCCGATTAAACTATTCTAAAGCTTGAACACGAGCACTTTTATACATATTAGACACAAGTTAAAGCACAGAGCCCCCTCATTCTGTCACTATTTGACATTCTAATACCAATTTACAGTATAAAATACAGGCTTGTCTCTGATTGGCTTAACGTTAGGTCATTAACTGCTGCTATAACTCGTTTTAGTTCCAATCTTGATTGCATTGGATTAGTCAAATAGTTATAATTCACATGTGAAACAAAACTTACAGATTTGTATTGCATTAGTAGAATGTGATTTCCTAGTTTAATAAGGTAGATTGTTGTTTTTTGTTCATATTTAGCCTAAACTTCTTTACAGAGTATCAAAAGCCAACTCTATACGCTGTCTATCCAAATTCAGGCTTCTGTAAAAAGCGTTCATTACCTGCCAGGAATTGACTGAGGGATTATTATTAATTCATTAACCAAATTTATGAATAATTGAAACATGAAATAGAAGACACATCAGAAAGCTGTACAGACATTGAGAGAACAGCATGGTGATGCATTTATAGATTTTCTCTTTTTTTATCAGTTTTGCTGTCGCCTCAGGTAAATTATTTGTCAAAGGTAAGGAATATGAAATGAAAATGAAAACCAAGCCAGCAGCCAGAGAAAACAAAACAAATCTTCACTGGAGGTTTACCTAGTGCAGCAGAGGCCAACCTAACAGAACTTGAAACGGTTCATTTTCTATACATTATTGATTTAATAATCAAAACCCAATTGTAACAAGGTTTCTCTCACGTTTCTGTGTTAGGATTAGGTAATAGGTAGTACATTGTAGAATAGCTTGGAACAAAAGTCATCTGTCACAGAGAATAAGGTTTGGCACATGTGGTGAGCTCCATCTGTGTCCATAGTTTAAGTGGGCTATAAGGAACAACATGCACTGAAAAAGTAAAAATAAAGTGAGCGTACCCCTGCTTCCAGTGTAGTATTAGTCTTAAATTCTATTTTACGTTTCAGTAATTTGCCCTGTCTTTGTCCTAGCTCTGCTTATTTTCATAGCTCTTCAGTATCACCACCTCTTACCATCAGCCTTACTTTCTTTCCTTTTGATGTTTTCCATTTGTGACATGTCTGAACTGCTCAGCTGTCTTCATCGTACTCTGCGTGTCTCTTTTATAAGAGCTCATTTGCATATGTCTGGGTTGATTAGATGATCCGGCCCCCTGATTGTTTGCATTGTACTGAATGGAAATCTGTGGATGATTTCCTCTGCCTTTCAGATGGCCAGCACAACACTTCACTGATCTGCAGCGCTATTCATGAATTACATTATAAGAGGCATGATCGTCATCAGGTTTGCGTTTATACTTTGACGAATTGATGCCCTGTTTTCTAAATATTAATAACAAAGCTGCAAATAGAGGCTTTATATGTTATCAATTTCTTTATGTCTGCTTTCTACATTTCATAAAAAATAATTGGAATAAATTGTAACTGGCATAGTAAAAAGGCTGCTAGCCCAATTAGTATTTCAGTAAAATGTAATTTGTTTGCTGCATTTTTGTTTTTATCAGTATGTTGCAATTAAAAACAGCACAAGGCAGACAGTAACCTCTGAACCGTTCTCAGTTAACAAGTTTGAATGAATTTTAAATAAGGTGTGGATAATGAATGTGTTTGTGATGCACACGCACACACACACACACACACACACACACACACACACACACACACAGATAGTCAGTATAGTAGCAAGTTACTGTGATGCTATTGGCACTTTCAAGACAACTTTTTTTCAAACCACACAGGGTAAATATCAGTTTAATAGTATACTGACTGGCCAAAAAATAAGACTGAATGGAAGTGCAATTAGAAAATGCCTCATCTGCAATGTTTGAGAATGTATGTGGTCATGTCAAATGACCCACTAGACATACATAATGTGTGTGATACTCTTGAATAAACATGAGAAAGCAGAAGGATCACAGTGACTTCACAAGTGACAGTGGCTGCCCGTACAACTGCATTGTCCCTTAATACAGCGGCTGCATTGTCCATCAAGAAGGTCTCCTGGAAGCTCCTCGAATGGAAACATCAGAAAACCAGAAAGCATAGCTATGGGCATGAAGGATCAAGCCCACAGATGTATGCACAGTTTTGTGACAACAACAAACATGCTATAGGGGCCCAAATCACAGAGAACTTCAACATTATTCTACTTATATCACTCCAGTCAGTGTATATTATTTTGTATCTTATTGTGACCTGTTTTAAATAGAATAATACACATGTATTGCTGCATCCTAGTAATTTGCTGTAGGTCATATTGTGTGATTGCTGCAAGAACATTGGAGTGTGTTTGAACTACAACACAGGAAGTGATAAAATACCAGAAGAGAGCAGCAACTTTTCATCTGTAGCGTTATTCCAAATTTCAAATTCCAAAAGCTAAGAACCCAATGATCTTCAACTGAGTTAAAGGAGTACAAGTAGTAGATAGGGGCAGAATCTCGAAAAAAAAAAAAAAGTTAAGACTGAAATGTGATGACTGTGTCAAAACAAACCTATAATGCAGCATCTGAACTTCAGAAAAAAAGTGAAAATTATAGGTAAAGTGACAGATGCCTGATGCTGCCCTGTAAGATAGCTGAGGCAGAATAAAGAACTAAGTAGTAGTAAGGTGTTCTCTTCCATGAATCAGAGGAGGGCAGAGGTTTTATTCCAATTATAAATTGCATTAAGAAAGCTTTTAGGAAGTACCTGGTGGCATGGTAAACTATTATTATTATTTTATATTGCCTTTTATTGTTGTTTCTGTGTATTAACATTAACAATAAAATCAAATAAAAGAATACACACGTATATATATTGTTTTTATACGAGGGTGCTCAGGGTGGCAATGCTGTGAGTACCGCCATACAGTAGTATATGGTACCGTCAGCATGTTTTTGAGATCTATCTTTATTATTTCGAGCCAAAGCATGTTTCAAAGCCTAAATAAATGAAGTGTGTAGGAAGTGTTGTGACCCAGAACTCCACCTCACCCCAGCAGTAAGGTCATGTGATTGTGGCACACAGTTCTGTGCTTGCACTCGTTCTGTTACGTGACTCTATGCCGAGACAGCACCAATAGTTTGTTGTTGAGTAGATTTTGTCAGCAGGGGGTTGCTTCTTAAAATTTAACCTCATTCCCTCAGGTTTTGTCCGAGTTGTCTTCTTTATTTTTTTATACATATTTAATCTTCATGCCAGTTGGCTCCAGACCAACGTCATTAATCTTAGTCTCCAAATGACCTTTGCCTGTGTCTGCAGTGGCTATTCCACAGAGTTACAGTATTGTGAGGGTCAGTTGGTATATTTGCAGCAAAACATTGTGAGGAATGAGGCGGAGGCAGACCAAGTAAAATAAGATTTCAAAATGATCACCACTTTTATAAAAGAGAATTTATCAAATTTTACTTCCAGCAAATGTGTTTTTAATAACCAGTCTTACAGTTATCAACATGTTGTTCAAAGTTAATTTCACGGTGTTGAAGAATGTTCAGTGAGGAAAGATTCATTACTCTGGCAGGAGAGACAACTACACTCCTACTCAATAAGAACGCAGCCATGGAATTCTTGTCTGACTGAATAAAGGGCATTTTTATTACTTGTTAAACAGTGATAGATTATCAGACCAATAGGCAGGCAGGCATCCTTTTAAAAGGGATTGAGCTGATGTTCACTAAATAGCCCATTGAAATTATTTTTAGAATAATGTTCTTATCTAGCAAATTAATTCTGAATGTTTTTTAAGGGCCCATTGTGATGGTACACACCATCACTGAGAAGGACTGTGAGAATCATTATTTGGCAACATAAACAGCTACATGTTTATGTCCTTAATTAAGAGTATTAAAACTATTGCATTGACGGACGTATGCTTTTAATAACAGAGTAAAATGAAAACGTGTATTTACTTGAAATGTGTAACCCCGGGGTTTGAGTTGGTCATGAAAAGGAAAAAGAGAGAAAAGGTTTTTGTAAACTTTAAAGGCAAAGTGGAGTGGAAGGCTTATTGTTGTTGTTGTACAAAAATCAACCCTTTAGATATGTTCGCCTGGCTTACAATAGGCCTCCTTTTGGAAAAAACATATACAGTATTGTAACAGGGGAGATCTGTGCTGACTCTTCTGGCGTGTTCATAGTGCTGCAGGGAGAGGGCAGCAGCTCGTCAATATCTGCCTGTCAGTCATGGCAGTGACACGGAGAGGGGAAAGAGTGGGTGTGCGGACTTTCCTTCTCTCTGAGTGGCTGGGAGGCGGGTCTTGGGGGGATTGCTGACCCTATAAGTTTCATTCTGCTGTTCCCTCAGGTCTGCCCACGGAGACGTAAGCCGGCGTGCGGA
Source organism: Acipenser ruthenus (assembly GCF_902713425.1). Lineage (NCBI taxonomy): Eukaryota > Metazoa > Chordata > Actinopteri > Acipenseriformes > Acipenseridae > Acipenser > Acipenser ruthenus. Next base: position 4,678,541 of record NC_081190.1, on the reverse strand, counting down.
AGCGCTGGAGAAAAATCAGCCCGGACGAAAAATCCCGGCGAGACAAACAAAACCAAAAGAAAGAAAGATTTAGCAGTAGCGGGGGAAAAGAAAACTCTTGGGCAGCCCCCGACAAAGTGGATAGCAGGCTGAGGGAGCCGCTAGAGTAGGACGGAGACCCGGGCCGTACGGATAGCGACGGTTGGGGAGAAGCTGCCGAGTGCAGCACTTTTTATTTTGTAGTTTTGTTTACTGTGTTTTGTTTTCTCTGTTTCTTTTGCCTTTTGATTAGTGTTCTTTTTGTTCTCACTTCTGTACCCTGTACCGCTCCGGTATAGTGGTGGCTCTGTCGCTACCATAGTTGGTACGGCAGGCCACCGACAACAGCGCCCTCTGCGGGCTGAACCCAAAATAAGTTTCTAATAAAACTGGGCACCTGTGCGGTGTTTTCAGCCTCATTTCTGTCTCCTGTGTCAGTGAATTACCCACCACCCTTCCACACGTGGTGTCAGAAGTGGGATTCACTGGCACTGCCCCCTTCAAGCAGTGCACACCAGCATGGATGCTTCCCAGTTTGCGGAGATGATGAATCTCCTGCGCCAGACCCTGACGGCAGCGGTGCAAGGGCCGGCTAGACCGGCGGGACCTGACCCCCGGTTGATGAGACCAACCAAGATGACGGCAGAGGATCGACCCGAAGCCTACCTGGAGGTGTTCGAGGCGCTGGCGACCTCTGCCGGGTGGGATCAGGCCCAATGGGCCAGTTACCTCTTGCCCCAGTTAACGGGGGAGGCGCAAGCGGCAGCGAGGACGCTGTCTCCCGACCGGATGATGGACTACCCCACGCTAAAAGCTACCATCCTGAATCGCGTGGGGGCCACACCGGAGGGCTATCGGAGGAGGTTTCGGGAGGAGCGCTTCCCGCCCGAGGAGCACCCTAGAACCATAGCGCATCGTTTAAATGAGTATGCCATGGGGTGGTTGCGGCCAGATGCGACCACGAAAGCGAGGCTGGTGGAGGTGATTGTGGTGGAGCGCTTTCTGGAGTGTCTAGCTCCGGAACCACGGCTGTGGGTACAGCGGCAGGCACCCGCCACCATGGATCAGGCGGTCGCCCTGGCAGAGCAGTACCGGGCAGCCGAACCAACGCCAGCCAGGCTGCCGGGGAGAAGCACTGCGGCATCATTGGCTCCACCGGCCCCGGATAGGGCGAAGGGACTGGGGGGAAGGGGTGTACAAGGTTTTGGGCGGGGGGGGCTGTGCGAGCTCCCGGCCCGGGGACCGGGGCAGCGTGGGGTTCCCCGCGGGCTGCTGCGGGGTCGGACCGGGGTCTCGCACGGTTTCCTTACCGTCGAGCCCCTTTGATGGCTCCGGTGTTTCCACCTCTTGCCGAGGCTCCAGGGCGAGAAACTAGCCCACTGCGGTGTTGGACGTGCCGGGAGGTGGGACACCTCGCGCGGGATTGCCCCGTGATGGAGTGTGACCTCAGCCGACCAGGTAAGCCTGTTCAATTACCTCAGTCACTTCAGCAGACGGGTTTTGTTATTCCTGTGACAGTGGATGGTACAAAAACCCAGGCGCTCCTGGATTCAGGGTGTGGTCAGTCCCTAATACAGGATAGCCTAATCTCACTGGGGCATAAACGGTTATTGGGACAGGTGCATATCAAATGTATTCATGGGGATGTACGCTCCTACCCTAAGATAAGTGTGAATATAACGATTGGCCAGCAGGGGACGCAGGTGCATGTAGGGTTATGTCCTCGATTGCCAGTACCAGTAGTTCTGGGGCGGGACTGTGGGCAGTTTAAGGATTGGTTAGCTGCTCTGACAGCCCCGCCCACCCTATTGGCCAAGAAGGAGGAAGTAATTGGAGAGATCTTCCCCTTCTGTGACCCGAATTGGTTTTGCCAGAGATTTAGACCCCGAAAAACTAAACGGGAACGTCGGGCCGCTAAGAATGAGGGCTGGCGATGGAAGGAGTCCGAGAGGTTTCAGGTGGGGGCGGTTGGTGAAGAGTCGGGGGGGGAGGCTGCAGAGCCGGCACAAGCGTCCGGCTCGGCTGCCTCCGCTCCGGACCGACCCGACCCCGAGCTGGAAGCCATGGGAGCTGATTTTTTAGCTCGTTCCCGTGACTTCCGACTCGAGCAAGGGCGTGACGACGTGCTGGGCAGGCTCTTTGACCAGGCAGCGGTGGTTAATGGTCGGGTGGTCGAGCCCAGACGCGCCGCCACGTACCCTCACTTTGAGATTAATCGAGACCTGCTGTATCGTGTTGACAAATTACCCCAGACGGGGGAGGTGCGTCATCAGTTGCTCATCCCTCAGCCCTTTAAGGAGGATTTGCTGCAGCTTGCTCACGCTATTCCCCTGTCTGGTCACTTAGGAAGGGACAAAACCAAAGCGAGGCTGGTGACACGGTTCTATTGGCTGGGGCTGGATGGTGACGTCAGACGGTTTTGTGAACGGTGTGGGGAGTGTCAGAAAGCTAGCCCTAGAGCCGTCCCGCGAGCCCCACTGGTGCCATTGCCCCTAGTGGAAGCTCCGTTTGAGCGTATTGGGATGGACATAATCGGGCCATTGGAAAGGAGTGCGGCGGGATACACACACCTATTAGTCATTTTGGATTACGCGACGCGTTATCCAGAGGCTATACCCCTCCGATCTATGTCCGCTAAGTCTGTTGCCGACGAGCTCGTGAAGGTTTTCTCCCGGGTGGGGATCCCCAAGGAGATACTGACCGACCAAGGCACTAACTTTATGTCCCGGCTAATCCGCGGGACATGTAAACTTTTGGGGATTAAGACCATTAGGACATCGGTGTTTCATCCTCAGACCGATGGGCTTGTGGAGCGCTTTAATAAGACCCTTAAGAACATGTTGCGCAGATTTATTAGTAGTGATGTGCGTTACTGGGACCAGCTGATTCCTCCCCTTCTCTTTGCGATCAGAGAGGTACCCCAGGCTTCCACGGGGTTTTCTCCATTCGAGCTGCTGTATGGGCGAAGACCCCGGGGTGTGCTCGATCTGGTCAGAGAGATGTGGGAGGAACAGCAGGATAATTCGACGAATGCCGTCCGGTATGTGTTGGACCTGCGCAAACGTCTGGAGTCTGTTGGAAAATGGGCGCAGGATAATTTGCAGCAGGCACAACACAGACAGGAGACCCAATACAATAGAGGAGCCCGGTTGCGCACATTTCAGCCGGGGGATAAAGTGCTTCTATTATTACCCAGTTCCGAGTCGAAACTCCTGGCTAAGTGGCAAGGACCCTTCGAGGTTACACGCCGGGTTGGGGCGGTGGATTATGAGATCTGCCAGCCGGAGCGGCGGAGAGAGAAACACATTTATCATGTTAACCTCCTGAAGCCCTGGCTGCAACCGGAGGCATTGATAGTGGCGCAGGCAGATGACGTCACCGACCTGGGACCTGATCTTTCTGTGTTGGCGAAAACAGGGTCGGTACAGATTGCAGAGAATCTGACACCAACACAGAAATGTCAGGCTCGGGCGCTGGTGACGAAATTTCCTGATGTGTTTTCTCCCGTCCCGGGGCGGACTCGAGTAGCCCATCATCACATTGAAGTTGAGCCGGGGACGCTAGTTCGCCAGAGGCCATACCGTGTACCTGAACGTAAAAGACAGGTAATAAAAACGGAAATTGATGAAATGCTGAGACTGGGGGTAATAGAAGAGTCCCAAAGTGACTGGAATAGTCCAATTGTTTTAGTGGATAAGCCGGACGGGTCAACTCGGTTTTGCATTGACTTCAGGCGAGTTAATGAAAAATCGAAGTTTGACGCTTATCCCATGCCCCGGGTAGATGAATTGCTGGAGCGTCTTGGCACGGCTCATTTTATGACGACACTGGATTTAACGAAGGGGTACTGGCAGATACCCCTGACCCCGAAATCCAAAGAGAGGACGGCGTTTTCGACTCCCTTCGGATTATACCAATTTAGGACCATGCCCTTTGGGTTGCACGGAGCACCAGCCACTTTCCAGCGGATGATGGATCGCATTTTGCGGCCCCATCAGCAGTACGCCGCTGCTTACATAGATGACGTGGTTATCCACAGTGAGGATTGGCCGAGTCATCTGTGTAAGGTAGCGGCGGTATTGCAATCCTTGCGGGAGGCTGGGCTCACTGCTAACCCAAAGAAATGTGCCATTGGGAAGAGTGAGTCGGAGTATTTGGGGTATCGAGTAGGGGGTGGCCAGATCAGACCGCTGATTGCTAAGGTGAAAGCCTTGGCTGACTGGCCGGTCCCTACGACCAAAACCCAGGTGCGCTCTTTCTTGGGACTAGCGGGCTATTACAGGAAGTTCATTCCGGACTTCGCTACGCTCGCTGCTCCCTTGACAGACCTCACCCGGAAGGCTGCCCCAAATACGGTTCAGTGGACGGAGCCGTGCCAGAGGGCCTTTCTCGCCTTGAAGCGGAGATTGTGTAGTAAGCCAGTGCTATGCAGTCCGGATTTCGGTAAGAGGTTCACCCTGCAGACGGATGCGTCAGAGACAGGTCTCGGGGCAGTGTTGTCTCAGGAGGTGCGGGGAAGCGAGCACCCGGTCCTGTACATCAGCAGGAAGCTCCTTCCCCGCGAGAAGAACTATAGTACCATCGAGAAGGAGTGTCTCGCAGTAAAATGGGCAGTCGAGTCACTCCGGTACTACCTCCTGGGGCGACACTTCACCCTGGTTACAGATCATGCCCCCTTGGCATGGCTTCACCGGATGAAGGATAACAACGCCAGAATCACGCGATGGTACTTGGCCCTGCAGCCCTATGCCTTCAGGGTTGTCCACCGAGCAGGGAAACTGCATCAAAACGCAGATTTTTTCTCTCGGGAAGGCATGGGGTTGTAGGATTTTCGAATGGACCGGTGGTGCCATTCTAAGGGGGAGGATATGTAACAGGGGAGATCTGTGCTGACTCTTCTGGCGTGTTCATAGTGCTGCAGGGAGAGGGCAGCAGCTCGTCAATATCTGCCTGTCAGTCATGGCAGTGACACGGAGAGGGGAAAGAGTGGGTGTGCGGACTTTCCTTCTCTCTGAGTGGCTGGGAGGCGGGTCTTGGGGGGATTGCTGACCCTATAAGTTTCATTCTGCTGTTCCCTCAGGTCTGCCCACGGAGACGTAAGCCGGCGTGCGGAAGCGCTGGAGAAAAATTAGCCCGGACGAAAAATCCCGGCGAGACAAACAAAACCAAAAGAAAGAAAGATTTAGCAGTAGCGGGGGAAAAGAAAACTCTTGGGCAGCCCCCGACAAAGTGGATAGCAGGCTGAGGGAGCCGCTAGAGTAGGACGGAGACCCGGGCCGTACGGATAGCGACGGTTGGGGAGAAGCTGCCGAGTGCAGCACTTTTTATTTTGTAGTTTTGTTTACTGTGTTTTGTTTTCTCTGTTTCTTTTGCCTTTTGATTAGTGTTCTTTTTGTTCTCACTTCTGTACCCTGTACTGCTCCGGTATAGTGGTGGCTCTGTCGCTACCATAGTTGGTACGGCAGGCCACCGACAACAGCGCCCTCTGCGGGCTGAACCCAAAATAAGTTTCTAATAAAACTGGGCACCTGTGCGGTGTTTTCAGCCTCATTTCTGTCTCCTGTGTCAGTGAATTACCCACCACCCTTCCACAAGTATATTTTAATATATGGTAGAAAAGTATGATCCTTATATTTTTCATATATAGGAATTGGCACCTTTTTATATATTATCCATATATTTATTTTATATGTTGAAAATATACAGTGCACAATATATTTTCATTAGTCTGTTATTACAGACTAAAATATATTTTAAATATATCCCATATATTTTAAATATATAAAAAGGTGCCAATTTCTATATATGAAAAATATAAGGATCATACTTCTCCCATATATTAAATATATATATATATATATATATATATATATATATATATATATATATATATATATATATATATATATATATATATATTTTTCCCTTCCACCTTGACATTCCATCCCCATTCACTATCATTTTCCAATATTACCATTAAAAATGTAACAACAGTATACAATGCTTTGCCATGTATTTGCTATGTCTGGTATTGAGCTAGTCTTGATCAGTTTGCATAGGGATTTATAAAAAAAAATAAAATAAAATAAAATAATGAATTGAGCTCACAACCCATTGCCTTGTCAACAGTGGCAGTGTGCCTGTGATTGTCAACATCTCCTCATTATAATACACTGTGAGGAACATAAAGGTACAAATCCTAGCAGCTCTCTTAAATAATTAAAATCAATTAGTAACCCCAATTACTGTACAGTGACCTTCCAGGTTAACCAATTCTAGCTGGTCGTTCAGGTCTGCTGCTTTCCATTTGCTTTACGGTCATTAGACTCAAGTTGATTTTTTCCTAAATGTCTAAAAGCATTGACTGCTGTTTCTTCTTTTTTTATTTAGGAAATCATACAGTACATTGTTACCAAATGTGTCTCTAGAACCACAGTCTGCTCTCATTGTGTCTGTAAGCAAATTAGCTATATTTTTACTATACTGCAGGAATTGCACACTATTGACAATACCTGGTAAAACACTGTATTAAAAGGCAAATATATGCAGTATTATCTGTAATCCTTGAACACAATTGAATGCCAGTTTCTATGTACTGTACAATGTTGTGATCAGACACTTGAATGTTGGTTTGTTATAGTTATGTACAATAAGACTGAATGTAACAATGCAAAAGCATGTCACGAGTCAGAGACACAACAGGCAGCGATGTAACTCAGCAGCAGCAGCAGCAGATCCTGTCTGTGAGCAGTGAGGCAGTGATTCCCGAGTCAGAGACGGAACAGGCAACGATGTAACTCAGCAGCAGCAGCAGCAGATCCTGTCTGTGAGCAGTGAGGCAGTGATTCCCGAGTCAGAGACACAACAGGCAGCGATGTAACTCAGCAGCAGCAGCAGCAGATCCTGTCTGTGAGCAGTGAGGCAGCGATTCCCGAGTCAGAGACGGAACAGGCAGCGATGTAACTCAGCAGCAGCAGCAGCAGATCCTGTCTGTGAGCAGTGAGGCAGTGATTCCCGAGTCAGAGACAGAACAGGCAACGATGTAACTCAGCAGCAGCAGCAGATCCAGCGTGTGAGCAGTGACGCAGCGATTCCCGAGTCAGAGACGGAACAGCGGCGGTCCCGAGTCAGAGACGGAACAGCGGCGGGTCCCGAGTCAGAGATGGAACAGCGGCGGGTCCCGAGTCAGAGACGGAACAGCGGCTGTAAAAGGGATCTGTTTATTCCTTCTGTTTAGTGGTGATATTAATTGGGTACTCTTGAAGCATAATTGTATTTGTCACGCCTTAAAAACTAAATCAGTTTGCACATTGGTGGAAATTCTGGAGATTCACTGTGTTGAAAACACTGCGCACACTCTGAAATTAAATACATTTTGTTAAATTTGTTAAATTGAGTGATAATCAGTAAAGGAGGATTTTGTAACAAAATACGTAACAAAACATGGTGATTATTGTGAATTTACAATACAGAGCTTGGAGAATGAATGTCAACCTGACGAGAAGGTTGCACACTTGTTTGAAACTGACCCACGCATGAGAAAGAAAATTAAAAAGCAAAAGGTTGCTGTGTTGGGGCGGCGAGTGGTCACATTGGGTTTGATAGAACCAGGAGAGGAAACAGAAAACAATAGGAAAAAGGCTCAGCTAGCCTATCAAGACTTATGGAACATATCAGGAGAGAGGAAAGACAGGCAGGTAAAGCAAGACTGGTAGAGATAGGGATACAACTGAGCAAAACTGAGATATGTGCCTGGGAATATTTTATTACAAATATTTTTGTGAATGAATGTTAAGTATTTGTTTGTTTGTATATGAGTTTTATGTTTAAGACACGGGTGAATTTAAGAACCACCTCTGAATCATGCATACATATTTAGATTACATGCAAAACTGAGGATATTGTTAATTTGGCTAATAGGACATCTTTCCCCTCTTTCCCCTCTCACTGCACAGATGTGAATGTGGTCTTTCCCTCAGAGATTAAGTATACATTATACTATCTAAGTCTAGAGTATACATTACACAGAAATGTAATTCTGTTAAAAACAACTTAAGGAAAACTTAAATGTTGATTTTTACTAGTAATTTTATAATAATTACAAGTGAAGCCAGATGTGGTTTTATATTGTTTTGTTATTTGAGAAAAAAAAAGGTGGGGGGGTAGGATGCGAACTGAGAAGGTTCTATATGAAATTATGAACATACTTGGAGAAGGCAATTTAAAAACATTAACTTTTGAATAAAGATAGGAATTTAGTTTAATTGTACTGAATCTTCAAGGATATGATAAGACAGTGAAAACTGGCTTGGAAACTAGTTTCACTGATAAGCAAGTCTGCTGGAGAACTGAAATTCCTAACTGCACTGATGCGGTTAGTCTAGTGTGGTAATTGTGAGCAATGAAGGACATATTTTGCCAACAGAGAAACAAATGCATCCTATCTGTGATGGATAAAAGGGAACAACACTCCCAGTAGAGGTTCTGGGAGTTTCATAAACTTTTAAAGGAGAAACAAACCACTGCAAGCAGTACGTTTAACTTACAAATCACATGCATAGAGATATAGAGATTTGGGATTACTTTCAGAGTACAGACACAGGACTGAGGCTTTCTCTTCTCCTACAGGTTCATTTGGAACTGATATTTTATACTAAGTTTACAATATGGGGTGGACATAGGCTCTGAAATACCCAAGATAGAATTTAGCAGACATTCTGGTGGTGACTCATGAAACTGCAATAACATTATTAATTCAAAAGCTATATATAAATAAATGGGGGTGTACTAATTATAGCAGAGATATGTGTTTGTGTCGAGACAAAGGAAGGATTTGCACTTAATATCGCAATAGAGATCTTGAGAGAGAATAGCGTTTGTACCTAAACAGATCATTGAGATAAAAGCACCAAATATTCTTTCTCTCATACAGATTGCATCAGGTAGGGTACACATTCCCAGCTGAAAGAAAGAATTCAAGGGAGAATGACCCATTGAAGGTTGAAATTAAATCAGATATTATCAAAAGAATTAATACTGCAGTTGATTTTCTTCTAGGTTTTGAAATTAAGTGGTTGCTCTGGGGATTCGGAAGGAGACAACAATGAAACATTCAGCTGATCATACAGAACTTTTTACTCTGAGACATTTGAAACTGCTGTTATGCTGAAAAACAAATGCCTGACTATGAGATCACCTACCATGGACATTTTTTAAAAATAATGTGACATTTGAATGATTCACTGTAGTGTTGAATATGTTTAAAATGAATGAATGGAAAATACTGTTAATGTTATTTGTAACAATGGGTTAGCAATAGCAATATTATGCAAATAGATTACATCTGTGGGGGTATTGTAGAGAGAGTATCACAAGCTATAATGGAGGTTTGTATAACTACAGTATATAAAGGAACAGGTGCCTACTAATGTGTTACAGATAGATAGTTAAGCATGCACGCACTATTTTAGTACTTCTTCAATGCGTAGTGATCATTTTAAGTTTTAGTTATAGTTTTAATCAATCTTATGTGCATCATAAGGTTGAGATGGCCTAGAATATTGGATTCTAGAAAGATGGAATTTTACACACACAAATACATATATATATATATATATATATATATATATATATATATATATATATATATATATATATATATATATATATATATCATAAGGAAAAATTATGCTTAAAGTTTTTAAAAGACGGTATCATTTTTGGACAAGAACATAACATTGTTTATCATTATATTCTGTCACCTGAAATGTTTAATCAAATGATATTATAAAGATGTCATGTATATAAAAAGGCAAAGCTTGTGGAACTATCACAGGTATAGACTAGGCAGACTGGAAATGTATTGACAAATGCTTGAACGATGATTGATATTGTGTGTTCTTTATTTTTACTATTTTATCACTTATCATTTTTATTACATTTAATTCAATGCTGTAGTGATCAGACAGTGCTGTGGTCAAGACATAAGGAGTGTCATTTAAGCTGTGATTGGCAGAAAAAAATAGAAATATTGCACATGATTTTAAAGATCCTGATTCAACAAACTGCAGGTGGAAAATATCACACCCCAACATGAGAAGGTGGGGGAAGGAATTCAGTATGTGACTTGTAACACCAATAAATGAGTCTTGTTGTTTTATATGTTAATCCTGTATTCTCTCAGCATATTATTTCTGTACTTGAATTTTGTATAGAAATAATGGGTGAACATATCTACGAAAATGGTAAAAATATATATTTATATATATATATATATATATATATATATATATATATATATATATAAAGAAAAAAAATCAGGCCTACTGTTTCGTATTTTGGATAATGTTTTTTTTTTTTTTAATCCAAAACTAATGTTTGTTAAAATATTTCATGAACAGTTGATTAAATGTTTACTACATTTTTATTTAACGGTCCAAACTGTGCTACATGTTTCATTGAGCCACACCATTCAGTGAAATACACTATGCATACTGAGTGCAAATTGTGTGCTGTTTATCATAATAGAAAGAACTGCTAACTCCAAAAAATATGTAAGCATTTACATTAGTACCACTGTAGAATTTTATCAAGAATTACCTTTAGGACACAAAAATAATGTTGCACCTTAAAAAACGTGTTTTATTTTAGTTTTAAAATCATTATTACTTATGGATTTTTACCTTAATATACCATTCTACTCTTTCTATAATATAAATGCAATGTTTTAACAGTACCTCTGCCTCCTTGCTTTAATTTCATATTGTTATCAATTCACCTTTTGTCTTGCCAAAGCTCTCCGGGCTGGAAAGGACTGCAGGAGGTTCGATCCATCAACCCTGGTCCACTTCACTCTGCACAGCTCAGTAATCAAGCCTCCCGACACTGCCCCCAGTAGAGGTGACCGGGGAGATTCACTTTGCTGTATTACAAAAAACAAAGAGCATGCATACAGAAACAAATTACTGTTATTAACTTTAATTATAACTTACTGGTGCATTAAAGTGACAAAGCAAAAAATACAAAAGAAAAATAACTAAGATGTTGTGTCCCAAAAGTGGAAATACGAACAGATGCCGTCTGCATCAACAAAACACAAGCTGCGGCCTGGAACATGGTACCTTGGGGATCTGAAAACTACACAGATGCCTGCCCATGCAATATGATTTTCTATTTAATCCTGTGGGCCTGCAGTCTAAACATGAATGATATGCTGATGCAGCCGGGGACAATCGACTCTCGCTGGCCCTGCTACGAGTTAGTCTTTCCCTCATTCTGTGTTGTGTATGTATGAGTGCAGAAAAACAAAGAGACGTTATATCCTTTGCGCAGAGAGCTTCAGTGTTTGTTTGGACTGTTGCGTACTGCATTACAGAAAAGAAAAAGAAAACATTTTATGTTTCACGTTGCTCCAAAACAATAGGCCAAGCACATTTCATTACAGCAACACACGTGGAGTACAGTACATGGGAAACAAAATGCATTTTATATATAATCGTATGCTTCAAACAATCAAAAGGCATGTTATCGATGATCTTAATACATATAGTAAAGCTCCTCATTAAATACGAATACAAATGCTTGAAAATAATAAAAAACTTTATTTTGAACATTAAAACTGTCTCAGAGTCTCCAGGTAGCGTTGTCCCACTTCTGAGCACCAAATGTGACAAGGAATGACCGAGGTTGAGACTCAGAGACAGTTTTAATGTTCAAAATAAAGTTTTTTTTAATAAACTAAAAATACAAAATAAACCGGCACAAGGGCCAAACAAAAAGGTTCAAAACACAAAATACAAACAAAATGAAACTTACAAAAGAATAAAGCTTCCAGGCTGGGCATTGCCTTCACTGGATTGCAAAAACGAAAAAACACACAGAAAAACACAGAAAAACACAGAAAACCACAGAAAACCACAGAAAACCACAGTCACTTCCTCTCCTTCTAGAACTCTCCTCTCTAAATAGAAGGCTGAGGCCTCCTTTTATGCCAGGTGGCTGAGTCCTCAATTGAATGATTAATGGGTTGATTGCTCCCACCTGACGCAATCAACCTGGGCAGGGAGGAGAATTTAACTCCTTCCCTGCCAGTATTTCTAAGGGCAGAGCCCTGCTCTGCCACAATAGCCTATGAAATAAGTTGAATGCCTTGATTATAAATACGATAGTAAGTGTGTGTTTAGAAGCTTAATAGTCAGTATTAATAATTGATTTAAATTGGTGTGAAGTGATGGAAATGGCGAAACTGGTGTAGGTACTGTAGGACTGCAGAACAGGTTAACGGATTTAAGTGTTTTAAAAAAAATAGTGCTGCTTGTTATCCTTACTGTTTTTCTAATTTGCTTAAATAGGCATAACATGTTTTAAAGTACAAGCTTGTGCTATGTTAAACTTCATTTGGGAACATGAAGTTTAATGGGAAATATATATATGTAGCATCCCTGAGTGGTTTCGAGGTCTGTTTTGTGCTGTAAATTATTATACAGTACAAGTTCTCAAAAAGACACAGGAGAATGAATCCGGTTTACAGCTTTTATTTGTGTCCGTCAGTCCGACTATTTTTCAAACTCAACACAATGAATGAAACTTAGTATTCAGACTCACTAGTAACAGAGTCATAAAAAAATAATGCAAGTCTTAATTTATATATATATATATGTATCTTACTATACATCGTTGGGTTCAGTAATGCAGGGGAAAAAGTGCGGAATAGCCTCCCCAAACAAGACTCACAAACCGCTTATGGTTTGCAACCAGCAAAGTTTAAGAGGTAATAAGTGAAATGAGTAATGGTTATGAATGCTGATAATCAGCAGGGAGGATTGCAGCAAGGAAATAGTCACAAGGCAGGCTGTACTCTGGAAATCAAACAGCCAATTAAGCAGGTAATCAGAAAATTGAACCTAATTAAAAAATAAGTGGGGTATAAGCACTGAGGTCAAAGGTGCTCAGCAGGCACTGAGATGAAAAAAGAAGCTGGTCAGAAATCTGGTGCTGGACATCAGTCTGTGGAGTTAAACACACACAGGGTCTGATTTAAAATAATAGTGCACCGGCATTGTTTTTAAATAGCTGTCATTACATTTACCTAGATGACATGAAGATTCTGAGCAGTTTCACACCTCTTGCTTGGAATGGCTGCTGCAGATGAAATCATTATATAAAGTTGATGTCCCTTTCAGAGGTCTTATTTTAAAATGAAAATGTCCTTGGTGACTGTTGAAGTTTAGCATAGTGTCCAAAGTGGCCACTGCTCTTTTGTGACGGTTATACTTTATGTAATTAGTTATTTAAATAAAGTTTGTTTTCTGATTTTATAACAAAATACAATTTAATCTTCATGAAGTTGTTCTGTTGTTAAAAAAGCAAATAAGATTTTACCAAGTTGTTTTTAAGAGTGGATGGGAAGTGTTTTAATTCACCAGAAGCCTTTCCATACTGATCAGCTGGAAATCTGTTTTGACTTATACAAAAAGACATATCAGCGTATTACTTGTGCATCAAAATGTTTTATGTTTTAGTAAAACAATGTGTTACAGATTTTGAATCCCTTTCTCATAATGATATCTTTTCATAACGGTTTCCCTGGTGGTGTGTGTTATTGCTTTTGCAGGATTATTTTTATATCATGAACTGAGTTAATCTAAATTGTAAGCATATAATTAAAGCCTTATTTGATAAGTCCCCTAAAAAAGTTTCAACCTTAAATATTTTAGGATGACTATAACTGAAGGATACTGGGCACAGTATTCACAAAATATCATATTAAATTCAGCGTGAAATATCTTTTGAAGGTCAGAAGCATAACTGTAAATTAAAGCACTGCTGATAAGCTCCATTCCGATGTTTCAGGTTATACAGCATTCAACTGAAGACTTCATAAAATTCTATATTGCTGGAAAGCGAGCTGAATATCCTCCAAACAGTATGTTCCAGTGAAGTCTTTCTACCTTATGCAAATGATAAATGGGTTGCTTTCATTCTTCAGTCTAATGCACTAAATGTGAAGTGTTAAGAAGATTTAAGAGGCAGAGGCAATTCTTGCCTGGCTTATTCCTCATATATGCTCAATTAACCTCACTGGCCTCTAGACCAAAAGTCAGCATGGCGGGTGTCATTTGAATTGAACACATGCCAGCTGCTCATCACGTTATTGACTTGCATCAGCAGCTCTGTTACAAGAGCAGGGTTAGAAATGAGCTGCCCCATCTCTCTCCTGTTAAGAGCAGGGTTAGAAATGAGCCGCCCCATCTCTCTCCTGTTAAGAGCAGGGTTAGAAATGAGCCGCCCCATCTCTCTCCTGTTAAGAGCAGGGTTAGAAATGAGCCGCCCCATCTCTCTCCTGTCCAAGAGCAGGGTTAGAAATGAGCTGCCCCATCTCTCTCCTGTCTAAGAGCAGGGTTAGAAATGAGCTGCCCCATCTCTCTCCTGTCCAAGAGCAGGGTTAGAAATGAGCTGCCCCATCTCTCTCCTGTCCAAGAGCAGGGTTAGAAATGAGCTGCCCCATCTCTCTCCTGTCCAAGAGCAGGGTTAGAAATGAGCTGCCCCATCTCTCTCCTGTCTAAGAGCAGGGTTAGAAATGAGCTGCCCCATCTCTCTCCTGTCCAAGAGCAGGGTTAGAAATGAGCTGCCCCATCTCTCTCCTGTCCAAGAGCAGGGTTAGAAATGAGCTGCCCCATCTCTCTCCTGTTAAGAGCAGGGTTAGAAATGAGCCGCCCCATCTCTCTCCTGTCCAAGAGCAGGGTTAGAAATGAGCTGCCCCATCTCTCTCCTGTTAAGAGCAGGGTTAGAAATGAGCTGCCCCATCTCTCTCCTGTCCAAGAGCAGGGTTAGAAATGAGCCGCCCCATCTCTCTCCTGTCCAAGAGCAGGGTTAGAAATGAGCTGCCCCATCTCTCTCCTGTCTAAGAGCAGGGTTAGAAATGAGCCGCCCCATCTCTCTCCTGTTAAGAGCAGGGTTAGAAATGAGCTGCCCCATCTCTCTCCTGTCCAAGAGCAGGGTTAGAAATGAGCCGCCCCATCTCTCTCCTGTCCAAGAGCAGGGTTAGAAATGAGCCGCCCCATCTCTCTCCTGTTAAGAGCAGGGTTAGAAATGAGCTGCCCCATCTCTCTCCTGTGCCACGGGGAGCTTAATTTTTTATTCCTTTGCAATGTGTTGGACTGCAGAAGAAGTGAATCTTTCAAACTGTGAAATGGTACCAAATTAACTGTTTATACACTAAAACTAACATCTAAAGTTAGAATATACTTTGTACATTATACTGTATATTGTTTCCCATTGCTCATTGCTGTTTAATAAAACACAAGAGTTGATTCATTTGGGTCTCAATTAGCAAAAGTGCAAGAGGAATGAACAGAAATCATTCGGGTCACAAGATTATAAGAAGTTTTACACCTGATATTGGAACAATGTCCAGCAAATTGATACAATGAATGCTTACAATTCATTTGGAACATATTTAAAAAAAATGTTCCATGGATAATTTAAACATGTAATTGTGTTAACTGTGGCAATTAACCATAATTAAACATATAAAGAAATCATGTCAGTTCTACTTTGTCCAACAGAAAAGGACCATAGAGATTTGATGTAGAGAGGTTAAAAATGTCACTTTTGTATTCTAGACAAAAATGTTTTTTATGTTTTACTCAATGTCTCAATGACCACAGAGACCATGTGATTGTTTTGGAATGACTGAGATAAGGTTTCATCAGCATAGTGTTTCATCAGTTGTTATTATTTGGTCTTAGTCTCATGTAGCAGTGTGACAGAGAGCGAATGAATCCTAGTCAACAATCTCCCTCCCGACCTGTGAGGGCGCTGTATAACAGGAACAGTGTGCCTCGTACTGGATGGTCTAGAGAAGATGTGATTGAACTAGCTATCGCAGGGGGGCGTGATTAAGGGTATAACAGGGGGTGTGACGATGTTATCTGTTACTGAAAGGACCCATTTGGGAAATGGAAGTAATTAATTACCGTGAGTGTTAAGTGTTTTGTTTGTTATTATAGAAGGCTAACCTCCGGGAGCTGTAGCTAAACCAGCAGCAATTAAACCCAGACTCCACTTCAACATTGTACACCAATAAACTTGTGAATCACCACTTTCACTAAGAGCACTCGCTCTGGACTTGTGACCGTGTTGTGTTTGTGTGTGTCTTGTTTAGTGTATTAATATTTCGGGTCTGAACCCCATGGTTTTAAATAAATAAGTTGCCCACGCAACCTGTACATAAATAAACCTTATAATCTTAGAGCTGTACAATTCTCTTGCAAGTTACAATACTATACAGTACCTTACATATATAGCACACACTTAAAAAAAAAATTACATTGTACGGTGATCTACTCTAATTTTCGGTTGGTATGTGCTACTGTAGTCCATATGCTGTATGTGTGTATGTGTGTGTGTAAAACCTGCAACACATTTACATGAACTGTTTTTCAAAGCAAGAGTTGCACAAGCACATAAAACCTGCAGTCCTCCTTCTGCCATTTTCTCACTGGACGACAAAAGTCGCCCCGTGTATAGTGAGAAGGTTATCATGATAAATCACTGACGACATATCGCCAGTGCAGTGAGTGAAAGCTGCCACTTCGTTGACATGAAGGAGGACAGAGACCGCTCCGAAGCTCACCATTCACTTTCATGCTGATATGTATCAGTCCTGTTCACTCTTGTATGTGGTTTGACACTGTACTGTAACATATCTGAGGTAGCGCAGAGGAATTGTCAACAGAAGAAGACTCTTATAGAACAAGAAGAATATGTTTGACAGTGTGATATTGTTTGGTAAGTGATTCTGCTACTGTTTACCAGCAAGAACAGGTGGTTTGACAAACCTTTTAGCCTATGGAAATTGTATGAAATGTTGTTTATTGAAACATATGATGTCCGCTTTAGAATTTAAAAGCATTTGTGCTAGTTGTGGTGAAATCTGAATAAATGTGAGCAAACAAAAATATATGCTGCTAGACTGGTATTTGATGAATTTTCCTGTTTTCTCCATTTTCTTCCAGTTACACTTTTAGTAAATTTATATCACTCAGCGTCTTTTTTCTTATGGCAGCATTTTCCTGATTTTCAATGAACACCTCTCTATTTTCATCAGTAACATTTTGCCAGTTTGTGTGCTGTGGTGAAGTCAGTTAAGATGCCCACGCAACCTGTACAAAAATAAACCTTATAATCTTAGATTTGTACATAACAAGACTGTAAGGGAGTTCTAATAGAATCTATAGGGCTGTAAACTGATAATAATAATAATAATAATAATAATAATAATAATAATAATAATAATAATAATTATAATAATAATAATAATAACACAACTTGACAATTATGTGTTAATGATTAGGGAAATGTATTATTCATTTTAATATAAGACACTGATCAAATTAAAATACAAATTATACTTTAAATGTGCACTTAGCGTGCTCAGTCCTGGAAGAGCAGCAGAATTCAGCTCATGCTCTAGTACAGTACTCACATTCGATGCCGCCAGCGTATTTGCAGACGGTTCGGTGCTTTTACTGATTTTTCCCTCTGACATTCTGGATCATCACAATAGAGATTTGTGCTCTTTTTGAAGCTTCAACCAAACGTATCTGCTTCCGTTTGCATTACTACCACTAAATAAACAGTGCAATTCTTTAAGATTAAAAGATACATACGAGTCCACACGTTTGAAGATGGAATTTTGCAAATCAAAGGTACACACAGTGAGTAACATGCGTACGGCTGCGGGCATCAATAGTTAAAAATGGTTGAAATCTTCAAAGGCTGCCATTTCTTTACGGGCAGTTTGTGTAGATTTCAGCCATAGTCTTGAGTATATACATGATTTTCATCAACTTTCTTTTCAAAGAAGTTGGCAACAGGTTTGTTGGCCTTCCTGCCAAATTTTAGGAATGTAAAATGAAATGCTGTTTTCCATGTTGTATATACAGTATATACTGTATATATATATCAAAGTACAATGATGTTCAATGCGTTCGTTACACAGACAGGATGAAGAAACAGAATTAATCTGCGATGATCATCTAAAGTGTCTACTGAGGAGCCTTTTCAATAATTACAAAATGAATTGGTAGCACTGTTTTGATAAAGCACTTCTGTTAATAATGCCTTGTGCATTATAAAAAGGGGACTAAACTTTCTATGAAGGTACTCTAATTGTTATCATCAACCTTTTGCTTGTTTTTATATGACAGGCAGACACTAAACCACCACTCAATGCTGGATGACGGTTATACACTGTTAAAGTGGCAGTGCCTTTTTTTATTTATTTATTGCATTTATATAGCGCTTTTTATACAAAAGTATCGCAAAGCACTGTACCATACTGATGTATTTCTTGTTATCATTGTTACTTCTTGTCATGCACCTTTTCACGCAGCTCAGTGTGTCTGTTGGCATTCACCTCAGCTGCTAAACCTAATTCAATTTTATTACCCTATTTGCATTTCTTTCCCATATTTCTTTCCCACACAGTATTCTGTCTACATTGTAGAAACATACTCAAATCAGCAGGTATTGGTCAGTTGTCAGAGTTTACAGAACTTTTGAATACTACAGTATTTCTGTAAAATATAAATTAACTGTTTTGCTAATCTGGGAATTTTTCACCTGTGCAAAATTATCCTGTGGCATCAGTTCCTTGTTCTTATGAAAGACAGATTTTCACTGTTACATATTTATATCTATATAGCTACAGATATAGATTAGTGCTAATCTTGGACTAATGCTAATCGAGGTGTGTGAAACCAGCTGATAGTGTTTACTACAATACATTTGTTCAAATGTGACCCCACAGAATGTACCCTTTTGAGTATTTATGCCCCTACAATTATTCTGAAGCGTGAACAAATTCATTATTCCTGAACAATATGTAGAAAACATTTGAGATGCATTGTAGTCATGGTTCATTTGCCGTACTATGTGCACATTTTCAGCTTTTGTAACTACTTTGCAAATACTGGACTGTTTTATTGTATTATCTAGAAGAACAAATCTTCAAGCGTGAAGATTCTAGCACAGATGAGACAGGGTGCCAGAAAGGGGAGCTGCTCGTGAAATATAAAGGCATATGGAGCACTGTCCTTTCCAGCTTCAGACTAAGGTGACAAGGTAATGATGTTACAATAGATCACATCGCTCAGTTTGAGAAGGAAGGGTTTTCATTGATACTTGTGTGTGTCAGAGCCTTATGGTAGACATTACACACAAATGTTCTTTTTTTTATCAGATTATGTATTTAGTGTGACAGGGGCAAATTGGCTGTGAAGCAGCTTTACTTAAGAAAATGTGAATTTCTTGGTTTGTTAAAAATATGATTACAAGGTTATACTTTTAGAGAAAAGAACAGACCATCCTTATAACTTCTGATAGTACAATACAAAAACAAGAGGGAATCGCTTAACAAAAATCCAATATATAACAACCTCTATGTGCCCTAGAAGTTTTGTCTTTATTGAAAAAAATGTATTTCAGTGCCAGGATATTAAGTTTGACATTGCTGATGTCATATAAGCTGCAACACAGAACAGAGATACATTTATTAAATACGCCATTGTTATCTCTTAGAGCCAAGTTCATGTTTCTAACCATTGTAACTAGATTGGAAAAATGGTACATGTGCAATGAATACTGTAAAATGAAACTTTTTATGATCTAGTCTGTAAACCTAGGCTTCTACATTCAAGGTTATTTTGAAAATACATACATTTGAGACAGTTTGATGCTGTCTGTAGACAGCTCGTTGAACTCCTTGTTTTCTGTTTACAAAGCTTGTACAATCAAGAGGAACAACACACTTCTGTACAGTGTATAGCATTTCTGTTACCAGGACGGAGGCTGGGCGTGATCCGGAGCCCCTGTGCACTGCAAGAGAGCGTCTTAACCTTACCGCTGCTAGAATTCGGACTGAAACCAGGAAAAGTGACCACATTACCCCTGTTTTGACCTCCTTGCACTGGCTCCTTGTGCAGTATAGAATTTAAGATTTTGCTGTTAACTTACAAGGCCCTGAATGGATTAGCACCCAATTATTTGCAGGAGTTACTGACCCCGTATCTTTCAAACCGCACTCTGAGATCACAGGATGCGGGTGCTGCTGGTTATTCCTAGGGTCAACAAAAGCAACACGGGAGGTTGGGCTTTTTCTTGTAGAGCTCCTAAATTATGGAATGCTCTGCCTTCGTTTGTCAGGGAAGCTGGGACTGTTACAGTTTTCAAGTCAAGACTAAAAACACACTTTATAAAATGGATTTCTCATCTTAGTGGGTTTTAATGTAATTTTAAAATTAGTTTTTATTATGTGTATACTGTTGTTTAACTTTGTTATTTAAATGGTCTGACTGTGGCAGTTGTATGTGTGACATGCTATACAAATGTATTGTGGTTTCTTCTTTTTTCTGCTATGTACTGTACAGTGTGATACTTTTGTAAAAAAGTGTTATATAAATGCAATAATTAAATAAAATAAAATAAAATCAACCACAATGCAAAAGAGCCGGGCTCGTCTGCATTCATGGTTATAGAGCTCTTAACCCCATCGCATCTCACCAACTGGGGACAGAATGCGTAATGGCAGTGTATCACAGAACACTGCCTGTTACATAAGAAACTCATTTCCATTTAACAGCGTCTCCGCTCGTCACCAAACTTGATAGTTTGTTTCTGTCAAGAAGCCGGGTGACGTAAGGAAGCGAGGCACACCTCTGAAGGGGGCCCTCTAGTGAGTTTGAGCAGCAAATACATTTCTTTTGCACTCTCTTTTTCTTTTGAATGTATTAGCAGGAGATTTAAATTAAGTGAAATTATGAAAATAGACATTCCATTCTAATAATAGAACTTTAAATTACCAAATTTGGTTCATATTACTAAATCCAATATACTAATTGGTATGTGACACTGTATTGATAGTCAGAATCTTAGCATTTAAGAACAAACAATTTGTCAAGTCCACTAACAGGACTGAAAAATATTTATCCTTGGTGACTCTGCTGCCATCATGCACAATTGAGAACCAGTTAAAACAATGTTCTCCTCAACCTGGTGCTGCAACAATGTACTGTACAGTAAGGCTTTTAAATTCCAATGAATACATTAGCACAGCCTTGAATGCCGATATTTTAAACATTCCATGGCTCTTGACAGTTGACATTTATCAACAATTGCTTGATAAATTAACAAGAAGTGCTGAAATGGCTTCTAATGATGCGTATCACCTCAACTCTAAAGTAAGAAGAATGTACCTAATTGTGGCAGCAGTTGTGTTTATTAGACACACTTTACAGGTAGTAGCTGAATATGAACAGTCTACTGGAATCTCATTGTAGAACCTAGTTTTAAGGAGTCCAGGCCAAGAGTTTTGACGCATGGGCCCACGTGTCACCAAGTCAAGGCACTGTCATATTAATGTGCAGGACAACCTGACAACAAAGCATTGTAATATTTCCAGAATGTATTAGTGACGTCAACCCATTTTGTTTTCCATTTCGTTTTGATCTCTGTTCATGTTTAGGCCTGATTTTGCAGTGGAAGCAAAAGACGTGTGTGAAACAATGACCAACTGTGAAGAAAAAACAAACGCAACCTGAGGAATACAATGATTCTGTATACCAAAAACTGGAATAACCAATATTTCATGCTTAAAAAATGGAATTTGGATTTCTGAAAGGACTGTATACAATGTACCACAGCATGATAGGAAAACTCTTTTGCTTCTAAGAAAATTTGGAGGTGGAAGTGACACAGTAAAATAACTATTCTATGATGCTTAGTCTTAAAAACCTCTCTTTGACATAGGTCCATAGTAAAGGGGAGTTTTTACTGTACCTGTACCAAAGTGTTCCATCTTGTATAAAATGTTAGTCTAACATTTTGAGGATACTGAATAGAGAAAGGCAATAGAGTCGAAGAGATTTAATGGTCTGTTTTCAGTGTGATGACTGTTTTTGTAAGAAGCTGCGCACTGAACAGGAACAACATTAGCATGAAGCAGACAGTCAGCGGGAGGCAGAAAATGGGGGCAACAACAGACTGCTGGTTAATCTAACATGACAATGTTATACTGCAGGCCATCACAGCAAGGGATTTTACTACTACCAATTCACCACTAGGTTAGCACTGGGTAGAATGAAAATATCCACTGTCCGTACATTTCTACAAGAAGAACTATTAAATGTTTGAATGCCATAGAGATTTGGCCATTGTGTCGCAGGAATTTTAGTCATTATGGGAAATATTAACGTTAATAGCAAACAGTTTTTATACCATGAACATTAGCTCTGTCTTGGACATTGTTAATGCCTACCATTTTTTCATTTGAATCATTAATATAACCCTGTCCACAAAAATCCAAAGAAGTTACCATTTATTAAAACTAGAGATCAGAAGATCTTAAATTTAATAGTCTTGCTTAAAATATGACTTTTTTCTTGAAATATACTTGAAGGTAAGCAGAAATATAGATTAGTTGCACCAGTAATATGCATTTTAAATTCCTTTTCAAGTACCTATTTTATATTTATATGAGGGGAGTGTCCAAAATGTTTATTGAAAGTAAAGGGCCAATACGTTTTGCCCCATTAATCAACAAATGACTGAAAATAACAAATCTCGGAATTTCTTCACATAATCTAAGCTATGAAGGCATGTTGAAAATCCCAAAGACTGGGACTGGTAAACAGTTTTATTTTTTGGCTCTGGAAACCCGAAGGTTCTGTGGGCGTCCTCCGAACCCACAACCAAGCCAGCTTCCTTTTTCATCTAGGAACTGGAGAGTAGATGTCAGCAAACTACCGACCTCTGGAGGATAAAGGCCAGCCCTGCAGATGTCCACCTTTAAGCTCACTGGGCGCCTGGCCAGCAGGGTTCGCTGTAGCAAACAGTCCCTGCCGGTTTTGCCAGGACGGAAAATGTGCTGTATGACTTACCCTGAGCACCACATGGCTGTGCTTCTACCAGATGAGTCATTCGGGGACACACTTTGTAAATACATTTTAAACCGACTGTGAAAGAAATTAAAATGGTTACTGTAGTAGTGTAACATGATTTTTTAAGCTAATTGAGTTCACATATGCCTAGCTCTGCACTTCACTCATGGTACTTTATCTCAAACCTTATTAAAACTATAAAGAGCACTACAATCCACAATGGAAACCCCTTAAAGGAGTGATTATAATCAAGGCTTTAAAATCCATTCCTTACCTCCCATTAGCCCCTTAAGTTGTGCTGAAGGGCTTTTTGTTCTTATTTGGTTTTTACTTTAATTGGTGATATGCCGATTTTTCAAGTATCTCTCTATCTTAAATGTGCTTCTTTCTCGGTGCCAGTATTGCATAACTTACAGTGAAGAACAACAAATACATTCTGCTGATATATTTTAAGCTTGGGGTATCGCTTGTTTCAAATATATGACTTGTATATCTTGCCCGACAGCTTAGCCATAGCTCTCCCCATGTAAAAATTTACCCATCTCTTTTATACATAGCCCTTACCTTGAAACAAAATGAATGGATCCTCTTTTGTGTGTATTTCAAGAATATGTTCAATAACACAGTATAAAAGTCAGTATAAAAGTCTCGCCTACCCAGTAATTCTGTTTATAGACTGTTACTCCAAATGTATTTGTGCCAGCACTTACAGCGTTCGGTTTGTGTTCAGCCCGGTGTGCTTGGAGGCAAATGCCAAACTTTGCCAAGTGCCTGAAATATTCAACAAATAAAAGCAAGGTCATAAGCTTAATAACATCATCCATCCTTTAGAGATAAAAAAGAGATTGCAGGTTTGCAATACCACATATCAAAAATAGAAAATAAATCTACTGAGGATCTGTAACCAAGATCTTTCAAATAAGTCAAAGAATCACTTCATTATTAAACATAATAAGGCTGGGTTTCTAAAGGTTCTGGAATGTTCATCCTAAAACATGAGTGTGTTCGATGGTTAACAGACAATGTTAAGATAAATTTGAGACCAAACTATTTTTCTAGACTACACCATAAATGGTCCCCTATGATGCGTGCTGCACTTTCTATGTTAATTTCACAGAAGCACACACAATATGGTAATAAAAAACTCGTCTTGTATGGGTAATATATGTTTTGAGGTGGCTGGGGTTCTTCATTAAACCACTTGTAAATTGTGCATAAATGTGGTAAATGTTGAAATAAATATATATTTATTCATTCATTTATTTATGTATTTTTCATTTTGGCATCAAATAGCACAGAATCGGAGAGCAGTGGTTATCTTCACTGACACAGGAATGGCAACGCTGCACATTGTGGAGTTCTCCAAATCCTCTGATAACTCCTCACATGAATCCAATATTGCTTGTGTATTTAGACGATAAATGATATGATCTGTTAGGTCCAAAAAACGAATACAGGGTTTGTATAATCTAGCAAAAGGATACCTCCCCTGACTCATTATTCTCCTTCTCACTGCCTGCACTACAAACCACTTTGAAAAAAAAAAACAAAAAAAACAGCCATTCTCGCTTTCAGAATTGGGAATTGTAATGAGCTTTTATTACAGGTAACCATATCTTGACAATGTGGACTGAAAAAAAAAATTACAAACTGTATGCCTTAATATAGAGAGCAATATAGAGAGCAAGTTCAGAACAGACAGTATGAGACATTTTGTTACCAAGAGAAAAATACCTGCTTGGAATAGTTCAACAACTAAAACACTGGGGTCCCCCAAGACCGATAAAAAATTGTGTGCCCTGGATCTTACAGGGTGCAACGGAGGGACGTGCCTCATCTTATTCCTGTCAATTAGACCCAAATACTCATGAACAAAAATTGAGAACTAATCTTCTACATAGAGAATGAACACAGTTTAAAGGTCATATTACCAAAACTATCTTGTACATCACAATAATGACTTTAATTAAGGAATTGTGACAAGCTGTCCTGAGCGGTGACGTTAGACCTGGAAGAAACACACACAGCACTGCGAGTGAAATGGTGAAATGCGCTTGCACAGACAGTGATGGGGCATACTCCGCTATCGACCACAGCAAATCCCCGGGGGTCAGTAGCAAACGACCCCCAGGCGATGGTGAACAGGCATCCCCAGGTGATGGCCAACAGGCATCCCCAGGCGATGGCCAACAGGAATCCCCAGGCGATGGCCAACAGGAATCCCCAGGCGATGGCCAACAGGCATCCCCAGGCGATGGCCAACAGGCATCCCCAGGCGATGGCCAACAGGCATCCCCAGGCGATGGCCAACAGGCATCCCCAGGCGATGGCCAACAGGCATCCCCAGGCGATGGTGAACAGGCATCCCGAGGCGATGGCCAACAGGCATCCCCAGGCAATGGCCAACAGGCATCCCCAGGCGATGGTGAACAGGCATCCCCAGGCGATGGCCAACAGGCATCCCCAGGCGATGGCCTACAGGCATCCTCAGGCGATGGCCAACAGGCATCCCCAGGCGATGGTGAACAGGCATCCCCAGGCAATGGCCAACAGGCATCCCCAGGTGATGGCCAACAGGCATCCCCAGGCGATGGCCAACAGGCATCTCCAGGCGCTGTAGACTCGGCAGCCCCAGGCGGTGCAGGCTTGGCAGCCCTAAGCGGTGCGGGACAGGCAACCACAGGTCATGTGGGACAGGGTCGGAGTGGTCCCTCAGAAGGTGAAGCCGGGAGGGGAACACCCAGCCAAGAAGGCGGCAGTGGGAGCTCCACTTCTCCCCCTGGTGATGGAGTCAGGACCAGTCGTGGTGCTGGGATTGGCCACTCTGGCAGTGGCTGCGGCAGTGCCTTCTTCACGGCCGCTTCTGCGACAAAGGCTGAAGCAGCATGTAGTCTCTTGCTGAAGTAGCATGTAGTCTCCCCCTACCGGTGGAGGTGGGAGCAGCAGGTTGTTTCCCTCTAACCATAGAGGTACAGAGGTTTTGCTGTCCCTCGGCTGCCAGGAACTGCTGCAGCTCTCCCTCTGTTGCTGTGAAGTGCTGCAGCTCTCCCTTGGCTGCTGGGAAGTGGTGTGGCTCTGGATGCTCTCACGCTGGAGACAGTGGGGCTTCTCCATCTTGCGCTGGAGACACTGGTACCTGGGCTGCTGGTCTCTCCATATCCACCTGCAAGTAGCAGAGGACCACCTCGACAGCCTCCTCCAGTGACCTTGGTTAGGGTCCTCGCTGCCAGGCCCCCCATGGGTCGCCATCTGCCACAGGGCATTAATTACCATGGGGATGGACTGGTTCTCCAGCCCAGGATTTTCATTTATCCATCCCCACAGTTTGCCTGAGACTTCTGCCACTTCCATTTTTTTTATTTCTTTTTTTTCCCCCAAAAAACACTGCAAACAAACAAACCAAAAAAACTCTCTTTTTTGTTTTTTATTTCAAAAAGAAAAAATTGTCACCCGCAGTACTCTTCCTTGGCCTGCGTCCCTGGAGGAGTTGTTATCCCACTCTAACACCACGTGTGACAAGGTGTCCTGAGCGGTGACGTCAGACCTGGAAGAAACACACACAGCACTGCAAGTGAAATGGTGAAAAGCGCTTGCTTGCACATTTTAATAATACACAGAAAACAAAACAGTTGAACAAAACAGCACACAGCACTTTGAGCCAAAATAAATAGACAAACAAAACAGACTAACACTAAACAAACAGGGCAGAACACTCCACAAACAAGTACCATGCTGGTCCTCCAGTAAGAAGTAGCAATTGCTATTATTTTTATTCTTTTTCTCCTTCTCTCTCACGTTCTTTCTCCCTGAACACCCAACCCCAAGTGAGTGAAACACTGCCTCTTTTATGCAGCTGTACCGAGACTCGATTGCTAATCAATCATTCAATTGGAAACTCGGTACATCTGCATGTGAACTAATTGTGCTGCTTCCATACTAATACCCTCTTTAATCTGCACGTGGAGTGATTGTGCAATCCCCATGCCTAAATACAATTATACATTTTAAATCACTCGTGCTGCACAGACCCATTTATATCCCGTGCACCACTATATCCACATATAACAGACAACATGAAACACAAAAATACACACAGGGGCGGGGAACACTGCCACAGCAATATGTCAGTCCCTCTCTGAAACAGAGCAAAACTGTGTCATAGAAAAATGTTTGAATGTAGGAAAAAAAAGTTGCAGATTTTTAAAAAACAAAACAGCTGCAGAACGAGATGATGAAAAAACAAATAAGGCAAGTGTATGAAATGCAGATGGAAGCCCTGGATACTATTCATTCTTGCCAACTTTTTTCTTATTATATATACAGTATATATTTCATTCATTCTCCAGGTCCAGGCGACATTCATCCAATCAGTGTGATTGAATTACTGACTTGCATTTGATGCACAGGTATCCATTATTCTTGAGACCTAAGTGGTTTATCTTGCTGCTTTCAGTGAGGCCCTAATGCAGGGGTGTATTTTAATGATCTGAAACGTTGCAGCTATACGTACCACAACCCTTAACCTATATACCAATCCCTCTGGTGTGCCTAACTGCCCTTCTAGAGGTGATGTATTGCCTTTACTAGTCTATGCAACATTTAGTGATGATTACCTGCTTTCTGTTGAACTAGCCACACAGTTGTTTTAAGACATTCCCTAAATTTGCCACTGCACACGCCATTGAGTATGAAGCTGCTTTTCCTAATTATTACATTTTTCCTAAAAACTGGGTTGTTTTTTTGTCTTCTACAACGAACTGAATTGTGGTGTATGCGACACACAAACAAAGCAAACCATAACATCCTTTGTTCTGTTCTAAACAAAACTGCATTTGTTTAACATTCTTATATTGTCTATTTTATACTTAGACAATAAAGTTCATTATGAAATGATAATTTAATGGGCAGTGTTGTGTGTTGGTGGTGACATTAAAAACCCTTTCAAGTCTGGGTTTAGACTGCTATGCTGGTATTGTAATCCGTTTTTTTTTTTTGGGGGGGGGGGTTTAAGGAAAATGCACACACTTGTTTTTAAGTCATAAGTCATTCAAATTTGATCTAATCACCATAAAACCATATATCATTTAAGAGCTTAGAACTTGAATATTATTGTCAAACTCTTTACAGAATTCAGAACATGGTAAAATGTAAAAAGGTACAAAATTGGCAGAAAAAAAAGTTTCACATAACAATTTATCCTCCTACTATACAATTTCAGTGTTTCAGGTGCCAGATTATGGTGCTACAGATAAGGAATTACCCCACAGGAGATGCAGTAGTAATCTGTCTCCATAAGAAGACCCTTTTTTCCAGTAACTATTTAAATAATTCAGAACATGTTGGAAAATAAAAAGGCACAGAAATGACAAAGAAATTACAAACATTTTTCAACTATTTATGCATTCACTTCACCATGAAGTGCATACCTATGACTTTAAGTAACTATAGATCTTTGTCAAAAAAAATATATAATGACGCCAAGGAGTGGTGTTAATGTAGAAGGGCAGCAGTGTGGAGTAGTGATTAGGACTCTTGACCGGAGGGTCGTGGGTTCAATCCCAAGTGGGGGACACTGCTGCTGTACCCTTTTTGCTCTGATGAGTGTTTTTTGCACATGACCCCCCCCCCCCCCCCCCCCCAAAAGCGTCACGCTGAACAGTTTCTAAATGTTGCCAAGTATATATGTGCACAAGAACATAAATAAAAGAACAGATACACAATCAAACAATGAATCATCTTACCTTCCATGTCTACAGCGAAAATAAGATCCAAAAGCTCTTCATCCTCAGGATCCTCGACTCACAATTAGGCCTACTCCCATTCCGTTTTAATTTATGCCAAACAAAACAGGCAGCTCTGTGAAATGACAGGGCCTGAAATATTCAGGCTCGGCCCTGAGGTAAATGTTCCAGGGCCCGAAATATTCCGATTTGGCATTGAAAGGGTTAAGTTAAATGGCTTGTGCAAACCTCTGTGTACAGTTGTTAAGCTGCATGCATGCCCAGCCTACTCCCAGTTACACTTGCAGTAATTTACATGTTCACATATTGTGGGTGTTTCTTCTGCTGATTGTCTTTTCTTGAATAATCTTTAGTACAGGTGTTTATATTCAGCAATGTCTATACTGTTATTAAGATTTGAATTAGTATAATTTTACATCTACAAAAATAAAAGCTTTAATTGGGCTACAGTCCCACAGGCATTCATCTATCACTGCCTTTTTTAGCAAACACACCATAAGGTCTAGCTTGTGAGTTTGTTTTTTTTTGTTTTTTAAAACTAGTGGAAAAATCAAGAATACAGTGTTCTACTTACACTGACTGGCTAAACAATTATAGAATGTAAGAACAATTAGAAAATACCTGCAGTTGGTAATGTATTCAAATGTACTAGGGTCAGAAGCAATGAGAGAGCTGTGTGCAACTGTTCAGGGCAGCAGTGTGGAGTAGTGGTTAGGGCTCTGGACTCTTGACTGGAGAGTTGTGGGTAAATCCCAAGTGGGGGGACACTGCTGCTGTACCCTTGAGCAAGGTACTTTACCTAGATTGCGCCAGTAAAAAACCCAACTATATAAATGTGTAACTATGTAAAAATAATGTGATATTTTGTAACAATTGTAAGTCGCCCTGGATAAGGCCATCTGCTAAGAAATAAATAATAATAATAAATAATAACTGTTCACCAATAATCATAGGAAAGCAGCTCTATCGAAGTGACTTCACAAGGGGCATGGTAATGGCTGCTGAGTGCCCCCAGAATGGCAAAGTTAGCAGAAAACCATTACAGCTTATTGGGACATGTAAAAAGGCTGCTAGTTGCTACTGAGGCTGAAATCTCCAAACAAAAAAAAAAAAAAAAAACTTTCATTCTGAACAAGACACACCAAGATCTACCCCCATAGTGAGTCCATTCTCAAAACATTTTTGGTCAGTCAATGTAGCTTCTTCACCTCATTAGGAACAGCAGTTCTTCAGTCTTGTGAATTCATGAACAACCCAGCAAGCGAATCTCTGTTCTTGAATTATTGATTGCTTGGCGCTTCAGTTATTCACCACTATATCGAAAGGTCAAAAGAATCAGGTCAGGCAGAGGTCATGTGAACCCCCACCATTCAGTTTGGAAAATTATACACTCTGCAGCAAGACCACCCCAGTCTCACTTAGCTGTATGTGTTTCCTTTACATATTCATCATAAAGCCAAAGCTGCATGAAGGTACTGACCTTTGATATGACACCCTAGTCTGCAATGTATTGTGTGCAACTGTTCAACAACAAAAATGGGAAAGCCCAAGGATCTTGGATACTTCAAGGCGCATGATAGAGGGGGCATGTTCAACCAGCTTGCCTCTTAGCACAGTGGTGCATCTCTCTTGTCTCCCTGGAATGGAAACGTGTCGCGAGAGGGTCCTGGCTGATCAAGCCCCCCTGTGTGTGCAACATCTTGAGACAAGTAACAGATGTGCTACAGAGGCACGGATCATTGAAACCTTCAACACCGCTCCCAGAACAACAGAAGCACAACCTGGTCAGTTAAGAGCTACCCTAGAACTGATTGCTGTTTACTCAGATACTTTGTACAATTATAGCAGTGGAGTAAACTGTTAACAAAGAGAACAGACATATTATGAGGCAATATGATGCATAGGAAATTAACCATGAGACATAGCTTGGAGCAGTTAGCTGTTGGTCATAGAATGAGCGCTAGCAAAGAGCATTATGTGTCAGACTGGTTGGACATCTGTATCTCAGACTGCAGTCGCAATCAGGAAATCAAGAACTGTCATGCCACATGTCCAAAGTAGAAAGCAGACATCCCAGACACTTATTTATTTGTCTATGTGTTGTCAAAAGCCTCTGGTGACTAATGGGTGCAGGCAACCAGAGCAGCGGAATGAGACATTTGAAAGGCATCAATCGATAATCCAACCACAGGGTGAAGCAGGATAAATTGTCTATTGTGTGTGAGGGCAGGGATTTGGGTAAAATGCAGAATTCAGTTGAGTTCCCCTCCGACAGACAGGCTAGTCAGCCATGTGAGAATGTGACTGGACTGGATTAAGTCTGACCTGATTGGAGGAAACTTAAAAATCCTGTGAGAATGGATTACTGATTGCCAATTTAGCCTGGCCACATGTATAAAGGAGGAGCCAGGAGACTGCGTTTCAACCTGGGATTCAAACAGTTGGTCTGTGCTCTATGGCCTGGTCACTGAGATAGCTTTACCTTAGATGATTTGTTGTTGCTCCTGGCGCAGCCAGAACAATGGCCAGAACTATTGTTTCGTAGTTTGTTTACTGTATATTTCCTGTCTGTTACTGACAATTATTTTAAGAATCATACGTATAACATATATTTATGTGAGAAATGTTTGTTAACGCATCCTGGCTAATTATTTTTGATGTATTAAATCACAGCACATGTCATGATAAAATGCCTCCTTAAAGAGATTTGTTTCAGAGTGAAAAAATAATAGCTTGCTTTGCTTGTGCTTCCACCTAGCAGTCTGGATATCTTGCATTTGTTAACAGAACAATGCCTTTCCCCTGAAACATGACCTCATTCCTGATGCCTAGGGGATAAAATCTAGCTTTTTTTAGTCTTAAAACACTGTTTCAAAATGCTGCATTACTATGTAAAGTTAAAAATGTAGTGTCTATTGAGAGCCAGCTTCATCCTAAACAGCCATTTATTGTCATAAACAGCAAAAGGCCACAGGGGACTTTGCAAAGTATATGGATCAGCAGCTGAGGATGTACTAGAGCACATAGGAGACTGTCACTGTATAATATACAATATGTCCCAAAGTTTAAAAATAAACAGAGCAAGGTGAACAGCAGTGTATACTTGTTTTGCATATTTGAATTATGTAAGTGTCAGATCCAAACTGTTTTAAGAAATAATGTGTGCTCTGTGGGGGATATAGTAGGCAGTTCATATTCTTAAAACCATAACCACTTTATTATAATTAGGGCTGCTCCGATTAATAGTTTAACCAATGGCAGAGTCAAAGATCTGCCCTGGTTTTGCAGCTGTCCAATCATGAGTGAGCAGAGGTGGGACATAAATATGTTAGGCCCTAAGCGGTGTAACAATAGCTGAATTTTGTGCGATATTGCTTATTATAGAGCGTCATTGAGAATTATATTGAGAACGTCAATGTAATATTTCAATTTACGTTTTACAAATAAAAAAGAAATATCATCAGACAATGGAGGCATTGTAGTTCATTTGGTTACGAATCATTTTTCAAGAAGAACTTTCTCAGAAAAAAACTGGAGACTGTTAAAAAAGGGAGGTACACCTGAACTGACACAAGAAGAAAAGGGATATACTCGCCACTTCCAAAATTGAAATGATTAAAGGAATCCGTGGCTTACTGGTAGCTGTCAGTTAAAAAAAATTATACTGCTCGAACTGTATTTTGTACCGTACAGAAAAGGTGATATGGAACAGCACTGGCTACAGCAAACTAGGATATCTAATAAAGTTCACACAAAAACATGAGCGTTCCCAAAGTCACTTGAGAGCATGTGTTTAACTTTTGGACAAACCCGGATTGATCTTCAATTTGATGGATAAGCAGAAGTGTAGGGATACAATACATCAGAATGAGCAGGCAAGAACTGCCTCAGAGGGCACGATCATGCAGTTGTGGAATATCATATGTTTTATTTCATTTTTTTTATTATGTATTGCGCAATAACATTATTGTAGTACAAACTTAATAATTAGCAAACATTTTAACTTCCACCTTTAGTGCACTAAAGAATAAAGTGTTTTTTGATCAGCGTTTGCTGGTCTTCAGCTTGTGCAGATGGGGCCCAACTGTATTTAATAGTTGCTCAAACTGAATTACTGACACCCTGAAATATAGATGAAACCTTTCCGAATCCAGTTTGAGCTCCTGTATCAGCCTGTGATACTCCTCCAGCTGTTCTCTTCTCTTTACGATTGGGTTCACCCAGTATCGCCTTGTTTTGCGGTTGTTTCAAGTTGTTTACAAGTTCAGCCATTTTGAATAAATTACAAGTACGATATTAACGCATCTAATGTGCAATGGATTGATGGTAAGTTCTGACCCGTGTAGAGCATGCCAGTGTGAAAGGGGCTTTAGTTGCATGATAGAGCAGTTAAAATATTATTCTTATCAGTTTCTTGCAAATTGTATATTATTGCTTGCTTCAAAAACAACAGGGCCCTAAAAGATAACCCATTATTAGCTCACACTGGGTTTGATATACAGCACTTGGTTTGTACTTTTTTTAGGATTCATTATTGACATTGACAATTGCATTACATTTACAGAGTGGTCTGGGGTGTCAATTTCAATTCAAGAATCACATCTTAATTTTGCTCCCTTTTTCCTGTTGCATTTTGCAGTGGGGTTCCTGGCAAAAACAGAAAATGGTAAAGTTGTACTGCCTATTTACTACACTTGGCTGGAAACTTTTATTTTCCAGGAGAAAGACACATTCACTCGAAACAGCTTGGTGAATGCAGCAAAAAAACAAAACAAAAACAAAAAGCCATCCTTTCAGAAAATAGGCATCCTTTTTCTTGGTTAAAACCTGAGCTAAACAGCTGTGTTTCAAAACGAAAGTAGATATACAGTATACGTTGTTTTGTAATATTATATTACCATTCTTGTAGATGTGTTTCTGACGTGGTGTTTCTTAATGTAAGGTGTATAGATTCATCCTTAAATAATTCATTTGTGATTCAAAGCAGAGGAACAATTAAAACAATGTAATGACCCCCTTCAGGGTCTAATAAAGAGATTGAATATATTAATAATTGGGCTGCAATTTAACATTTAAATTAGCATATTGCATCCCTGATCCTACAATTATTAATTCTCTTTGATCCAAGTGCTGCCTTTGATACTGTAGACCACTCCATCTCATTGAATCGTCTTGAAAACACAGTGGGACTGACTGGCTTTGTCCTATCCTGGCTCAAATCTTATCTTTCCAATAGATTTCAGTTCATCTCTGAAAGGTCTGAAGTTGCGGTCTTCCACAGGGCTCTATTCTAGGTCCTTTGTTATTTTCATTATATATACTACTGTTAGGTGATATTATCTGCACACACGGAGTGAACTTCCATTACTATGCAGATGTTACCCAGCTATATCTGTCCCTAAAGCCAGGAAATACTTCTGCTGAGGAGTTACTTGCTGCCTGTCTTGCAGGCATCAAGTGTTGGATGTCTCAGAATTATTTAATGCTAAATTAAAGGTTATGCTAGTGGGCTCTCAGAACCAACTAAAACATGTGGGATCACATGGGCTTGACCATAGTAATCTCTCATTAAATCTTAAACTAGAAGTGAAAAATTTGGGGGTCATCTTTCATCCTGATCTATCATTTGAGACTTATATTTGGGAAGTTACAAAAGTATCTTTTTACCATTTGAGAAATATAGCTAAACTTAGACCAATTATTTCTGTATCTGATGCAGAGAGACTAATGCATGCCTTTGTCTCATCTAGAATTGATTACTGTAATGCACTTCTCTCTGGCATCCCAAAAGGTGTGCTGTCTTGCTTACAGCTCATTTAGAATACTGCTGCTAGAATTCTGACTAGAACCAGGAAAAGTGACCATATTACCCCTGTTTTATCCTGCTTACCCTGGCTCCCTGTGCAGTACAGAATAGATTTTAAGATTTTGCTGTTAACTTATAAAGCCGTAAATGGATTAGGGCTCTCGTACTCTTAAATCGGTGAGAACATTAAACACTGTAAGTACCATCTTTATGAAGATGATACTGTTTCATACTCATGTAAACCCTCCCCTTCCTTGGCAACAACAAAGTTACTGAGATAGTTGATAACGATAAGTATCCGGGTATCTGGTTGGATAGTAATCTCGATTTTAAGTTCCATATTGATAATCTTGCAAAAAAATTGAAATTCATGATAGGCTTCTTTTATAGACTCTGATCTTGTTTTTCTGTAGTTACAAAGAAAGGCTAATTGCTTGTGTATTCTTACCACACATTGATTATGGGGACACAGTCTATAGGTTTGCATCACCCTTAACATTAAGCAAACTGGATCCTATATATCATGCAGCCTTGAGATATGTTACGAATTCAAGTTACAGTACTCATCATTGTGTGCTATACAGTTTGGTTGGCTGGACCTCCTTGGCTTTGTAAGGTTGAAGCACTAGTATATTCTGTTATATAAGGCTATTCTTTGTAAATTACCTCCATATATAAATGAATACTGTATAGTCGCTTTTTGTAACTACAGTATTAAATCGCATACATTTTTTAATTTTACGGTTCCTAAAGAGGCTGCTGAAAGATCATTTGCCTATTTTGCTCCTTGGTCTTGGAATGATTTACAATCTAAACTCAAGCTGCAGTCCCGAATAACTTCAGTACTGCACGATTATCTGCTTGAGAGTTGTGCATGTTTGAAGTAGTTGAGTAGACTTGTTACTGTTTGTTACTATTTGATTGTTGACTGTATTATTATGATTTGTTTGTGTCTTAAGTATTTTATTTTTGTATCCGTATTTTGTACCATGTTTTATTGTGTTGCTGCTGCCTTTCTTGGCTAGGTTGCACTTGTAAAAGAGATTTTAATCTCAATGTGATTACCTAGTAAAATAAAAGTTAAAAAAAAAAAAAAAAAAAATCACAGGATGCAGGGCTGCTGGTTATTCCTAGGGTCAACAAAATTCTGCTTGAATTCGGACTGAAACCAGGAAAAGTGAACATATTACCCCTGTTTTGACCACCTTGCACTGGCTCCCTGTGCAGTATAGAATTGATTTTAAGATTTTGCTGTTAATTCACAAGGCCCTGAATGGATTATCACCCAGTTATTTGCAGGTTACTGACCCCGTATCTTCCAAACCGCACTTTGAGATTACAGGATGCGGGGCTGCTGGTTATTCCTAGGGTCAACAAAAGCAACACAGGAGGAAGGGCTTTTTCATGCAGAGACCCTAAATGATGGAATGCCCTCACTTCTTTCGTCAGGGAATCTGGGACAGTTAAAGTTGTTAAGTCAAGACTGAAAATATACTTTTATAAAACGGCTTTCTTATCTTAGTGGGTTTTAATGTAACTTTGAAATTTCTGCTTTTTAACATGTTTTTTTATATGTACTGTTTTTTAAATATGCTATTTAATATGTAGCAGTTGTGTGTGACGTGCCTGGGGACCGTTATTCAAAAGTATTGTTGTGTAAATGTAAATGCATTTTTTAATGTACTGTACATTGCTTTGTGATACTTTTGTATGAAAAGCGCTATATACATGTAATATATATATTTTAAATACAGGCACATTGTTTCTTTTGAGGAAAGAGAACCCTATAATTAACAGCAAGGGCATGTCAAGCTTAAAAGAGTTAATACTGGTATTTTCTATTGTCAGTTTCATATTAAAAGCAGTATATGGGGGAGTTTAGGGAACCAGGAAGGTGTTCAGGCACACACACACACACATATATATATATCTATAAGCAGGATGCCAAGCCAATTATCAGCAATAAACACCCTAATGTGCACTCTACTAAGAGTCGATGGAGCAAAGGCTCCTGAAAAATTGCATCACACTTGTAATGAACTGGCATCTCAACCCATTCAATTGAATGGAAAGCCATGGGCTGGATGCAAACCGCAAACCATACAGTTCAATTGTCAATAATTCTGGACCTCAAAGTGCCTGTTAATAAGGAAAAAAATATGACTTTTTTTAACAGCTAACTCCATGCCTTTTTAAGGGTCTATTTTAATAAATACAACTGGCATTAACTTTCCTGCAGCTGTGGTTTATTTACCCAGATTCTAGGTATTTGAGTCAGTATTTAGGTCCACTGCTGTTTAGATCATGATAAATATTACATTTCAGAATTCAGCACAATATTTAGCATATGAAACTATATTGTTTGTGTCTTTTAATACCATGTGTGGTAGGGAGGGGTACGTGATGGAAATAACACACACAGGTCTCTTAGTTTTGGTGCAATACTCTGTATTTTCTTCACACACACTCACACTATTTACATTTATATGCAGTTCTTTAAATCTGCAAACACAACCATGGTCGCTGTGCTCTCTCCTATTCTCCAGTCCCCTATGAGCATTCTCCCAGATCTACTACAGGCTTGGTTCAGGAAACACAACACAATAGAGTCTGTCAGAATCTTGCACAACCCGTTGCACTCCTTGACTCCTCCACCCAAAGGAACCTCGCACTAGTCCACACAGTTCCCCTTCTGTATCCCTAGCCATGCCTCTATCAATCCATCACAGCCAACCGCTACTCAGTTGTGCTTGTGACCTAACCCAGATTTGATATTACCACAACCCGAAACACCTGTGCTTCCGACCTTCCCAAGATGGCCACCTCAACCGGACTCTATGATTAAGGCATGCTCCATCTTGGTATGGTTCCTAGTAAAATTGCTTGTACTTTGGCAATCAGTCATCATTTCTCAATAATCTTTTCTGTCATCCCTCATGTGTTTTTTATGTCAGCCATTATTTGTATCAGGTATCATTTGTATTTTGTGTCTGCTGTCACTTGAATTTCGAGTCACGGAAAACCTCTGTCACTCAAATTTCGAGTCATGGAAAACCTTTGTCAATGAAATTCTCTGTCAACCATGAGACAGCATTTTTTCTGGGACTTAACATAACAGCCAATCACGTTTCTAATGTCAATGGCTACTACGAATGTCAATCAACTGAAAACAAAAACTTTTCTACATGATTGTTGTGGGGATTAGTTATTAGCTGTGGGTTGTATTTTATGTATTTATTTGTTTGCTATGAGCCTAATATATTTGAACATATACAAATACCCTAGCTTAAACCTCTTTCATGAATTTAAAATATGAAGACAAAAAATAAATCAATAACTTGAAGTAAATGTTAGTATTGCTACGTGAACGAATAAAACACAAAATAACGCTTTATTCCTTAAGTGTCATTAGGAGACTCTATTATTAGAAATGTATTTACGCGTGGATACACCCATAAAGCGAAGCCATTACGAAAAAAAGCATATCGTAAGTATAGTGTATTACCCCCCCCCCCCCCCCCCCCCCCCCCACACACACACACACACACGCTCACATTTTAATACTATATATGACTGTAAAATGTATTGCAATTTCTTTATGGGTGTATCCACGCGTAAATACATTTCTAATAATAGAGTCTCCTAACACTTAAGGAATAAAGCGTGTTATTTTGCGTTTTCTGCCGCTTATAGGAGTGCTTATGTGGTTGCATCGCACTCATGGTTGAGTGAATGCATACTTTCGGATGAAAGTAGGGTGTTCGGTAGACTGGTCAGTTCATAACTTTGGTGTTCGTAACTCACTGTACCCACTTAACCACTTTGCCACAAAGTCCAACAGAACTGAACCACTGAGTTCCTTCAGTCATTAACAAATCAACTGAATAATTAAATGTTTATATATAAAGCATGTGGCAGTGTGACCCCGCCTTGTGCGTATTGTTTGTTTATATGTTGCATGTAGTGTGTTAAATGTTGGCGTATAGTCATTGGTACACGGGATATAAATGGGTCTGTGTAACACGTGTGTTAAAATGTATATTTGTATTTAGCCACGAGGTTTGCACATCACTTCACGTGCTGATTAAAATGTAATACTATGTGAGCACGGGGAAGGACACATAATTAATCCATGTGCAGTTGTATCGAGATTCTAATTGAATGATTGATTAGCAATCGAGTCTTGGTACAACTGCATAAAAGACGCACATTGTCACTCAGTCGGGGTTGGGTGTACAGAGAGGAGGTACGGGGAGATAGAGAGGAGACAGAATTTAATAATAATAATTGCTAAAACGTGCTGGATTAGCCAGCACGACACTTACTTGTTTGTCTGTCTGGTTTGTTTGGCTCTTGTGCCTGTTTGTTTTGTGGTTTGTATAAAAACCTTTGATTATATTACTATTTAATAAAGAAACTGAGTGCATTCGCGTCTCGGTTTTTGCCCCAGCTGCTGTGTGTTTGCGTCTTCTTCCGGGTGTGACGTCACCACTGCAGCCATCCTGCCACAAGCATAATTAAACAGTATAGTTAATCAAGCCGTATCATACAAAGGCACTTCAGATAGCTGTATCATATTAATATCAGAGTTTACCACATATTATAATGTTATTTACCATATATTATAATGCTGTAACAATTAGAGATGCATTTAAAATACAGAAGGATATAAGCAGAATTCAAAGTCCAGCCCAGTGTCTCACTGTTGCTACTTTTATTAGTAAGATGGAGGCCAAACAGCAATAGGCCTAGTTGCCTGTACTTTCCTAGACGGAACAAAGTCCTGTCACACAAGCAGGCAATGATCACATGCCACGGGACACTCTCTCTTTACTCCCACCTCAGGTGGATAAAAATACTAACCTAGAGACCCCCACCCCCTCCCCCGACGTCACAGGTCAAGCCCACCTAAACAACAGCAGTATACAGTATCACTTTGCAAACTGTGTTGTTGAAATGTCATTGTGTTTTGAACACTGTCGTCCTGCAGTGGTGATTTAAATTTTCAGCAGCAGTCTGACTGTCAGTATAATGACATCTTTTCGAGACACTGCTTGTGTAGAAAATAGAAACCAAGGAATATAAAATGGCTTTGAAAGTCTAAATCTAATGAAATGAAATGAAGTTGGCACTCATATTCAGAAAATAGACAAAACCAATATGAAACGAAATTCTATGTAAAATATAATCTGACAAGAGTCAATTTACTTGTGATTTGTATTCCTTCCATGACAGACGATCTGCACTGAACTGTTGTGTTCTTTTTTACATCAATAAATCAAATTAATACATTAATGATTGACGCCATCAATAGAGAACAATATGTATGAAGGTCAAGGTAGTTTTTTTGAAGAGTTGTTACTGTTTTTCTTATATTTGATTTCCATTTGGTTTTGTTGTTGAACATGGTTTTGTACCAGTTTTTAGAATAAAAGCTAGTTTTGCATTTTATTCAATATCTTTGTCTCTGAACCTTATTTCTTTTACATCCAACTTACTTTGGGTTAGATAAAGAAGTTACTGTCTGAAACGTGTGTCAACTTGACTGAATAGTTTTACTTTAGAATTCATTTAAAAAAATGCTTTCTGAATATGCAATTCTGAAACGTAAATGGATCAGGTGTCAGACCCAACTGGATATTGAAACAAGATATCTATAATGTATAAAAAAGCATAAATAAATAACTAAATCGATCAATAAATAAAGCAAGAACAAAATGTATTTTTCGTATCCTTGTTGGCTGACATATAAAGCAATGCCGCCCCTCACATCTATGTTCTTTGGTAACTTCTCAAGTGTCATTATTATTATTACTTTTTAATTGAAAAACACAAGCTGGAAAATGCACTTCATCTCAGTACCATTCATCAAGTGTGACTTTACCAGCAAAAAGTTTGACTGTTCATGACAAGACACATGTTAGTTGCTGCAGAAGCTGTACATTTTAATTATCTTTCGTTTTTAGGTCATTAAATCCTTAAAAAAGTCTGTTAACACCTAATTGAGGTGCATTTTCTTCCTCCAGTTTTATGGAATATGTTACCATGGTAATACAGTGCTTTATTGCAAGAAATAAATCCTTGTATTCTTCATGTTCATACGTAAGTATGTGCAAAAAATCGAATATATTCCTATAATTATTGTATATATTGTAACAGGGTCAAGAATGCCCTGTTCACGTTTATTTTACACTTGTATGTTATTATTATTTTTATAATTGTATCCATTGATTTGATTAGTGAACGTTATATGTTGTCTGACACTTCATTATTAATTTATATCAAGTTATGTTGGCTTCTCCACCCCTTTTTCATTGATCTGCCTTATTGAGCACCGACTAATTGAATCATTGATACTGTAGGAGATGACATTCTGCATAAAGTATTAATCATGTATTTGATTATGTTTCTTTACTTCTATATTATTTTCATATTTTGATATAGCTTAAAGCATGTGTAACTAGCTAAGCAAGACATTTGCAGTCTATCATATCAGTGTGAAAAGAGAACACCACAAACAAAGAACAGATTAGGTTAAGACAGTCTGTAAAATGCTTAAATGTGACGCACTATAGAATGTGATAGATCTGGGCGAGTTTGGGATGGCCATCCTGGGGTTTGTGTTTCTGTTTGTGCAGGAGTGGGAACGCAGCTTTTGGAGTTTGGAACTGCGAGTAAGAGAGAGTGAAACGGTCCAGTAAACAGAGCTTCTCGACAATAAGTATTGGGCTGGTTGTATACCGGTGTTGAATAATGAACCACAGGCATACAATCAGCCCAATACTTCAGTGTCTGTAGCTGACCACAATTTAGGAACTGAAACCAAAGAAATATATTCTGATATTCATACTCTCTCTCTCTCTCTCTCTCTCTCTCTCTCTCTCTCTCTCTCTCTCTCTCTCTCTCTCTCTCTCTCTCTCTCTCTCTCCCCTGCACAGACATTGTGTATGTTTTTGATTTTTAGACCATGGCATTTTGTTTTTTTATTACTGTTTTAACTGTGTTCTTGTGGTGGGGTGTCCCACCCGGGTGCATATTTTGTGTTCTATATTGAATGTGGTGTGTTAATGTTGGTGTATATGTATTGGTGCACGGAATATAATGGGGCTGTGGAGCACGAGTGACTTAAAATATGTAGTTGTATTTAGGCATGAGAATTGCACAGTCACTTCATGTGCAGATAAAATATGTATTAATATGTGAGCACGGGAAGTGCACAGATTTGTTTACATGCTGGGATTCAAGTAAATAATCAATTAGTAATTGAATCCCAGCACAATTGTATATATATAGATGCACAACGCTCTCACTTGGGGTTGGGTGTACAGTGAGGAGGTACGGGATAGAGAGAAAGGAAAACATAGTAATAACAATAATAATAGCAATTGCTACGCATGCTGGTTCAATACCAGCACGATACTTATTATAGATCAGTGTTTGTTTGTTTTAGCCCACGTGCCCTTTGTTTTGTGTTAGTGTTTTGTGTTTGTTTAAATCTTTAATTTGGAATTAAATGTGCGGCAGCGCTTTTCAATATCCCAGTCTGTTGTTGTCTCCATTCATTTCCTGACCTGATGTCACCACCAAAGCCATCCTGTTCACAGTTATGAACATGTATATCCCCTCTATTCGCTTGATAGCAGTGTTATTACACTTGCACTGATAAATTATTCCAGTTAATTTGAACCTTGTTTTTTATTAGTGTATTATTATTAGTTGTATTTGCATTATTTTTGTAGTTAAATATAGTTTGTCCCTGACATGCCCATACAAAGACCCCTTCTTCTGGGAGGCCCGTGGACGGGGTGCGGTAAGTAGAGTGGAGGACTGGTTCCTCCAGGAAAAGGTCCAACCCCAGCAGTCTCCAGCACACAAGAAGGGGAAGCCTGCGTCTCGAGAGCCCAAGAGCATCCGGAGTGCTCAGCGCTGCCAGCCCCAGAACTAGAGATGGGCATCTCTGACTACTACGAGGGAGGATGGATGAACTCCCTCCTCAGGTACCTCGATGGCCGGGAATGGTGCCTTGACTGTGGAGAGCTTGGGCATTGGACAGTGGACTGCCCCCTTCTGGATGAAGAGGAGGAGCCAGCAGTCCGACTGCCAGCATTGCCACTACCGGCGTTGATGTCGCCGAACTGCCCCACAGTGCTGCCATCATACCCGCTGTCTTCAGGGCCACTGAGCAAGGCCATACTTGGTTGTGTGACAGACTACACCCCGCCCCTGTGTTTATTTGTATTATGTGTGTATTATTAGTAGTATTATTGTTAGTTTAAATGTATTTGCATTATTTTTATAGTTAAATATAGTTTGGCAGGGACGATGTTTGTGAGAATGCATGGTCGGCAGCTAATAATTTATTGACAAATTGGCTGTCTACCACGCTCATTAAAAATCCTGTGCATAATGCGGTCGAGGTATAAACGAGGTTAATGACCACTATGAAAACCAGAGAGATCGAGCACCAAGTAAGCTAAAAAGACAACTGCTACGCATGCTGGTTTTAAACATTTGAATGTTTGTTTTGGCCATCTTGCCTTTTGGTTTGTGTAAAGTGTTTTGTTGTGTTTATTATTTATAAATTAATAAAAAGGAGTGCATTAGCGACTCACCCACAGTACTTTGCCTGTGTCAACTTCCTGGTCTGACATCACCCACCAGCCATCTGTGACATACAGGCATTGATTCTGGAAAATTATATTACCATACTAAAAAAATATATATATTCAATATATTT
Source organism: Acipenser ruthenus (assembly GCF_902713425.1). Lineage (NCBI taxonomy): Eukaryota > Metazoa > Chordata > Actinopteri > Acipenseriformes > Acipenseridae > Acipenser > Acipenser ruthenus. The sequence goes on along the minus strand of NC_081190.1, from coordinate 4,635,299 downwards.
TTGTAAACATATTATTCATATAAAACTCATAGTCTTTGGGAATGATAAAATATATGGAAAAATATATGTATTATATATGTAACGTTATATAAAATATATTTAACATATTACAAAATTGGCCCGTTTTCATCATATGGAAAATATATTTACAATGTATTTGCTTAAACATATTTTAAATATATTTAAAATATAATTTCAGGTAACAATTTATCAATTATATTGTCCATGTATTTTTTAGAAATGTATTATTTAATATATTTACTAAACATGTATTATATAATGTATTCACAATATATTACATAATGTAAAGTGCCTGGACACACACCATATTTTGCAAGTGTTCCACCAAACAATAAATAAGAAAGGAATTGAATTCCGCAATTTCACTTAAAAATAACTACTATCTTTAAACATAACGGAATATATCAACATTTTGTAAAAATTCAGTGTATATAAAACACTCAAGAACAAAAATGAAAAGCTTTCAACATATGCTAAAAGGCTGTTTGCATTACAACAGATGTTTGGGCTGCTTCTCTGTAGACCTGCTAACATTGTTCTTCTGAAACTATGAGACGTTACAAAAAACTGCTGCTTCCAATTCAAAATGCATTAATAGCTATGGAATTGTTGCTGGAAATAGACCTATGAAAGTAAAAAAAAAAAAACACTAATAAACTGGAAATACATTTTTACAATTTCATTCTTTTTTTCATATTGGTGGGCATACAGCTTAAATATAAGGTGCCTTCAAATATGAACAGCCTATTGTGTCCTTGATTGTTATTGACCTCTCTTTTTTTTCTTCTAAATACTAGGCTTAGTCCAGTTATTTTTTATGAGGTATCTGTAACACTTCGGTATCTGCAGAAAGATTGATTAACAACCATATTTGTTCCGTCAAGAATAAACTTATTTACCAAATTAAAATCACAGTGTCTGTGTTTTTATCTGCTGTACATGGATAAACTTATAAAGCCTTCTTGTTTTAAATTTAATGCTGCCTGACCGTCACAACATATTTTACAATGTATTTTGAATATAATTTAGAAAAATAAAATGTATAAATGTGAATATGTTGATTTACAAAATGCATTTATAGTATATTATAAATATATTTAAGCAACATGTCATGTTTAAGAAAATATATTATAAATACATTTCAGGTTTAAAAAATATATAATTCCATATATTAAAAATATATTTATTTTCCGTATGGGTTTGTCATGGCATCCCCAAAAGGGGCACAAATATTTTAGTTGAGCTCATCACTCAAAAGGCAAACCTGCTTCTCTACACATAACTGTTTGTATAGCATTTCAAATCACTTTGCAGGAATACAATTAATTATAGAAAATAAATTCAAAACACTGTAATAGAACTATAAACCAAGTTGCAAATGCACCAGCATACAGTTATTTGTTATTTGACAAGATCAGACAGGCAAACTATGAAGAGAGAGATATTCAATTTGGTCTGGAAGTTGAAATATATGGGGACATTTTAGTTTGAGATCAGAACTGAATTTTGCCGAAAGCAAATATAAAGAGGTCAGGCCACCTACTGTTTAATCGTATGGCACCTGCGGTGTCTTGCTGTGTATTTGCAAGGAATGAGACGGACACCATGTTAGGTTGAACTATACACAAGTACAAGTACAAATGCAGACATGTTGTTGAGTTGGCAACAGTGTGTAGAATGACCGCTGTACTTCCGTATGGCTACATGCAACATATGCAGCTGGAATCCATATGTGAACACTACAGCACCATGTTGGAAGTGTATACATTCCCCTTCCATATTTTTTTTGCTGTTATACCTTTATCTTTAATAAATGTAATTTGTGAGGTACCCAAGTTGCTCACCTGGTAAAAGCAAGGCTGGGTGGTGTGCAGGGTGAGTCATACAGGTAGGGGAGCTCAGGCTCTTGTCCTGGCTGTGCCAAGTTGCTGATAAAAAAAGCCATACACTAGGTTTAAATATGGAGATCGGTTTGTGAATGGCAGGGAACCATTGCCACCTCCTGAATTTCACCAAGGTTACAAGTAAAATGACAGGTTCAGTCTTAATGTATTATGATTTCCATAAAATGAGAGTAGATGTTAAAACTTCATGCTGATTTGAACTTGGCTCTCGCCAAGATAAGCACCAACTAAGCTTTACAGTAAACTAATGTGATCCATCTGCATCTCCATCCATTTGTGTTTCCTTCCATCTGATGATGTAGATATCCTTCTGCCTGGTGTTGATGGCTGAAGTGTAATGCTGGCTCCAGGGATCAGCTTATTTTGCCTCCCCAGCGCATCAGCACACACAACGGCTGCGATGCTGGCTCCGGGGATCAACCACAGTGCGGTCTCCCCAGTGCATCAGTATGACAACCGTCTGGATTGAGCTAAGTAGGGTACATCTCTGGGGTCTTCAAGTGGGCACCTTCCATTCTCGGTGTTTTGTCGACTAGCCCATGACAGCACAGGAGGGCTCGATGGTGATTCTGGCGTCACAGCATCACCCCCCTCCGTCCCCAACTCAACTCAACCCAGTTTACTTACCCGTACCTCAGCGTTTCTTTCTTTCTATTGTTCTTGAGATCCCCAACCAGAATCTTTCCATCTCAACCACAGCCAGTTGCTGCTCCTCTCTGCTGCTTCAGATAAGTTCTTCACTGTGCGACGCAACTCATGGCTACTGAATCCAACGTCTCTGAGAAACTGGGTTGCAGAGTGTGCCACAAATCCTCGACAACCCACCTCCACTGGGTAAACCCGGACTCTCCATCCTCACTGTTCCGCTTCAGCGGCTAGCTCAGCATACCGCAGTTTCTTTCTTTCATACACCTCATCAACAGCATCCTCCCATGGTACTGTGAACAAGGCATACTGATCCAGACCACAAGACAATATCCGGTCGAAGGATAGTGGAGGCAATCTCAGGTGGAAAAATGAGCCGTTGACCAACATCTGCCAACATTCTCCAGTCTCTTAGCAGCTTCCATTTGTCCTGGGTGAGGCTTGCTTTTAACACCTTTTCTTGGTGGTTGCTCTCCTGGGCGGAGGAATGTTGTCTTTTGATGGAACTGGTGGCAACTTATTGGTCATGTTGCGCTTGTCTTCCAATGCTAAGGCCAAACATCGCAGCACCCGATGATGGCGCCAAGTAAACCGTCCTTGGCTAAGACCCACCTTACATCCTGTCAAAATGTGCCTTAATGTTGCAGGTGATGAACACAAAGGACATGAGGGATCCTCTCCTACCCAGTGGTTTAGGTTGAACTGATAAGGAAACTGATCCTGCTCTGTTCCATTGTCCATAGGTCTTGCCAGCCGATCTTGCGTTGTTCTACACTCTCCCATCTCATCCATTCTCCCTGCTTGGCCTGGGAAACGGCCTTTACGCACCTCATTGTCTCCCCCTGCTATTGCACCTCGTTGACTACCAGCTTCCTCAGTTGAGGTGGGGCTGCCTTAGACCAAGACCCCCTCTTCCATGCTGAATGCGCCCCATGATATTACCGATTCGAAGGGCAGATTCCACGGCTTTCTTTGCCGCCCACTTTCTTCCAGTTTTCAACACAGGTGCTGCCTCCCTTACACGTGTCGCGTGACTCTACTAATGTAATTTCCAGTCGGACCTTGGCGCACTTAAACTCCTCGGTTAGAGTGGAGACTGGTAGCTGCAGTATTCCTGTATGTATGAACTGATTAAAGCTTCCAGCTTCTTTACTGTTGTCAAAGAAACCTCGTACACAGTCAGTGGCCACAGCAGCCTCAGCAGTAGACCAAACTGAAAGCACCGAATTTTTGTTTGTCAGGTAAAGTGCTGCTGTCTATGCTCTTCAACCCTTCCATTGCTTGTTGTCTAACTTCTCTCACACAAACTGTGTCCTTTAGGTCCCCGTCGTACCATCTCCCAATACTTTTCACTGGCTTCTCAGACACTGTTGGTATTGCCTCACCATTAATGCATTAAACCTTTTATCTACTACTTTACCTTTAATTATAGAGATGCTGCTTGATTTAGTGGGCTTGAATTGCATTTGTGCCCATTCAATGTTATTGGTTAATTTGCCCAATAACCAATTAGTGCAGGCTACTGTTGAAGTCATGGTCATCATGTCATCCATGTATGCTCAGATTGGTGGTAGTCGCATTCCAAAAGCCAAGCGCTTTCCTCCCACAACCCATTTTGATGCCCTAATAATTACTTCCATTGCCATGGTAAAAGCCAGTGGAGAAATGGTGCATCCTGCCATTATTCCAACTTCTAGGAATCCAGGAATGTCACATGGAGCTCCTTCCTCTCCTTTTTAGCTGATTGAATTTGTTGCCAGATCACAGTGATGTGTTCTAAGCATCCTGGGAAACTTGGAATGCCCGCTTTTTGTACTGAAGTGTCAAAGAAGCAGCAGTATTTATATCTGCCTGTAGTTAGATCAATTGACTAGACCCCAGTGTATTTTTAAGTTAACACTAAACAAAATAGGAGCACAAATGATTGAGAATGTCTTTGCTGTATTCAGGTTTTATGTTAGCAGTGAGAATAGGCATAGTGATTACAATGCTTTGTCTTTAATTTACACAAAGGTCTGTGATTATGAAGAGTGTGGATCAGTAATCAGATCTGATTAGGAGGATAGTTCACCATCCTAGCTCAGTGTGTGGGACTGAGGTAACTGTGCTGACTGAAAAGGATTAACCACACTAGATAAGAATAAAATGAGAATAAGCTTGGGTGATATTGTGCCGATACTGTATTGTTTTAGTTGCCACTCAAATTGAAAGTGTTTCTCATGTTAAGCAGAATAAAAACTGAACTGAGATACACTGTAATATTAATGACACTGTTCTGGGTTGTTTGCTCATATTACAACAGACTGGAATACAATTATTAATATCAAGCAGTATTGTATTCATTAAAAAAGACTTTGCAAAAGTTTTAAATATCGCCTAGACATCAAATCACCCAACAAGTCTTATCAGCACCGAGGTCTCTGCCGCAGCTTGGAGTTATTTAAAGCTGCAGTGACGTCAATCATGTTTAATTTGATAATAAGATATAACACTTTTTTTCTACATTCTTCCATCGTTTTGTTTGCATTCCCCAAAGAGAGCTACAGTCACATGCTGGGTCACACACTTCCTCCTGAGTCGCTGGCTCACCACTACACCACTCTGTGGGTATCATGAGGATGCTCCTTCGGTAATTCAATGAGATGTGTGGTGTAAGGGAAACCCCCAGGCCGTGTTTGGAGGTGAAAGGGATTTTAGGCCAGAAGAAGCAGACAGAAATTGCATCAAGACTATATTTTGAAATCTCCAGGACATTTCGCTCAAACAGTACATAACTAGGCAAGTTAGTTTTAGGCACAACAATCAATTTACCCGTAATCCTTTTTCTGGTTTCTTTCCTGGATTCTGAATACAGTTACCCTGCTCTGTACTGCTCTCTCAGCTGCTCTAATTCTGCTACCCTGTTCTCTTTATGTGGCATGGGGGAGTAGATACGCTCGTATGAGAGCAATATGGTTGCAATATATAACACCATGAAGTTGCACAACAGCTTTTCATACAGGTTCACTGCACAAGCTCAGTTATAACTCAGGAAACAAAAACATATATTTAACAAAAGATCACTTTTTTGATTACCAAATTGTATGTTACAAAATATTATTTTGTCAAGCCGCTTTATTCTTAATAGAAAAACAACAGAAGAAACTTTAATATTAAAGTCTTGCTTGTACAATACTTTAATATTATGTCTGTACAGTATGCCTTGCTTGTGCAATACTTTAATATTATGTATACAGTAAGACTTGCTTGTACAATACTTTAATATTATATATGTACAGTAAGACTTGCTTGTAGAATACTTTAATATTATATATGTACAGTAAGACTTTCTTTTGCAATACTTTAATATTATGTATGTACAGTAAGCCTTGCTTGTACAATCTGAAGTGCAGTTGAATTGTGGGTTTGGGTTCAGAGGCATCAGTTTTGAAATGTACAGAGCATGCACACAACAGTGTCATTGTAAAACATCTCTTTTAGTGAAACTCCAATAAATGGTACACATGAGTATAAAACACGTAATAAGTGACACGTTATAAAAAAAAATACACACTATATACAATCCCTTAAATGAGACCAAGCATGTAGATGTACATTTTATGATCTTGGTTTTGTTTTAATTGTATTGTTTTTATTGTTTGTAAAATTCACATTCAGGAACTTCAAGAAGATGAATTTGATTATTAAGATTCTCAAATAGCTCTTATTGTTTTTTTCTTCTTTTTCATAAGCACTTTCTAAGCAAACACGTACCCCAGATTAATTAATTATGTTTCAAAACCTCAGTGCCTGGGACTGAAAAAAATGAGTGTAATCTGTGCAATCTGTTCCTAAATTAATTTGCATTAAATGGGAAAAAACAGCAATTAATTAATACTGCTCTGCAAAGCTGCAAAATAAGTCAAGTCAATAATGATTGATTGGTCGGTGAAGAAATAAAATTGTCCTGCAGTTAAGAGATTTGTTTTGCTTTGCTGTATCATTACTTTTTTGTTGTTGCTTATTTGCATTTACTCTTAGGTTCTTTCAGCAATGAACAAACCGTAAAATAAATAACTAAGTGTCGTTACCTTGGAGGGCCTCCTGATATTCTGATATAATTAAAAATTACAAAGACACCAAAAATCTCAACCACCAGCACAGGCTTTCTTTGAGATGTCCAGTGGGAGCCACCACTCCAGACCCTTTTAAGAGAGCGAGATGTAGAGTGATGTGTGTCTTCCACAGGACTGCCTCTTCTGCTGCCGCGTGTTTTATTCACTACCTTCTAGCATCTGCCATATGAATGGACTGTCTATCTACCACATGGAGCCCCCGTGGCTCAGTCAGCAGTAGCACAAGAATTTATAAGGGTTCTTGGCTCTCGTAAAAGAATTTGGAAGTCAATTAGGTCCCAGTCGAAATGACAAGATTCATAGATTTATCCTCCCAGGATACAGAGGTCAAAAGGCAGGGGACACATTTCTCTTTGATATTTCATGTTACAGACAAGATATTTTAAGAAAACAGATATTGAAGAAAACAATCACGGTATAGGGAAACATAACTGCAAATCATTTATTTCAGAATTCGATTGGTGCTTCTGCTATACTTGACCCTGTTGACTGTGAAATTCTAACACTGCAGTGGACTGCTATGGCATTTTCTACTACTCTAGCCTGGCTTCAGATTCTATTTTGGAGATCATACTTTTCAATAAGAAAATCCCTGCTTCCCATTTGTTTAACTTAACCTTACGGGTTGTTTGTTACTGATGTGTAAGATTAATAGTTTGATATTACTTTCAAACTGCTTTTTGTGTAACTGTCTTGTCAAATCAAGCCCATAGTGTCAAAATATACTGTTACTTGTTGGATAAACATATACTTTAGAGAAACTGGATAGTTTAAAAATTAGCTAGATTTCATAGACTAAGCTAATTTGAAGACAACTTGGATTTAATATTAAGTGAAGCAGCCAGATGACAGGGAAGATTTTACCCTAAATTTTATGACAACTTGAAAGGTGATTCCATTCTATCCTGTGTTTTTAGGGAAGTTACATCTTTGGCTAAACATCCTTTCCCAGTTTAAACTTCAAAGTAAAGAGGCAAAAGGCTTTGTGGAAGGGTGGTGGGCAATTCACTGACACACATGGGAGACAGAAGGTTTAACCCTTTGCGGTCCATTGTCAGACCTGGTCCGACATTGCAATTATTCCTATCCGGTCCATTGTCGGACCCTGTCCGACATCATCAAAAAAACGCAAAAAACGGGTTTCTAGTCGTTTTTTCCCCGGAAAAAGCCGAGAAAACCATTCAATGGCCGAGTGGGAGCGACAGGAGCCGAGACAAGCCGATAAAAAAAAAAAAAAAAAAAAAAACAAGGGCGTATCTCATGATTAGTCATACTTGCCATTGGCATCCCATATGGGCGGTCATAAGGAAACAAGCTGGATGTTACTGTACCAGCGCAGAGAGACTATCACGGACATTTGCAGAGCTTTTTTGAGATGTGATAGTAATAAAATAATGACTTAGATTGCATTATTGAGGAGTTTGGTGATAAAACAAGTGATCAGGAGATGATTGATCGGTATGTACGACTATTATTATTATTATTTATTTCTTAGCATATGTGAAAGCAATAGCGAACGAAAGGGTGGGGCGGGGCTGGAGATGCCTAGTGAGTTCTTTGTTGATATGCAGGGCCTTTTAAACCCGTTTGACTGTGAAAAAAAAATACTTTTAAACAGCGCGTCTAAAATTAACTGCGCGTATGAAAATAAATTGGACCTGACGCACACTTAATAAATGGACTGCAAAGGGTTAATTGAAAACACCGCACTATTGCCCAGTTTTATTATTTTCTGGTTAATTTATTTTAGCCCGCAGAGGGTGCTGTTGTCCGTGGCCTGAATACCGACAACGGTAAACAGGAACGCAGTAATACCAGTACTGGTATTACTGTCAAATGCTGGCACACCTCACAGGTGCTCTGAAATAATAAATAAAAAAAGGCGAAAGAAAAAGGGAAAATTAAACACCATAATAAAACTACAAAATAAAGGTTCTGCTTATGCAGTGCCTCCACTGACGCTAAGACGGTCAGTTCAGGTCTCCGTCCTACGCTATGCACTATAAACTGGGGTGGCCAAGGTTCCCCTCTATTTATATACATCCCCCTCGGGTACGTAACAACCGTGCTCGCCTCCTCAGCAAGTGTCTATGGGTAACCCCTATCTTGGCCAACCGAACGCATATCCAAGTGCAGTACTGATTGGCCGAGCAATCCCCCAAGGCCCGCCTCTCAGCCACTCAGAGAGAGGGAAAGCCAACACACCCTCTTCCCCACCTCTCCGCTGTGACTGACAGGTGGATCTTACGGGGCTGCTGCCCTCTTCCTGCAGAACCACACATGCGCCAGACAGTCAGCACAGATCTCCCCTGTTACAGGTTTACTTCTTTATTCTTCTCTCTTCCTCCCTTTTCAACTTTAGTTTTATTGCCTTGTGAGTGAAACACCTTAGGTGCATTAACTTAGAAAAGTGGGACCCATGTGGTCAATGATATTATTGGTTGATAGGAGGATTGTAAAACTTGCATCAGTATGTAAGTGTTTCTTCTGATAGGTTTTATATAGCGCCTTTCATAGTGGACCACCATCACAAAGCGCTTTACGAGATGCAGTAACAACAAGAAAATCCATAATACTTTAAATACAGAGAAATGCATAATACATGCTATACAGAAAGAAAAATGCATAATATATTAAATACAGTAGAAAGTGCATTATACATGAAATAGTAGCAGCAACACAGCAGCTAATAGCAGATATCAGGCTTAAAGAGCTTGGAAAGCAAGAGAGAACAGGTGGGTCTTGACAGCTGATTTAAAGTGAGCGATGGTGGGAGCATCACGCACCAAAGCCGGGAGAGGGTTCCAAAGAAAACAAAGAACAGAGACTTTTTTAAAACCTTTTTTTTTTTATTACCATGTAATATGTATTCTAAAAGCAAGGGATTCAGCCATGGTATGAGAATTAAGTTAATAACATTACCAATAAGAATTGAAGGTTAAAGCAAATCGGCTTTCTTCATAAAACACACAAAAAAGTAATCTGACAGAAAATTGCTGCACTTTGCAATTTCAGATTATAAAAAATTATGAATACAAAACATTTAGCCCTATCAGAACCAATAAACATCCCAAAGTGTGCACAATAAGAATGCAGATTAACTCGACCTTCAGGGTTTATTAAAGTGGGTAATCACTGGAACACACATCACATGTTTAATTGTGATTGCTTTTACTTGCAAGAAGAAAAGCTACACGTGATGTTTAGAAAAAAGAATCCTGTACCACTCAAGTGATGAGATCCCTTTGATATATGCTTGAAGTGAGTTCTAGACTGCTAAATATCAGACAGACACCATTGTGCATTGTTTAAAGTATTTGTAGCCAACAATCTTACCTCCTTTGCACTTTTATTAGCTACAGTACATAGTTATGAAATGTGCAGTTGTTATAACAAACCTGCATTTTAAATATTCATGTGTCGTATATATGATGCTACACGAGGTTAAAGAACGGCAGCAGTGTGGAGTAGTGGTTAGGGCTCTGGACTCTTGATCGGAGGGTCGTGGGTTCAATCCCAGGTGGGGACACTGCTGCTGTACCCTTGAGCAAGGTACTTTACCTAGATTGCTCCAGTAAAAACCCAACTGTATAAATGGGTAATTGTGTGTAAAAATATTGTGATATCTTGTAATAATTGTAAGTTGCCCTGGATAAGGGCGTCTGCTAAGAAATAAATAATAATAAAGAAACGCATGTTATAACAAACCTGCATTTTAAATATTCATGTGTCGTATATATGATGCTACATGAGATTAAAGAAGGTTCTCAGTTTGCTTGTCCTCCCTTCCAGGAAGTCTGGTACTGCTTTACTTCCTACTTCATTTCACCCCAGCAGTGTCTTCCGGGTCAAAGCATGTTACTGGCATGAAGCATGAAAGCAGATTATTTTTTGACTGGAAAGAAGCCGGTGAAGGGGTGGGAAAACTGTCACCCTTCAGGTGAAATGACCCAGGAAGTACAAGGCAATCTAAAAGCATGGCTTGCAAACAGAGATTTCTAACCTCAGATTCATTCTTATCAACATTCTTAGCAAAGGCTGGATAAATTCACAATGCCGCCCAATTACATGGTATTAAAACACAAATTCAAGGCGCCACACAAAAGAGGATTTTGTATCTTCTCCAACGCAATGCCTTTACATACCGGCATGCTGAATCGGCATCATTTTGGGGTTCCAACCAGATCCCTGTTGAAAGTAATGGTGTGATACCCTCTACAATCCAAAACCTGTTGACCATGGAATCCAGCATGATTTGTAAGTGTTGTCTGCCTAAAACCAATGTAAACCTTGCCGTGCAGTCTGTCACTTTTCTTTTATAAATTATAAATATTAATAAATAATAATAATAATCGAAAACGTAATTTAAGTTAGGCCTACATGTAATGTATATTTGTTTAATGCAGTTTTTAAGTTATTAAAAGTTTTGACAGTTTTAAGCGTGCTGAACGTACGCCAGATATAAACCTCTTGGTGTATTTTAACATGTTTTGTTGTATTAACAATGTACAAGTTTGGGATTAAACAATAAATTATTTTGATAATGATGCTTATTGCTTTTATTGTTCATTTTTAAAAGCATTTTAGAAGTTTGTATTATTATTATTATTATTATTATTATTATTATTATTATTAATAATGAAATCCTTTTCTTCCCCTCCCCTTCTCCTCCCCCTCCCACCCTCACCATTTCATTTCCTCCCCTGTCCCTCATTCCGGTTAACTCTGCTCGCAACCTCGGCGTCATCTTTGACGCAACCCTTTCCCTTGCTGATCATATCTCGGCCACTACACGAACCTGCCGATTCCACCTATTTAACATCCGCAAAATACGCCCCTCCATCTCTTTCTCTGCCACTAAACTCCTGCTTCATGCTCTCATCTTCACCCGCCTCGATTACTGCAATTCCCTCCTCCTTGGCCTTCCCCCCTACGCCTTCACACCACTACAGCAAATTCAAAACGCCTCTGCCCGTATCATATTCAACCTCCCCCGCTCCTCTCATACCTCCCCTCTTCTCCTTCAGCTACACTGGCTCCCTGTTTAATATCGCTGTTTATTTAAATTCCTTACTCTAGTCTATAAATCCCTCCATGGTCTCGCCCCACCCTACCTGGCTGCACTTATCACTTACTATGTTCCCTCCCGTCCCTTACGCTCTCAAACTCTGTTGTCCCTCTCGGTCCCACCCTCGCCCTGTGCCCAATCCCGTTCCTTTTCCCTCCTGGCTCCCCTTCGTTGGAATAAACTCCTACTCAATATAAAACAGTCCCCTACACTACGCAGCTTTCGCTCCTCCCTTAAAACACATCTTTTCACCCTAGCCCATCCCACTGCGTACCCTAGCACCTAGCCCCTAACCCCCGGACAGGACCCTGCCTGTTTGCCCAACCCTGCCCTAGCCTCTGTTCTCACTGTAGCAACACTCTCTACTTCCTCACCCTTGCCCCAAAAACATACCTTCTTCCTTCAGCCATTTTCTCTTGATTGTACCGTTTAGTTTAAAAATTGCTAAGCGCCTTGGCTAAAGGCGCTATATAAATATAAATAAATAAATAAATAAATAAATAAATAAATAAATAAATAAATATTATTATTATTATTGTGCTGTAAGCATAGCCTACACACCTGTGTTCTGATATCTACAGGGCTGTCTTTTAGTGGATTTAACTGTTATTAGGCTTCCAAGCCAAAGGCTGGGGAAGCCTATTGTTATTGCTGTGTTTATTATTATTATTATTATTATTATTATTATTATTATTATTATTATTATTATTATTATTATTATTATTATTATTATTATTATTATTATTATTATTATTATTAGGAGGCTGTGTGGTCCAGTGGTTAAAGAAAAGGGCTTGTAACCATGAGGTCCCCGGTTCAAATCCCACCGCAGCCACTGACTCATTGTCTGACCCTGAGCAAGTCACGTAATCTCCTTGTGCTCCGTCTTTCGGGTGAGATATAATTGTAAGTTTTTCTGCAGCTGATGCATAGTTCACACACCCTAGTCTCTGTAAGTCGCCTTGGATAAAGGCATCTGCTAAATAAACAAATGATTACAAATGATGTTTCAACATCCCAAAGAACAATAGGTGGCTAAAAAATGCCCCCTTTATAAAACGAATTCCATCTATGGCTATTGCATGGTTATAAATCATCTATAATGCTTTAGTAACACTCTATAACATAGTTATTGAGCATATATTATATATTTATAAAACATATAAAACATTAATGAGCAGCACCTTAATATAACATGTTACCCATTTTATGTTTTCCACAACAAACATTTAAGGAGCACTATACTGTTTATATTAGTTGAGTTATATGCCCTGCGAAGTACACAACAAAAAAAACACACACTCACATGAAAAAGCCCAAGTTTGTGGATGCTTCGCAGGAAAAAAAAAACTAAACTTCATCACACTTATGTACTTATAAAACATTTCTAAAATAAATATTTTTCTAAAAAAAAAAATCTAAGTTTTGTCCGACAGAATCAGCAAGCCATCAATCTGAGATAATATAAACACAGTAAATAAACCAACTTTCATAAATAAATTGTTTCATAAATATATTACTGATGACGTAAGGGAGACGTACATAAATAAAAGAACATTTAAAAAAATAAGAATCATCTTACCTTCAGTGTCGCTTGAATCCCCCTCAGTATCGACAATGAAAGATGGATCAACCTCTTCATCCTCCAAATCAAGATCCACACAACCACTGGAGCAATCAAAGTCTCCCTTGTTCTCCAAAATTAACTCCAAGGCAGCCTGGGGATCAATTCTGCACTTTCGCTTTCTGAATTCCATTTTTTAGAAAACTTTTTTTTTTTTTACTCTCACACAAACACTTCTCTCTGCTAAAACTCCTAACTACTACAAATTGATTTATGTTCACCAAGCCTTCTCTTCAGTCCATGTGACTCTTTTAAGCATATCAGTACACAGAACTCACGTTGCTGTGGCATTTTCAATGTTGCAATTTAGAAAACAAACCATGCAAGGCGAAGGAGGGGAGGGGCCCAAAATACTCGGGCTCGGACCTGAGGTAAGTACGTTCCAGGGCACGAAATATTTGGACTCGGCCTTCAAAAGGTTAAATAAATCTGAATCAGGTTGTGCCCAGTTAATTATGTGGTTATCAGATGCCAGAATAGCTGCTGCTTTTGCTGAAAAAGCTCTGTGAGAATCAAATAACATTGTCCCTCCGTATCTGACAGAGTCTAGTTTGGCTCTTTGATTAGGATATACAGAACAGAGCACGTCTCTGTATATAGAAAAGGCCAGGATGAATCCCCCCAATGTTAATTTTATTTTGTAATCTGGGGTCTCTGGATTTTAAAGTAACTGACAGATCTCCACAATACATGATTTTTAAATGCTTGGTCACTAGAAAGGCTAACATTGCGGGTTATGTTGGCTCTGTTTACAGAGCGATTGAGACCAGAACGGATGCTTCATTCATTTCAATTACAATAAATGGAAACGTTGAAAACCTCCACTTTAACAAACAAACATTATAACAAATATACTACTTCACTTTGTGCATCCAACCCAACTACAGCCGTATGTCAATGCAACACAACGCACACCCTGCCGTGTGTTTTCCCTTACTTTACAAGCTGCTGCGTTAAGTACACTTGAGCACAATACACGAAAACTCCCTAGTAAAGAATACATTTTAGACACTAAAACTATATATGACAGAGTCTAGACATTGTGTTACCTTCATTGTAATATGGTGCTAAAGATAACACATGGATGTCATTCTCTAATTCTCTGGAATGGCCTCACTCAAGGTAAAATCAATTTGTTTTAACTGGAAAATGATCCATCTGTTTGAGATTTGTGGCACATCAATTTTTTTTCTTTCTTTGAGATAAAAATTGAACTAATGATGGTTGTATCTTGCATTGTGTTATATAGAATAATGATCCGTAGAAGCAGGGCTAGCAGAAATTACTTTTATTCATGTGCAACATCCAAACACAGCCCTTCAGTTTTTATTCTGCTTCTATCATGGCCTTCAACATCTCTCAAAAGGTCTGGCCTTGTAAAGTAATTGCAATGAATTGGTAACGGTAACAGTATACAGAAGTAGTAATTTTTTATTCTGTTGCACCACCACTAGCCAGACACAGATGAACAAGAACCACCAGACAGGTAAGTAAAATTATTTCAATGTTTATTACATAGTATAAAATAATGAACACAGCTTACATATAACAATATTGCATAACAACCTACTTAGAATTAATTTATATTCTAGATTCGCAGCATGTAACCAGACACCCTCAAAACCTATCCCTGCTACCTGCACTGGCCTGACCCTAGTACTTAACTTTGGACAGAATGGGGTGGGCGAATACAGTGAATAAGTTCCATAGCAGGGCCCTCAGGTCACAAGTCTCAGACGCAGGCTCCAATTCTCTTCCTCAGGATCTCACAGCAATCTCTGCGCCACAGCAACGTTGCGGGAGGGATCAAGCAGCACCCCAACCATAAAAGGTAATAGTCACAATAGCAGCACACAGTCACCTTGCTAAATATCATTATAATACTATGATTCACGGTTTCTTCTTCCTTGAACAAAATACTGCCTCACTCCCCTCAGTATGGATCAGCATTCCCTCTAAGGCTACAACGACCTTCGCACTCAGTTTACTAGCTTTCGCAAGTTGTAAATGTCAACCTTAATCAAGACTCCATCTCGAGATAAACCTGTCATTTTGAGAGCATTCTTGCAAAGCATTAACATAAGCATATTTGTGTCTGCTTTGATGCTTATTCTCTGATTTCTCTCTAAAAATGCACATCACATTCGTGCAGAGCTCGCTTGGGCGCCAGTGAATCTACTGGTACAGGGTGGGCGAAGCAGACGTCTGGCGATTCTGCGTCTGAGAGTGCTGCTCATGAACTTTGCAGTTTTTAACTTGTCGTATAATTCAGTAGTAATCAGTGAAGCACAATCTTTCTGCGTTATTTAGAAGTGTAAATACTCCCGTGAACATAAATACAAATCACAATACTCATATTTTGACGGTTTTTGTTTTATTTCCCTTTTAAAAAACAACAATTTCAGAAGTATTTGGAAACTGGTAAAAGTGTAATCAAAATATAATATAATATAATATATGTTGAAAATCCACATTTAAGTGTATAATATAATAATTGAAGAAGACAAACTATGTGCATTTTTTTTTGCAAGTTGAGTTTTTTCATCACGTGACTTAAATCACATGTCTCTGCTGAAACTTAAAATGGCAGCTGCACCAACGAAGAAAAAAGGCAATGTCTCAGTAACAAAAATCTGATTATCTATATGAGTCCTGCGGTCATTCCATTGATCATGTATGAGTCATTACCATTAAAGATCATATTGCCAGTTGTGAACACATAGAGAACAAAAAAGCAAATAAGATGGCAGCAATGGCAAGCACTGTTTCCTTCTGTGCTGAAAAACTGCAAGTAAGTCAAATTAATTGCGTGTTTAATTATTGTTCAGTTTATTTCTCTCCATGCTCCCTGCCTTTAATAAAGCTATAATTAGCAATATTAAACCTTGGCTGTTTCTTAATTACATTATATTATCCGACGATGAAGAAACAAGCTCAAAGCTGTTTTTCTAACTATACATTCCTTAAAGGAAATTGATGGCTTTACTGTGTAAAGGATGTAGTCACTACACTACACACCGTTTGTTTCATAAAGACAGTCTGTCCAGAGACACACCTCTTGTTAAATTTAGCAAATAACAAGGCAGAATTAGCAAAGAAACAATTGGGAGGATTCATTATGTGTTTTTATCAGTGTTTCATATTTTATCCTGGTTATTGTAATGCCAGTAAAATGCTAAACTTAATTTGTGGAGTACTGTACATAGGATTGCTCTCACATGACAGTGCTGGACTATTACTAAACTATTCAATGTGTTTTATATTGTTATTATAATGCCAGCAATAAGATCAAACGGGTCTTTTCAAAACACCATTTGTAGACTGAACTGCATTGTTTGTGGAAGACTGTCAATATTATTATTATTATTATTATTATTATTATTATTATTATTATTATTATTTATTTTTTAGCAGACGCCCTTACCCAGGGCGACTTACAATTGTTACAAGATATCGCATTATTTTTACATACAATTACCCATTTATACAGTTGGGTTTTTACTGGAGCAATCTAGGTAAAGTACCTTGCTCAAGGGTACAGCAGCAGCAGTGACTCCCACCTGAGATTGAACCCACGACCCTCCGGTCAAGAGTCCAGAGCCCTAACCACTACTCCACACTGCTGCCCCAATATGATTCTCACAACTGTGCTGGACATTTGTTTTCTGAACTGTTGTAATATAATTATTTGGTATTCCTGCTTATTTTAATGCCAGCAGTGATAGGTTGATAGGTGATAGGTTTGAAGTGTTTATGTTGATAAGAAGTGGGAAGAAACAATGGAATTTGCTATTCCCAAAAACGGAAAATCAGTAGCCCTAAAAATGGTTACAACTGAAGGCAGTGCAGATGCCAGTGTTTTATACAGTAGTATAAATCAATTCTATCCAGGCCACCGGTTAAGCATGCAGTCTATATCTAAAGCCCCTTTCACACTGGCATGTTCTACCCAGGTCTGAACCTACCCGGGTCAGGACCCGGTGTCATGCAGGCCGGCTAGGCGATTTCACACTGCTTTTGATAAAGCAGGGTTGACCTGGGTGACAGACGCAAGTAAACAATGCTGGTATCAAAGCCCCAGAAGCAGCTTGTTACAGACGCTTCCATCCAAGCTTCTCTGGATTGAACGGTAGATCCAAATGTTGATTAGAGCAAACGTTTCTTCATCCCTGCTGCAATCTGGCTCATGGTGTGTCTTCCTTGCTGAAGTGAAACCTTCAAGCAGGCGTGGCTGTTTGTTATTTTGTCCGCGGTCATGTATTTTGTCTCGCTCAGCCCGGGTCAAAGCATGTTGACTCACATCCTAAGGTGGGTTGCTGGGACCCGGGTACGACCCAGGTACGTGGTTTCACACTATGCAGGATTGTGACCCGGGTAGCCAGAATCAGGGTCCGGACCCTGGTAGAAGTGCCAGTGTGAAACGGGCTTAAGATAATAAGTGACAGGGCTGCATTTATGATAAGATCTCAGACAGGCTTCATAAGGTAAATAATACACTTCATGAAAATTATATATATATATATATATATATATATATATATATATATATATATATATATATATATAACTACAGGGGTTGTACAGTGTTTTCTACAGCTATTTTTACTGGATTAATTAGATACGGCACATTTTTATTCAGAATAAACTATATGTCTGTGTTTATTATTCCCCATTCTACTTGTCAAGACCTAAAGAGACAAGCGCAATATCGACAAACTCTAGCTAACAGGGAGCATTACACCATGGTCAACACATTACAAAAGGTTCATTGTACATTGACAACTCAATAAAAGTACAATAATTACAATGCAGTTACATTTTCATCAAACAAACTGATACAACACCAGCATTATTATAGAGAAGAGCATTCTTTGGATCACTTACATTCTGGCATATTAGTTGTTTTTTATAGTTGCAAAAGGAAAATGCAACCTGCTTGGGTGAAGCAACTCTTCAAGAAGCAGAGCTGGTTTTAGTTTCAGCTTTTCTTAACCACAGAACAAAATATTATATAACATACTCACCTAAAAACAAAAAGTGTACTATTCTTTTTTACTGTATTATGTAAGAATTGTAAACCATAGAAACATGTTATTACAATAGTGACTTAGGTTCATATTTCCCTTTACTATACAGTATATTCTATTATTTTCATTTGGCAATACTTCTGTTTGACACATTTCTGCAGAATGTGACTGGGTAGCAAACTCCCACATCTAAATATAAGTGACAACTTTTACAGTTGCTTTTCTTTTGCTGTCTGACAATATTACAAAACACAAAGAACGATTTTCATATTAAGATGCCTGTGTTCATCTGTGCCTGTTGTAAACCCCATTTTCATACTGACCGGAGAGAAAAATCTGTGTTCTTCTATCGACAATTTGAATGGAAAATGAAGGAATTAAATGATAAACAGCAGGTCCGATTTTACAGAGCTATTTTTAAAACATCATTTCATTCTGAAATCATTGGGATTATGTTTTGTAAATTTATATGGACAAATAATAAGATACATGATGAATAAACATATTTGTCATGTAGAGAGGATTAAAGTTCCTCAGAAGATGTGCTTTAATAAAAGGGAGAGCATGCTTTGCTATTGTCTGTGTGATGAGGTTTTAATACTACTGAATGGGAACACGTCAGACAGTTGGCTGTGTTTCTGTCATTTTACACAGAAATATATACCAAGCCATCTTTATCAATAAGAAGAAAACAGTCAACATAACACCATCATCATTTCTTAAATTGATACAGACTCTAATTACCCCAAATCCTACACCTCCATGTTGCCAGTTAGCCAAAATACATCCTTTCTGCTTTCAGACAAAATATTTCATTGCAGGAGACATTCCCACGAAGATTATTTCATGCTGCATTACTGAATTATTTACATATCTTACTTAGAAGCATAAACATTTCTATTTTATGCCTCAGTGGATTACTGCTGGGTAAGTGAATGAACTAACTTTCCATGGTCGAGATCACATTACAGTTTATATACACTGCCATGGACCATATCAGAAGCTACACAGAAGAGTCGTCAGTGGGAACATCAATATATAGATTTCCTCCAGGGACCCTCTTCCAACACGGCTGTCATGTCAATTCTGTTTGTGGCTCTGCTTCGTTTATTGACTGTCTAATGGTTTCTGCTAAGCTGTTCGCTGTTGATATGAAGATGGATCTTTCTGAATTTGCCCTTCAGTGCCTGTTTTTAAGAAACATTATTGGCTGAGCTGCAGTGTGCACTGAAAGTTTGACATACTTATTTAAAGTTAATAAAGTTAACTTTATTGATCATCGTTTTCAATAGTATGTGTTCTGTACACAATGGGAGTTTATGTATTAACCCACCCCCCCCTTCCACCTTTCTCTATCTTGGCTGATGACTTTGTCTACTTCTTCTGCAAAATCACATACATCTGCAAAACCTTCATTACCTCATCTCCTTCCCCACCCACTCCCCATCACCGTCTGCAACCCCTACTAATCTACCCTCCTTCTCCTCCTTCTCGTCCCTCTCAGACGCCAATCTTTGCTCCCTGCTCCAGAGCCATAAACCCACCATGTGTGCTCTGGACCCCCTACCCACTCACCTCTTCCAGGATACTGCCCCTGCTCTACTCCCTTTCATTTCCTCCCTTCTCAACACCTCTTTGCTCTCTGGCTATTTGATCACTGGTTTCCCGCTCCCACCACTGGCACAGACTCGATACGTTTGCAGGCAAGTATATTTTATTTACAATATTTACACAATAAGCAAGTTCTGCCAAAGGCTGATGCCCTGTACGGGCCACTGACTAACTCACTTCTTCAACCCTCTCTAAGCTACTTCAAGACTACTACACTTCTACAGGCTTTGGCCTGTGCACGATCCACTTAGATGGGACCGAGTCCACTGGAGCGAACCACACTGGCCACTGTAGACGTGGAGACAGGAGAGTAGTACAGAGATTCCTTCCACCGAAGTGAGTCAGTCCACAGGTAAGAACAGGGTCAACTCTCTTCCTTAGAGCTGTCCTGGATCACAGGTAAGTACAGGATGGGCTCCTTCTGCTGGAGTAGTCCTGTAACACAGGTGAACACAGAGCTGGCTCCCCCTTGCTGGAGTAACTCTGCAACACAGGTAAGTATAAGACAGACTCCCTCTGCTGGAGTAGTTCTGCCACACAGGTAAGTATACAACAGACTCCCTCTGCTGGAGTAGTTCTGCAACACAGGTAATTATAAAACAGGCTCCCTCTGCTGGAGTTGTCCTGGAACACAGGTAAACGCGGGGATGGATCCCCTTTAAAGAAGAATCCCAGGAACACTATTGAGATGACCCCAGACGTCCAGAGAAGTGAACAAAGATAGAACAAGTTATATCCAGGCTGTGGGAAGGAACCCCTGCAGCCAACTCCTGGTCGTCCACAGAAGCAAATTGTGTCCCAACTAAAAGCAAGTGTCCACTTTTCCTGTGTAAACCATATGCAATGTGTCTTGTATCTGTATTACAATAAACAATGTCTTGCACTTCCAGTCTAATAAATCCGTTCTTTCTGGTTATTATTCACTGTCTCTGCAGCGCGTGAATAACCAATACACTTCCTGGTCGTAAAGCATAAAACTAAACACCCTGCTGTTGTGACGGCGCACAACCGCACAGCGCGGAACACCGCGGGCCTCTTTTAAACACCCTGCTGCTGTGACGGCGCACAACCGCACAGCGCGGAACACCGCGGGCCTCTTTTAAACACCCTGCTGCTGTGACGGCGCACAACCGCACAGCGCGGAACACCGCGGGCCTCTTTTAAACACCCTGCTGCTGTGACGGCGCACAACCGCACAGCGCGGAACACCGCGGGCCTCTTTTAAACACCCTGCTGCTGTGACGGCGCTCAACCGCACAGCGCGGAACACCGCGGGCCTCTTTTAAATTACTGAGAAGTTAAAATAAACTTCGACTAGAAACACGACAAAAGAAAAATAAATAAACTTTCACAAAACAAAAGGCTACCTCAACAAGAGGAAAATCACGCTCCGTTTAAACTAAATACTCAACTATATTCTAAATACAAACGATCACTTTACCTTACGATGCTCTACCAACACACTGGAGTTTGCAGGCTTCTTTTCTGCAGAACACTAGGGCGGTGTTCCCCACGATAATACCACGCCCCGATTGTTCTGCCCTGCTTCCTTATAAATCCAGTAACCCCTCCCAATCAATTGGCACTCGGGTTTCTGGGTTGTGTAGTTTCTCCCCTAGCGCCGCCATTTCTTAAAGGCGACACTACCCTTTGCTCACAACATATACACATATACACAAATACACAAATACACATATACACATATACACATATACACAAAATGTTTCAATGGTTCAAAAATAATTTCTTTCAGGACATTTCAAACAAAAGCCCTCCTTCAGCTGTGTAGAAAGAAAGATAAACAGGTTTACTGCACTGTGTTTATGTTTCTTTCTCTACAGCCGAACAAGGGCTTTTGTCCCAAACTTCCTGAAATTAATTATTTTTTGAATCACTTAAACATTTTGTGTGCATCCCAAAATAAAAACGTTTCTGGTTCTTCTTTGTAATTTTCTATTTGTACACTGCAGTTACACCTCCTTTCAAACCTATGTGTCTATAAAGTTGTTTTTTTTTTAATCCAGAACTTTTCAATACTCTGAGGAATAGAATTTCAAAGGTGAGGGGCATTACAGCCGACCTCAATCTGAACCTGTCAACGTCCAGGAGACCAGTATCCCGAGAATCCTGAGAATCGGGGGCTTCAGGAGTGAGCAGTTCAGAAAACAGCAGTATTTCAAAATAGCATTATAGCATATACATTCACACCAATGGTATCACCAGAAGGTACTGTATGTGCTGTAGGTTATTTTGAATAAATAAATAAATAAATAAATAAATAAAGTAGTCTCCCCAATTAGTAGATCTCTTCTATACTTCACTGTCCACCCACATGCCTTCCATTCTGAATTCCTTCAATACAGCATCTTTACATCAAAACTCTTGTACAAGTTTACTGGAAACATGTGAAATTTTCAGAACAACCCTAATGGTGCCTCTATCTATTTCACCAATTACGACATTACCACCTACACTTTAAACCAGCAATTGGAAACTAATAGTTATGTATAGCCATGTCACACATGCTGGACATTTTCTATTTCTCTGTGAAATTAAATACTCAACAGGCAGTGGTGCACTTGTCTCATCTTTACCAGTCCAGATCTTTCAAAATAAATAATGTATTTAATATCTGTACACCTCTCATACAAATGTAACCATTAAACACTATACCAGCGTTCCCCACTTTAATATTGTGGAGGGCCACATAAGTAACTCTGTGATCACTGGCGGGCAACATAGACATATCATAACCCCTTATCCCCAAACGTTAAAAATGGAATATGTTTTTAACTTGCCTTTACTCGTTGGAACTTCAGAAACGAGTGAACTTGCTTGTAATATTCTGATAACATGGTTCGTAGGAAGGGGTTGCGGTGCGCAAACAATGTTGCAGGCGTCGTGCCTCAGTCTGTTACAGTGCTTGTTCTTTATTGAGTTCATTGCCGAAAAGCTGGCTTCACAAACATATGTGCTACCAAACATGACAGTCCCTTAAAAGCACAGGATACCAATGTAGGTTTTTTTTCTTGAGGAACTTTAAACCAGAATTCAGGCACGGAGCATGTCAAATGTATCGCTTGCATGTCAAAGTCAGCTTGCAGTTCCAAAAGTTCAGAGTCTGAATTGACAGTTGCTGCCCCCATTTGTGCCAGTTCAGTAGAGGTGGCTCTCACTGGTACAACAAAAAGATTTTGCAAAACCTTGCTATTGCAAAAGTCACCAAATCATGCTTCAAATCTCTCCCTCAGTTGAGTCATGTACGTCACAAATATGTCAGGTCTGTAGTGATCCTTCAGCTCAGGTCATTCAATGGTGATACACGCAAGTTTGGGGAAATGATGTGTGAACTCTGCGCTTTGCTTTGGAAGGAAAACACACACTGCAGCATGTCACTCACCATTTTACATTTTCCTTGCAGGGAGAGATTCAGGGTGTTTAAATGCCGAGACATATCTGTGAGAAAAGCTTGTTTTAATATCCAGTTAGGGTTGGAAAACTTTGCTTCATTTTTGCCTTGCTGGGTTAAAAAATCCCGAACTACTGGAAGCAAAGACAAAAAACACTCAAGTACACGTCCACGAGACAACCAATGAATCTCACTGTGCAGAATGATGTCGTTATACTCTGCATCACAGTGACTGAGAAACTCGCGGAAGAGGCGGTGGTTCAAGGCTCGTGCACGCAGGTAGTTTACTGTTTTCACAACAAGATCCATGACTTGAGAGAGTTCCCCTTCTTTTATCTTTGCATGGAGTGGTTAAGAACATGTCAATGCAATACACTGAACAGCACCTCAAGGAAATCCACATAGACTGGAGCCCAATCCACATCCCATTAGCAACCAAACACAAAGGCGCTTTACAGTGAGGAAGCATATCTCAGTTTTAACATGGTAATTATGAATTTTAATTACAAGTAGGGGGATATGCTTTTGCCCATTGGGTGCCACTGTAACGATATGGCAGCCCAAAGCATTAAACTTAATTCTGAGTCTGTCAACTGGATGCAAACAGTTATAAGCTTTTCCTGTGTAGTTACAGATTTGTTTTGAACCATGCACAGTTTTCAAACACAGTCAAACCCTCTTAAAAGTGGACTTTGTAGAAAGATGGTCCTGTTGTTAACATGGGAAATGTATTTCTATTTGGGCATTAATTTGACTGGTCACTGCAGACAGCTGTCCGTAATGTAAAGGTAGAATTAATGAGTATAGAAAATATAATAACTCCCTCACCTACGTATCATTGGTCCAATTAGTTTCACTCTCTTACCTTTATTCTTTAATGGGGAACTAAATGGAAACGTTGTAATGGTCATGGGAATACAGGAATGTTGCTATGAGGGTGTGGGTCGATGATTAAAGCACTGCAATTCTGAGGCTGTGTGGTCCAGTGGTTAAAGAAAAGGGCTTGTAACCAGGAGGTCCCTGGTTCAAATCCCACCTCAGCCACTGACTCATTGTGTGACCCTGAGCAAGTCACTTAACCTCCTTGTGCTCCGTCTTTCAGGTGAGACGTAATTGTAAGTGACTCTGCAGCTGATGCATAGTTCACACACCCTAGTCTCTGTAAGTCGCCTTGGATAAAGGCGTCTGCTAAATAAACAAATAATTCAGTTTGTAAATGCTTGTCTTGCTTGTTTAGTTGGCTGTCACGGCTACTTTCTTGATATGTTTAGATATTACATCAACCCCTCAATAGGTTGTGCAATGGGCATTCTTAGTGCCCGGTTTGGAGGGCCCTTTCATTTGTAGCAGCCCTTGGTCTGTGGCGGACTTTATTGTCTCCTATCTGTCTGTGCTCTGAAACCTATCCTTGGTCTTGTTGTGTCTATTTTTAATCCCTGTGTCTCACTGAGCCCGCTGCTGTTGACCACATATTGATGTTTAT
This sequence comes from Acipenser ruthenus, assembly GCF_902713425.1. Lineage (NCBI taxonomy): Eukaryota > Metazoa > Chordata > Actinopteri > Acipenseriformes > Acipenseridae > Acipenser > Acipenser ruthenus. The sequence goes on along the minus strand of NC_081190.1, from coordinate 4,610,392 downwards.
TTGAGATGGGGTTGCACAATTTGGGGTTTTGGTGTTCATATTTTGGGATTTTATAATTTTTTGTCTTTCTTGGGTCTAAATTATATTTATTTACTGGTATCTTGCTGGGCTTTATTATTTAAACATTTAAGTGTTCATATCTTTGTAGTGTTTGTGTCTCCTAACGATGCACCAATGATGACTTTGACATGCCTTTTGTTACTAAAAATAAAGGTTCAAGTAAAACTATAAGAAGCTAAGTCAAGTAGACAAACGTTTTAGCTACTGCCTTCTTCAGTGACTTCGATATACTTTAGACGGCACTAGTTGAAACATTTGTCGTCTTGTTTTACTTTGCAATTTTGATAAAGTTTTTTTTTAAGATATAGATAAAAAAAGATTATAGTGTAAAGTGTAAATAAATCATAAGTTCTGAGGCAAATATTGGCTACAGTTACAATAATGTAAATGCTGATATTTTTTTTACATAAAAACACATTTTAGAAATGATCTTTCATAAATGTTATTACATTCTTTGTTTGAAAATAGTTCTGAAAATGCTTTTGTAGAGTATTTTTGGTAAGCTCTTAGGGTTTGATTTGATCAGCTTTTACCCTTTTAGCCACTTACACTTATCACGGTGGTGTATAGGTTGATCAAATCAACCCCAAACTGTCCTTTTTTATTATTATTATTATTATTATTTATTTCTTAGCAGACACCCTTATCCAGGGCGACTTACAATTGTTACAAGATATCACATTATACATTATTTCACATTATACAGATATCACATTATTTTTACATACAATTACCCATTTATACAGTTGGGTTTTTACTGGAGCAATTTAGGTAAAGTACCTTGCTCAAGGGTACAACAACAGCAGTGTCCCCCACTGGGGATTGAACCCACAACCCTCCAGTCAAGAGTCCAGAGCCCTAACCACTACTCCACACTGCTGCCCTTTTTAAAAAGTGTCTCCACATCCCTCTGTCTGCCATTTCTTAACAAAGTCGGTCCCATGGCACTTGCTTAATTTGCCCACTCCAGATACAGTACAGTACAGAATTAACCTAATTAATTTATTGAATAATGAATTACTAAAGTCCTAAGCACATACCTTGGTAACTGATCAAGAGTGCATAAGGATGTGGCAGTGAAAGTAGATGTCTATTTTTGCTGCTATATTTTTATCCTCGGTGTGGAGTCAAATTCCTACTCAGTTCAGCAAATAACGTTAAAAAATGTTGAAATGTGGCTTATTAAATCAATTACTGCATTGTTGTGTACAATTTTGTGAAGGAAAAGTTCCTGTTCTTCCTCAGATTGCACCGCCTTCACTGCTTATTATACAGGTCTGGCGATAAAAGGCCAACCAGTTTGTGAAGTTATAACCAAATGATAACCTGCAGAGCTGGGTTTTACTTTAGAGGAATGTCATAGTGTTCAATATCTGAGCTTAGGAGTAGTGTATTCTCAGCACATCGACATGTCATCCTCCAACTTAATGAGAAAAAGCTACAACTGATATAGATTTAACTGAAAAATGTGCACAACAGCTAAATAAAAGACTGCAAAAACATGGGTAAGATAGTTCTAAAAGAGACACACCCTTCAAATCAACTGTTTGAAAATGTAATAAGGGGCCGGGAACTTAATTATCAAAAAAATCAATACTGTGAATGGCAGTTGGTCGTGTCTGTCTAGAGATAAAACACTTGTTCTGAAGCACATGAATTTGTTATCTGGAAATGTTACTGACAATTTAGGTACAGCCTCCCACAGATATAGTTTTTAATATGTAGCCTTGGTTAGAAAATGAAATGTCAAGATTGTCATATGAATCCGTGCACATTTGGTTATTCAAACCACTAAGGCATACAGTAGTTTTTGTTGCAAACTGCATACAACTCCCTCAGCTTGAAATAGCAATTAACCTTACGATAAAATAATAATAGCAATAAAAGAAAGAAAATCTTATTCAATATTCTTTTATTAAAGTGTAACAGGAACATATTTACAACTAATAACACTAAATATTTCAAACATTAGTCCACAGTTTGTTTTAAAAATTGTTCATAAATTATGCATACTGTAGAAACAGTATGATTTTCCAATTTTCACTGTAAATAGTTTTATTGTGCCAGACTAAAATAGGAAATCACTTTGATTTCTTTTTAGGCAAATGAATAGATTTTGGCTTGTAGCTCTGATTCCAGGTCACACCAAACAACATCTGGAAGAGAAAAAATAAGGAAAATCTACGTGTCTTCCAAAGAATAGATTGATTTCTAACAGACTGTGGCAGGATGGAAGCCCTGCTGGTGTAATGTGTGGAAGACTGGGTTGGCAGGGAGGGGGTTAAATTCCTCCTTGCCAGAACACATGTGGGAATGTGGCTGGGCCATAATAGGATAATTGATGATTAATCAGGCTCCAGCCACAGGAGTATAAAAAGGGTAATAACGGGTGTTAATATTAGAGTTAATGTTGGTCTTGGAGTGGGTGAAGGTATTGTTGATGTGTACTGTGCTGTGACGTGTATATTGAAGCGTGAATGTACAGCAGTTTTTCGTGTTGTTTGGTTAAACCTTTTATTTTGGCCACGGTGCCTATTTGTTTTGTTTATTAGTGTTTGTTTGTCTAGTTTATGTAATAAACATGCTCAATAGTGCTAAACCTGCAGCGTCTAGAGTCTGTGTCTCTCTCCCTGATGGAAACAGCCTTGCCATGACGCTACCCTATCACACAGACCTATGATGGTTCAACTAAAATTCTACTTGTACAAAATTCACAGTATGAATGCACAAGTAGCTAAACAGTATACCTTCCACATTACTGATTCTTATGACGTCTTCTATTCACTTAAACCTTAAGGAAATATTGTTATGAATGAGATGTCTAATTGAGAGAGGTCAGACTCGGCTGATGCTCCGAGGCCATATGGAGAGCCTCGAGATCTATGCAGGCAGAACATAAGCGCTGGAAAAGAGAATAAAGAAAGAAATACATAAAGAGGGCCAGGGGTCTCACTGGCACAGGTGCAAATGAATAGATTTAAGCAGGAGAATGGAAAATGAAATGAAGTTTTTGACTGGGGGTCCCCTCTGACCAGCGGGAACCTTCCTCTCAGAGGGTGAGACGAAGTTGTCGGCCTCTAAGGTTGGGAAGTGAGCTTCACTTGCCCCCAAAAGAGGACCCCCAGCTCCCCCAATTGCAACACCAATGCAAAGAAGAGAGACAATTGTTAGTTATAAATGATTGTTAGTGATTAATTCATTTTTGTTTCTATTTTTTTTGTAAATTAAAACTAACCGCTCAGCGGAGATGAAAACAAAAACTTTTTGCGGGAGGAAACCTTTGGTGGTCCTGGTGGAGCGATGGCCCCACTCCAGGCATGCTAGCAATACTTTGCTGAGCAGAAATAATATCAAGGAGAGAAGAGCGAATGTAAGATTCCACTGCAGAGGAAGACCAACGCCCCATTTTTTTTAAAATGAAGGACTGGTTGATTTTAACTTTGGCTGCTGATGTTGCTGCATCTATACAGAATGAATTGGGGAATACAATTGGGGAGGAAGTCCAGCTTTAGAAATGAGTGAGGAAAGATGAGTAGAAGAAGGCAATCAGCAGGGATAGGTGAAAGAGTGGGACAGGAAATGCACGATAGGTGATAATGATATGGAATTCCAGCTAGATAAGATTTGATAGTTCCCAGGGAGAGATGCGGCCTGTCTTTTGCATGAATGAGAAAATAAAGAATGAAATCCTGGTTGAAGGGGGAAGGGGAGATGTGATTTTGCTTGCAGGAGGTTGTGAAAGTGGACCAGCCGGTTGAATAAGAGCAGCTGGTAGAAGGAGTGAGGGCATCGTCCTATAATCTTGAGGTGAAGACAGAAGATTGAAAATGTATGAATTTAGTTGAAAACAAGTTTGCTGAATGGGGGAATGGATAGAGGGAATGGTTGAGCTGAGGGAGCCAGACATCTGAATTGAGCGATCTGTAAATAAGAAAGAGCATCAGCAGTGTTATTAGTGATACCTGGAAGCTGTTGGGCTTTCAAAATAAAATGATTGATAACTGAAATCCAGACTAGCCAGTGAAGAAGTTTCATAATTGGGGAAAAGGAGCAGCCTGTATTAATATGAACAGTAGATTGATTATCACAAAAGATTAAGCTAAATTGTTTCTGCCAAGATGGGCCCCAAAGATAGGCTGCAATGACAATAGGGAATACCTCACGTAAGGCTGTGGATTTAAACCGAGGAGGAAGATTGTTGATTTCTGGAGGCCAGACATCTGAGGACCATTGATTAAGAAAAATCCCACCAAAACCAATAGTAGAAGCATCCGTATGGAGTGAGAGGTCATGTGGGGCAGAAATGACATCATCTTAAAACAGAGAAAGGCTGTCCCAGTGCTGTAGGAGAGAGGACCACATTCGAATGTCTTTCTGGGCTTCAGTTGTAATATTAATGTGAGAGTTGAGAATGTGAGAGAAATAAATGCCCTACCTTGAGGAATGATGCAAATTGCAAAATTGAAATGTCCCAGGAGTGAAAAAAAGGTTCTGTTTAGAAATGGAATGGTTGATCTCAAAGGACTGAATGACAAATAGAATGGGTTCCTGTTTATCGGGAGGCAGTCAGGCATCAAATCGGATAGTATCCAAAGTTATTCCTAGGAATTCAAGAGAATGAAATGGACCGATGGTTTTCTCTTCTGAGATGAGGTCGCCGACTGCTGAGAAGAGAGACGTGAGTTCTAGGAGTGCTTTAGCTGGAGAGGCTGATGGAGGAGGTATAAGCAGAAAGTTGTCTAATAAGTGCATCAGAAAGGGGATGCGATTAATATTGAGAAGAATCCAGCAGAGGGCTTCGGAGAGTGAATCAAAGATCATAGGGCTACTGCAGCATCCAAAACTTAGTATAGTAGCAAAGTAAAATTGCCCCTTCCAACAGATACCAAAAAGATGACAGAGAGAAGGTAGTATAGGCATAACTTTGAAGGCGTCGGAAATGTCTGCTTTAGCTAACCAGGAATCCAGATATTTTGATAGAATGGATAGCATCAGATATGGTGAGAAAACTGATCTGAGGGAATGAGAGAATCAATGCTGCTGATAGAAGAGCTGCGAGAGGCAGAGAGGTCAATGATGAGGCTCTTCTTGCCTGACATTTTCCTTGTAGCTACTCCAATAGGATTGATGCGGAATTGAGGGAAGGGAGGGGCTGAAAACGGGCCCTCCATGAATCTTTTTGAGATCACAGAACTGATGAGAGAATAGACAACTTTATAGCAGATTGAAGGTATTTACAAGTTATAGAAGAAGGGATGGATTTTAAACCAGTAGGAAAACTATTAGTAAGAACAGAAATTAGATAATTAACAACAAAATGATCAGGATGGCAATTAGTAATGATGAATGTCATTTAGATAAATGAGGGCAGATGGAACATGAATGAGCACCACCACAGAAATTGCACATATGTAAAAAAATGGCATGCTTTGGAAATGCAGAAAGAGGAATTGAAATTATTGCACAGCTGTCTGGTCCAGTGGTTAAAAAAACAGGGCTTGTAACCAGGAGGTCCCCGGTTCAAATCCCGCCTCAGCCACTGACTCATTGTGTGACCATGAGCAAGTCACTTAACCTCCTTGTGCTCCGTCTTTCAGGTGAGACGTAATTGTAAGTGACTCTGCAGCTGATGCACGGTTCACACACCCTAGTCTTTGTAAGTCGCCTTGGATAAAGGCGTCTGCTAAATAAACAAATATATATATATAATATATAATGTTTGATGGATCTTCCATGAGAATCTTTGCTTGTTGAAAAAGCAAGCAGAGGTGAAGAATGGATAGGAGAAACTGCAGATGCACGATTCTTAAAAAAGGAGTGTTGTCGAGAGCAGGAGAAGAATAATTCAAGGCTGAAGAGGAGGCTGCTTCTGGACACAGAGAGGTAGAATGGGCGGTGGAAGCACAAACTTTGCAAGCTTTAGCACGGAGACCACTGAAGAATCTATTAAAGAGATCAGGATCGGGTTATGACCAGTGTATTGTCCAATGCTAACCGAGAAGCTGCTTTGGCAGAAAAAGCTTTATGATACTCATAAAAATTAGTACCGCCATATCTGATGGAGAGATTGCAAAAAACAGAAAATGCAAGCACAAATTCTCCAAGAGTACGTTTTTTACACAGCCGAGGATCCAGAGATTTTAGAGTAACAGACAGATCTCCACAGTCAACTACCCTGTGATCCAAAAATTTTGAGGTTGCAATAAGAATAAAGACGAAATTAACGTCTTTACCTTCAATAATATTGTGTCTCAGTTGAAGAGTGAGAGAGTGGCAATGAACAACTGAAGCAGAGGAGGTTCCTGAATGGGAGGCATGAAGATTGGCAACTCAAGAGTAAGTGTGGGCATGGCTGAAGCAGCAGGAGAGACGAGCACTGCTGCTGTTGCCACTGATGAGGAAGTAATGGCTGCCAGTTCCAGGTGAGTGATCCTGCTATCTAGCGCATCCAGGCTATCAGATACTGTTGAAATTGAGGTGTAAAGAGGATGAATGAGTTGCTTGATAGTGTTAAAAATCGGATAATGCAAATCAGAGGAAGGATCAGATGAAATTGCAAACTGAGGGGTTGCAGTCGCTGGATCAGAGGCAAGTGACGCTTGCACAGCAGCGGGGGTGGAGCGTGAACTGACAAGTTTGGATCTCTGTTGTGACTTTTGAGGGGAAAAACAGGCTCAGCCGATATGGAATTGCAATATGAAACAAATAAAGCAGCCTGATTGCTCCCTGCTTCAATGGCCAATCCTTGTAAAAAAGTTGCGCTGGAGAATCTTCTTGAGGTTTGTTGCATTCAGAACGGCGAAGAGGAATTGCAGCGGGCACAGCTGGATAAGCGAAGGTTGAAGCAGCAGTATTGGCGGAGGCTTTATGGAAGTCTTCGGCGGCATTGTCAGATGGAGGAGAAGCAGGACGGGCGGATTTCTTTGAGAGTTTATTCAGTGGATTATTTGTTCAAGAAAGAAAGCCAGAAGGAGAGAAAACATCTTCATCTGAGTCAGATGAAAACGAAAGCTGCCTTGGGTGAGTCATTTTAAATAGATTGAAAACAAAGGTTTTTTTTGTTTTAACCCTTTGCGGACCTAGTCCGACATTGCAATTATTCCTATCAGGTCCAATGTCGGACCCTGTCCGACATCAGCAAAAAGACACAAAAAACAGGTTTTTAGTCATTTTTTCTCTGGAAAAAGCCGAGAAAACCATTCAATGGCCGAGTGGGAGCGACAGGAGCCGAGACAAGCCGAAAAAAAAAGGGCGTATCTCATGAATAGTCATACTTGCCCCTGGCATCAGATAGGGCGGTCATAAGGAAACAAGCTGGCTGGAACTGCATCAGCACTCAGAGAATATCATGGACATTTGCAGAGCTTTTTTGAGATGTTATAGTATTAAAATAATGAATTGGATCGCATTATTGAGGCGTTTGGTGATAAAACAAAGGATCAGGAGATGATTGATCGGTATGTATGACTATTATTATTATTATTATTATTTATTTCTTAGCATATGTGAAAGCTATAGCGAACGAAAGGGTGGGGCGGGGCTGGAGATGCCTAGTGAGTGCTTTGTTGATATGCAGGGCCTTTTAAACCCGTTTGACTGTGGAAATAAAATACTTTTAAACAGCGCGTCTAAAATTAACTGCGAAAATAAATTGCCTGACGCGCTCTTAATAAATTGACTGCAAAGGGTTAAGATTGTGTCTGCAAGTCTGCGTGGTAACCACAAACTGAAAAGCAAGACAAGAATTAGGAAGCTGGCTACATTAAATAGAGTGACTGACAGGTAATTAAGGGTGACTGACCCCCAAAATACACCAAGGTTCTACTAAAGCAGAACCTCAACCCACAGGTTTATTGTGTCACAGTTTGTTTCCATAGAGACTTAATTAGTATTCTTATCAAAAGCTAAAATCACCTACCAGTGAAGCATTTTAACTAGTGGAAAATGATTTGTTTAAAAAAGATGTACCAAAAAGACCATTTAAAACAGGTCAGTCCATCCACCAGATCCACTGAATGCATTTTTAGCATCTATTACCAGAAGGTAGTATACATCTCTTATTACTTGTTTAAGAAAAGAAACATATAAGGAGGAGTTATATGTTAAATGGGAGCAATGTCTTTCATAGCTAGGGGCTCCTGAGAGAGCCACAATACCCTGAAATAAATCGAAATTATAGCACCACTGTAATATTAATGCTGTAGCTATATATACTGCACATCGTTTTAATTTTTTCCAGTCAGGAAGTACAGTTCTCAGTTAGAAAATGAAGCATAATCAGTTTGTGGCATCATTTTTGTATAGCATTAGCATGGGACTTAGGTTGTTTTTTGCTAGTTGAAACTGTTATATTTCTTTAATAGAACTGACCTTTGCATGTGCACCTGCTTTAAAATAATCTTATTTTAACTCTCTCAGTTCACTGCCCTGCTAGCATGATACAGATGTACTTGATCATATTTACTGTACTCTAGTCCTGAGAAACACTAGTTGCAAGATAGTGTATGATTTGTGGACAATTGTAATCAACATGGGCCATATTAAAAGGTAATTGCACATTTCAAATTGCCAGAATTTTTTTTTAAGTGTATGTCTAGCATGAAACTACAAAGAGCAATCATTTAACAGCTCATTCTTGTAACACATTATTGCCATGCTTATTTTCTTACCATGACAATTGTTTTATTCCTCTCTGAATATTTGCCTTCATATTTGCTGTTTTAATTTTTTTTTCATTTGGTCTTTCTTTCAGGTATAATCCTGTATATATGATACCAAATAATAAACTACATAAATATACAACACACAATAACTACCAGACTGCATTCCAATTAGATAGTGCTATTTCCAACCACACTTGTAATCTAAAATACAGGTTTGGTTTATATAATTTTAGAGCAGCAGTAGGAAAATATTGCCAGTCTAACCGATGAGACAAAAACAGAAAAACAATTAGACACTGTAGTGCTGTGATGTAGCCGTGATTAACTGAAAACATTTCCAATGACAACGATTGCCAGAGTGCGTTCATTTACAAAACCTTGATGCAGAGTGAGGGCAGATCCACCAATTTGAGATTTTAAAAACAGTTAATGAAATCCCATGGCATTCATGAGGAATATAAATTAAACACAAAATGTGGAACACCAAACATTGGTTTTATACGTAAAGGCTTTCAAATGTTGTCTACATGCCTACAGATAAATATTTGTACTTAGAACAATACAAATAAATAACAAGATGCAAAACTGAGTTAGCAAATTCCTAATAATTCTATCCACCAACTGTAAAGTTCAAATAAGGAGAGAGAACATAGTGAAAATAACTGGGTACTTATGAAACACCCAGTTTTTGTAACAGGTGTCTTCAAAACTAACAGTGAAGTGCATTAAGTAATGCGTACAGTAAGCACAGGGGCTGTTTAATCAGGCTGTCCCTCACATGATTTGAATCTGTTATGCAAATAAATACTTTGACATATATTCTGTTACTTTAAAACCCACTCCAGTTGCAAGTAACCCCATCCATACTTCCTAAACAAGAATTGTATTTCACTTCCTCCGCAAAGGCTGTAACTTCAAAATCAGAGCTATCCCTATCACTACAGAGTTGATGACCACGTGGTAAATCAACCGCATAGAACGGTATAGAATAAGAATCGCCAGTGAATTTAAGAGCTAGATGTCATTTGCGTATTAATTGTAATAATGTGTAAGAACTTGCGTTCTCAAGATACATGTAAAATGTGAATCTTGTGACATAGACGGGCCGATGTACAAGCCCCTTGATATATCTGCAGAATGTAATACTCTTAAAACCTTACGTTAAATAATGTTATTACCACGCTTCATCCGAATTGGATAAATGCTTTTCCAGATATATAAAGAACTGTAAAGTGTGACACATGTACTTACACCTACACTATATCCTCATCACCGGGGATTTAATCCCCTTCAGGGGATGATAATGCGCAATCAACGTGCATACATGTACAAACCCATTTTCTTTATTCCCATTTTCAACATGTGATGATCACCAATATTTAGGTTGTGTGCATAAGGCACTTGTTTCAGTCACGATGAGCAAGACAGCGGGCACGGTATATTTCAGTATTCTAGTGATACAGACTTCACTGCAGTTTTCCGCCCCCAGTTTCCCGTGAGGAATTGATGGCAGTAATCATTGAGGAATGCTTGCGGTCTCTCCAGAAAATGAATGTAACTGTTTTGAAGACTTCTCAAGTTGAATCAGTGATGTCGAGCTGCCTAGACCCTATTGACAGTGTTACAGCAGTTGCTATGTATAAGTTTAAAATGCTACGTTAATGGCAAAGATACAGTACTAAAAGGTTAACACTCTAGCTACACAGTTAACTAGATAAACAGTTTTGAACTGGCACAAGGTTCACCAGACAGAAGATGGGGATATGATTGTGTGCAGTGCTTTCCTGATTCTGTCATAAGATGACATGGATTTATTTCACATCAAGACAATGTTCTTTAAAACATGATTATAATCTTTCAAAGTTAGATCTCAATTGTATAGTAATGTTTCTGGTGCTCTATACATATTCTTGTTTTGAGGTAAATGAACAATTATGAAAATAATATTCATCTGTAGCTTAAAAATCACATCTCATAAGAAATCCCTGGATATCCAGGGATAGGTGGTTGATGCATTCCAAGAGGAATCCCAGATGAAAGGCTCCAATAAGAGCCAGCTGGGTGGCTTTTCCCAAAAGAATACTGTAGGTTTATCAAATCAACTCCCAAGTCAAGTAGAAAAATGTTTCGCCTTCGTTGGTGTCTATAATTTATAGTGAAGAAAAAAAACACATCAGTGTTTACAACAAAGAAACTGCTTGAGGAAAGATTGTATTCAGGCTAGTTGTCAGCTTCTTAAATGGTAGATTTTTTTCGTAATTGTATGATAGATCATTGGAGACACAACAGGTCTATTAAAAAAACCTCTTTCTGTAACATTTCAAAGAACTGTTTGTTGTCTATAAAACTAAATTGGTCTATTTGCTGCAAACCTTCTATGTGATTCTACTGCATATACCTGCTGGGTGCCCAGTCAGAAAGAAGCCAATTAATATGTGTTCCAATTCAAAACCAGCAGGTGCTGGAATTTTCAACAGGATATGTATACTGAATGTGAACTTACGCATTTAGGTAAAATACAATACAATGTGTGCCTATGGAATTGTAATCTCAATGGGGTTAAAACACATATTAGCCGCCAGGTGTATGTTAATAGCCTGCGCGCACTGCTTAAACAATGCGTTCTGTATTATGAAGTGTAGGTGAATGGAATGCCTCCTAGCATCCCTTCACCTCTGTCTCTGTCTGCTGGTAATGTCGCCGATTTAAAAAAAATAATAAAAATGGTGGGGGGGGGGGGGGGGGGGCGGGGGGGGATGTGGAGAAGTAAGGCAGTGCTGGCCCCACCCAGACTCATTTAAAATGCCTTTGTATTGGCAGCTGCAGCACGTGTAGGGGAGGTGCAGGGGTTGTGTCTGTCGGTAAGACAGCGCCCCAGTTGGAACACTGAGACAGTCTGTAGCATGCGCTGCTGTTGAGTCTTTCTGTTTGTATACAGTGCGCTGTCTAATAGGGGCTGGCTTGCATTCTCTTCTTTATGGCATAGTTAGTGCACCACTGCAGTGACTGGAAACCTAGTGCAGGGCAGCAGTAACACGGAACTGTAGTGTTGTGCAGGTGCCTTCTCCAACAGGACTTACAGAAAACAATTGACGGGATAATTATTAATATTGTTATCATTATCCAGACAAAAAAGTGTCGACGGGGAGCAGAAGTGCATTTCTGGTGACTGTGGAAACAAAATCCACAAATTTAAAAGGATGAGACCTTTATTTGCTATTCTCATCCTCTGCATAAGCGCCCCTGTCCCGCATCTAGCTAAAGGTAAGAAGCAAGTGGGTTAAAATTGAAGTAAGGTTTTTTGTTTGTTTGTTTTTCTGCAGGATGCTAAAGATATAGTAAAGTGTGGTGTGGTTTAGGTTGAGCAAAATTAAAGTAAAGCCTCTATTTTGTCTGGGTTGTGCGTTTAGAACCTTTTCTTCTTATTCGAACGCGGCGTTTCAGATATTCTCTTAACTGTCACTAGATAAGCACAGTATGCAGTGAGCAACTTTCGTGGTTACATTTCATTCCTATTCCGTTACTACACCCAGCACTGTCCTGGGTTACATTTCATTCCTATTCCGTTACTACACGCAGCACTGTCCTGGGTTACATTTCATTCCTATTCCGTTACTACACGCATCACTGTCCTGGGTTACATTTCATTCCTATTCCGTTACTACAAGCAGCACTGTCCTGGGTTACATTTCATTCCTATTCCGTTACTACAAGCAGCACTGTCATTTGGTTCGGGCATTATTCATTATTGTGCCTTTTTTGTTTGTATTTTGGTTGTGGTAATCCGTAAAGTACAGTTCATATTTAAATGTAGAGTGCTCTAAGTTCCAGGGAGGGGTAGTTGTCTTTTAAGAAACAAACAAACACGTTTTATTATTCCCTGCCCTTATGGATTTAAACAGAACGGTGACTTTTACCATTGTATTGATTATATGAAACCCCGGAGGGAAGGAGCAGTTTTGTTACACTTTGAAGTCAGGATGAGTCGACTCTGCATGTCCCTACAATCACAGACACTATCCCAACTGTATTTAAAAATGCAAATATACCTTTACTAATGTGTGAACTGCCTAACATGCAAAGTACTTACACCTAATGCACCTAGTTCCTAGTTCCAACATGACATCACAAGCCCCATATTCAGTAACTCTTGTGGTTTTAGCCACTGTAAGTAAAACTGTAGAAGTAGGTTTTTTTTTTTTGTGGACTGCAGTGTTTTTTGGCATATTGTTTTAACATAAATCCACGAGATTATTTTTTTCAGTTGATTACAGATGCATGATGGTAATTACTGTGCTATCAACCTAGACATATTAGTGTGTGGAATTTGTACTGTATGTGAAGAGTGCGTATTAATGCTCACATTCATTTCATCTGAAAACCCAACTATTTGTATGGTTTCCAGATTCCTCCTGATTTATTATTTGCCCATATGTCTGATACCGCATGACTGCGAATGCGACTGGAAAGTACGAGTCTCGTCTGCATAGTCCCTCGGTGATCCCATTGTGTCGGGTAGAGCTGCGGTCACTGAGCGCCACTGTAATAAATCACAGGAATACTGAAGGCGGGACAATCAAATGCACCTGTTAATTATCTAGTTTTGATTTAGATTCTTAACACAACAACGACCACAACACATTATGCACATTAGAGAAGAATGTGCCCAATAAATAGCATCTGTAAACTATTATAGATAATTGAATTGTAGTATCTGTAATCGACTTGCGTATAGAGGACACACTGCGACAATTTAACGCAAATAATTGCATGTTTGGTTAGATGCCAATGTCATGTTATTGCTACTTAGTTTATTCATTAAATAAATAAATAAATAAATAAATAAATAAACCTTCTGCTACACTCGGTAACTAAATCATAACATTTGCAATGCTGCGGATTATTATTTTGTAATCTCTGATTAATATGCTTTGATTCTTTGGGAGACTGTTTCGCAAGAGAACTATATTTATCAAGGCTTTCATTTTCAAATTAAAGTAGCGGAACGATCATCAAACTGAATATTAAATCCGCTCTTAAATTATTCATCAAATTGCTGTTTCAAAATCCAATAACTTTCATAACCATTTGCAGGCAGTGTAAAATATTCTTCCACGATTTGCCCGTGGACTTTCCCAAGCAGCCTGTACTTGCTAGAAGCACAGGCACACTGGTAATAACCTTGGTAAATGCAGAGCCCCTTTCATTACAACATGAATACTAAACAATGATGTTATTCTAAATTAAACTTTAAAAAGTATATTATTATTATTATTATTATTATTATTATTATTATTATTATTATTATTATTATTATTTGCCATTAGCATTATTTGTTAAGTACAGTGCCATTGATATATATATATATATATATATATATATATATATATATATATATATATATATATATATATATATATATATATATATAATTTTTATTGATATACAACTTTTTAAAAAATCTAATTCTAATCTATTATATATTTTAGGCAGATTTGGTAAAAGTCCTAATAACCTTTAAAACATTAAGCAGCAGATGATTTGGGGTTAATTTGATCATTATATAAAATGGTACAGTCCTTAAAAACTGGAATTCAGAACTTAGAAATATATGTCAAAAGGACAGAATTTTTTTGAAAAACGTCAGTTTACTTCAATAATCTACTGTACCAAATGCTGTTTTCTGCTGCAGTAGTAAACGGCTGTAAAATGCACAGCTGGTAAATAGTGTAGTAAATACAGATGGTAGAGAAGAAGCACACACCACAGTGAAGTCTACATACTGTACATGTAAATACTGTAAGAACTGCTTTAGCACATTGTTTGCGTTCTTTAAATCTTTTAAATATTGTTTCTCTTTGTGTTTACTATATGTAGTTAGATAAAGTCATTCTATGACTGTCATACCACTTATCAAATTCAACCTGTGAAAAAGGTTTTAAAATGTGCAGTTATAGAATTCAGATTTTTTTTGTCTAGTACATGTTAGACGTCTAAAGAGAAGCCTTCTAGTGTAGTACATTAATACATCAATACAATAGGGTGCTTCACTAAAAAAAAAAAACAACCACAAGCCCTTATAATGTCATCTTTCCTATATGTATTTGCAATGTGTCAGCTACCTTTGGGATGTAAATTAATTGCTTGGTAAGAGCTAGGTCTGAAGACAAATACATATGTATGTAAATATCTGCACTGTCTATGGTTTAAGATAAAGAGAGAGATCCTTTTCATGCAGAACACAACACATTGAAGATGGCAGTTCACAGAATGCTCTTGCGGTGGCTCCTGTGGATTAAAGGATGATTTATGATGCAGTAAATGAAATTGAGTCCTGGCCAAATGCTATGTCAATAGCTGATTCTTTGGTAAATGATGGTGCTGTACAATTCTGTAATTTCTTTATGTGAAGTTGTCATATACAAAAGAGTTTCACACATTCTCAGCATAAGCACGTGGATTCTCTAAATGATAATTATAATTAAAGTTCGGGAGGAGACACCAATCTCCGCATCACCAAATTGAATCATTCAATTTACACATTAGCTAATTAAGATTGTTAGCACTATAAATACCCTCTTCACTTACCTCTCAGTTGCATTTCGATTTCATCGTAACCCACCACCTCCCCATCTCACCTTTCTTAATAACAATTTATATGTTTTATCAATGGGGGTCTCAGCCTCGTCCAGTTGGCCAGGCAGCGAGCCCTCAAACCAGGTTAGGTTTGATGCCAACTTAATGTGTATATACAACATACTTCTCTGTAAAATCGCATACTCCGCATTCTCCACAATAAATATTTGTACTAAAACATTTTGTGATTGGTGTTTGTCCCGAACTACTGAAATGATAATTAGTCACACCTTTGATTAATGGCTTTATTTAGTGCAGTTTAATTTATTAAGCTCAGTATGTTTGTCCAAATAAGTAAAATAAAAAAAGGAAAAATTCTGTTGCAGATAGTCTGCTAAAATGGGTTCTAAGGTTAAGCCAAAAACCAATAATGTAGAATTCACATATGACCTGCAGCTGTTTATACACTGAAACACATTATTAACAGATTATAGCCACTATAATGGCTCAGAATATAAGTGTTTAAAAGTATTTTAATATAATTATGCACTGCTGGCCTCACAGAGCTTATTAATGTATACAGTATAATGCAATGCATTGTATACAGAGTTAGTTGGATATTCCAGTAATTTAATATGAAGAGCAGGGGAGGCAACTTTGGTCCTGGAGCATTCCATTCCAAGTTTTATAAATATACATTAAATGATGAAGTGCTTCAGGACACGGTCAGGGGTGTGGTGAGGATGCCTTCCACTGGGCTTGCAGACTGTATATCAAACCATGCTTCTGTAAGTAGCTGCATGCACGCTTGTATGAAACTTCACTGGATTGGTTAATTGGTTTATTTGACATGTATGTTTTTGTCTTCTTTTTTCTGTGAACCCACTTTAAACTCCCCTTAAAACGTACTGTGACCATATTGAATGGATTGGTGGTTAGCATGGGTGCCTTTAAGACTCCTTTCAAGTTTGATTCCCAGCCTTGCTGGATTCAGCCTCTGTGACAGATTTCTGTGCTGAGACAGACTTTTAAAGTGGTTTGTATAATTGCCCACAGGGACCAAAGTTAAGGCTACTTTGTTCAACTAGAGAAGAGGTTGTCTCCACTAACACTAACACGTTTTTCTTATACTGCACAAATGCTTCTTAGAAATGTTGACAAGATTTGCAAGGTCTCTGTCTTAACTGATGGAAAAAAGACAACAGGCAATGAAACAGAAAGATCTGCCATCTCCAGAAATGAGTTTAAATATGAATTATTTTTTTATTAACTTTTTAAAAAGCATTCCCTGAAGATTCATAAGAACATAAGTTCTTGGTCCTGGACCAAAGAAACAATGTGGGGGGTGGGGGAGAGTAGTCCTTTAATATATATGTTAGAGCTGTATAGGTGCTGTTTACCAGAGCACTGGTGCATGTTCACCTGCTATTTTTATTAGTGCTTATTTTACAAGTTGCAAATCTTCACACAAACACCTGTATCTATTTATTTATACTATTTGATTGGATTCTGTTTTGTGGTTTAAGGCTGTGTAATCTGCTGTGTTTTATTTTAGAATAGCAATCGCAGCAATTGCATGTAAAATGATGTGTCAAGGTACATAGAATGCACTCCCAGCAGTGTTATTAAATGGTTTTCTTGTGGGTCTTTCAATCCTTCGTAATTCTCTTAAATCCTTCTTAGGTGGCCTAGGTTACAATTGCCTCTAGAGGCTTCAAAGATACACTAAGCATATGCTCTAAACACAGTGGCCTGTCATGATTCATGCTGCTTTACAATAAATGCACAATTGCTGTCTTATCACCCTCGCTATATTCTCTTAAGTAGTTGTGCTATACATGGCTACTTACAGTTAGCCTTCATGTTCTAGCTTACAAAGGCTGCACGATACATTCTTAGCTACAAAGTAATTCCTGCTGTGTTAAATAAGTGACCCAAAAGAACACTGCCTTTTGCAAATCCTGTAAATAGCACAAACTGAGCGCTGTAGTCACCAAAAAACAGAAGCACCATACAGCATTTCTCAAAGCAGGACTGCCCTGTCCTTCTGTGTAGTTGGGCCATACATCGCAGCTTACAGGGGCAGAATCCCTTTTAGTTGGTGCTTCACTTCAGTGGCTAGGCAAATAAGGTTTTTAGTTGTTCAGAACGAGTTCATTTTGGGAAACCATGTGTACTAAACATCATATAACACAATATTTTGTTTAGTTAAAGGACTGGAATATAAAAAGAAACAATCCCCCCTAAATCATGTTTTCCCATTTTTTGCTAACTAGAGAGTGCAGCCTTTTAGGTGAGCCCAAGCCAGAGGCTCTGAATGGGGAGCCATGCTCATCATGTAAAAGTGTAACAAGCACATTCATTTGTCATTCTCTTTGTGTAATCTTGAGAAGCTGCTTACATCAAAAGGACGATCACACTTCTTATGGATCTCATTAAAATGAGGTATTTTGACAAAATAGTCCATCATTCATCTTTTAATTTGATATAGCAGAATTCATGTTGAGATATAAAAATAACAAAGTATCAATATCTACAAGCAAATAATAAAAAACAAAACCGAGAAGACTCTGTTGTTCTATTGCCCAGGGCTTAACTAATGCACTGACCCCTGTACGATTTGAACTGTTTCCTGAACACGAGCAGTGGCTCCTAATCAAACAAAACGGCCCGTCAGCACCAGCACATGTATTGTGATACAGTACATATCATATTACAAACTACATATCAGGGTGCCAATCATATCATTGCACTCTCAAATTGCTGTCTGCGCATTGCACAGATATATGCACAATATCCCTTTCAACATACTGATCTCCATTGTTTTATGGTTTTTCTCTCACAGTTTCTGGATAAACTGGGGAATGCAGTCAATGGCCTTCCATACATATAGTGCTTGGAATAAATGTGAGCATCTTTTTGAGATGAATGACATATTCTCAGTGGTGCAGCCAAGTAAACACTCAACCATCCAACCCTGCTGCAGTTGGTTTTCCTTTTGCTTTTAAAACATTCTCAGCAAGGTTTCCAAGAGGAGCTTTCATTGCAATACACCATTGGGAATATGGTGTCCATGTGAGGGTTTCTCTCTGTAATTCCAAGATCTTGCTGATATTTTGTATGGAATGTGTTCTTTGCCCCATTTGACAAATGGCCCGGGACTTGCACATGTGCTGATACAACATATTCCTTTAACAAGCATGCTGACACTTGGGCCTGATTCATCAAGGTCTGGACACGTTTATTTGTGAATGGAAAATTAAACTATTGATGTTACAAAACCAGTACCAAACACCTTAGTCATACCCTTGCACTCCTAAAATCTGGCATGGGCAACACCAGTCCTGGAGTGCCATTCTACACCAGATTTCACAGGTACAGTATAATGCAGTAGCTGCAGTAGCACCTGGATGGAGGTTTTATTTGTTCAATACAGAAATAATGATTACTTGGTTGGAAACAAGCACTGTTCAGTAAGTGCCAGAGTTGCCCTATCCCTGCCTTCAATTAGTCTTGTGAGTTACTTGTTACTAGTTTTCTAATAATACATTTCCTTAATGTGTAAATACATTTATGGTATAAAGATCTTGATATATCAAGCCCACAATATATGAAACTTGTGATGCCATCCTTCTTTTTCTGAAAGACCTCTAGGATTGTGAAACCATATGGAAAAGACCCGTGCCTGCGGGATAACTGCGCTGTACTGTGAACACGATTGGCTGAGACTGTCTGTGAAGTATTGCATATAATTACAATGACAAGCTGACTGAAATAATAATACAATATATCTGTGCATATTGGGAGGACCTATTGGCTTCACCTACCTCCTGTTAATGTAGCTCTGAACCTCTGTGGAATGCAATCAGACTCTTTTTCCTGAGTTGTAGAAGGCAGCACAGGAGGAGTCTCTTGGCCCAAGTGCAACCTAATTTGAGAAATAAAATCATTACAGTAAGTTGTGTAACTTGGCTCGGTGCATCTCTGTGGTCTTTCTATTTATTTTCCCATGAGAAGGGATGAAGCTTTTATTTTTATTTCCCCGCTAACAAGCTACTAAAGGATGAATATGGGTGGTTTTTAAATGTCTGTGTATGGCAGGTACTCATTCAACTTTTATTAAACTATTTAATATTTGCATTTTATTAAGTACCATACTGTTTTTTGATATGTTTTTTGATTTGCCACATGCATTTAAATAGATTATATTACTCAAAATGTTTATGCAACATTGATTAAATGGCTAATTCAAGTAATAATGTAATGGAAATGATGTAGCAACTGCTGTTTTACCTGCCATTATACAAAACACTTAAGTGGACAGTTGTTGATCCATTATAAACACAGTTATGCTGGTCTCTTATACAGAGATGTTTAACAGTTTGTGAAACTTGATCCTGAATCATACAGTAGTTCAGGAAGAAACCGCATATTTTCCTTGAGTTAAGGATTGGGAACAGAACAGTACATTAGGTTACCAGCAAAATGGAGGTCAGTTTAGAGAGCTTTAATCGACAAGCACAGCTCTTAACCCTTGGGGGTTTAATGATAATGGCAGTTCAAGTATGAGGACAGGCAAGGTCATTGCATCATAATACACAAAAGTGACATAGTGGCCATTCATTTTAGCTGTATTGCATAGTACAGTACATTGGGCTTTAATCAGCAATTAAACGGAAATAGCTACATTTATCAACATTAATGACACAAACACACACACACAAACACACACACACACAAACACACACACACACACACACACACTGACACACACACACACACACCCACAGACACACACACACACACACACACACACACACACACACACACACACTGACACACACACACAGACACACACAGACACACACATACACATTTGGATAACAGTATTTTTGAAATGGAAAGATAATAAGAAGGCTGAAAACTGTTGGGCTGAATGATAGTACCAGCCATTGTAGTTGCATTTGGTCAATTCATCCTGTATTATTAATGGTAAGAAAGTATCCACACCTTGAATTTCATCTGTAGCATGGAGACTTTCAATCATTCCACTCAGAGACTGAATACCAATGTAGTAATCTGATAGTGACTTTAAGGTCTGGGGTAAAATATTGATTAAGGTTAGAATTAGGTTAATGTGCAGATGGGTGTTTCTGGAGCATTTTCCTGTGGACGAAGTGACAACAATCACTACAGGTGTACTGACTATATTCCAAACATGTTTGTTTAAAGTTGAGGATACAGGATACACCCACAGTGGAATTCTTCCCCATTTTCTATAGTGGAATTGAAGGCTTTTGAGGACAAGGGATTTAGCCAAATCAGAATGTAATCTGTATTTTACAAGAACATCTGGATAAACACATCTTCTCTTTGGAATATTTCCATGGGATTTTTAATGTCCACTAATTGGACAGTCTTGATTTACCACTATACTATTTTACTGATTATCCACAGCTCCTCGTAGATTTTCAGATTATACAAGATCAGAATCTGGAATTTGGCTGCAGACATGACATATATAACAATAGTTTTGTTAAAATCAGTCAAACCTAGTAGAAAAAAAATGTTTCTCAGTGTGGGATTTTTGCACAAGTAGTTTGTCAAATTTAGCTTTGACCAGTGTGTGGGCAAATGCCCCAAATTCTCAAATTTAATCCAAACTATATATTTACAGCAGCATGGAAAACATCAAGTATACAAAAAACTCCCTTCACTTCCTTAGACACTTCTTCAAGATTTAGGAGTGCTCAAAGACGTGTGGTCCAGTGGTTAAAGTCCAGGGTTTATAACCAGAAGGTCACCGGTTCAAATCCCACCTCTGCCACTGACTGACTCACTGTGTGACCCTGAGCAAGTCACTTAACTTCCTTGTGCTCCATCCTGTGGATGAGATGTTAAAACAATGTCCTGTCGGAAGTGACTCTGCATAGAATGCGCAGTTCAAAGCGCTTTGTGATGGTGGTCCACTATGAAAGGCGCTATATAAAAATAAAGATAATATTATTATTATTAACCTAGTATCTGGGTCACTGCTTACCCAGTTGAAGAACCCAGGCTTGCAGTTCTGTAACCCTGCAGATTATTATGTCTCATTTTCAGTGAGGTAATCAAGTTCACGTTCCTTAAGTAGAGACTGACGCAGCAGCACAACAAACAACGAAGAGGCTGAACTGACCTGTAGGACGAACTTTCTTGTCGCCTGTATTCTCAAAAGCCAGTGTATTTTCTATATGTATTCAGCTCATGCTAATAAAAAGTATATAGAATTGATAACTGAACTACTTGCAACCATAATAGATGACTACAAGCAATGAAAGCCTGTGAAAACCGATTGTTCATTGAAAAACAAATACAGATTGCGTCAGTGCTAGGCCAGTTGTTCTTCTGTGGAGAGACTGTGCATTCAAATGGGTTCAGTGGAGTGGAGCTGCTGCTTGCTAGCACAGGGGGTTAGTGAAATCATCTGCTGGGGTTAACTGGAAAAACAGTAAATGGTAATTGTGATTCTGAGTGGTTTTGCAGGTCCTGCAGGTTTTTTTTTATTTGTATGGGGTTGTGCTGTGAAAAGAATTACAGTCCTGTTACATGCATTTAGTGTATTAATAGGGCCTTTGAAACTAAATTGGCCCTCAGTTTTTGGGTCACAAGACTGCACATAATTTACGACTCTCAGAGCTGAGTATAGAGCATTGATGCAAGTCTTACTTTTACAGTCTCTTTCCTGGTTACCCGATACTGGCACTTATAGCAGCACTTGACTCATCATCAAAGTCACTGCCTGAATGCAGCCTTATTACAATTCAGGATTTTACATTTATCTAGAGAACCAATTGTGATAAATCTTATTATTTTGTTTAACACATGTTATGAGGGTCATAATCTGGGGATAAGAAGGAGATTTGTGTTTACGCTGTTTATCGAGGTGACAGTGATAGTATATTTGAGGAGTTGATATTGTTTCTTAGATTAACTGTGCTATGCAAACACCCGTTTTCAAGACATCAGGTCTTTTCTTGAGGTGTAAGTAGATATTTAAAGAAACAGCTGTTATTGTTTACATTGGCAATATCAATTGGTTCCTATCTGTCCATTTGTATATATGTATTTATGTATGTACCTGTACGTATGTCTCTATGTCACATACATTGTTATATGTGCAATCATTGGAAAAAAGGTGATGGTCTAATTTTCTATCTCTTTTTTTATTTACTTATTTCCCTCTTTGAAGTAACTAAGCTGTCAGACTCTTATGGGGTAAAGCATATGAGAACACCCATGGTTTTACTTCATTAAAAAAAAAATATATATATTCTGCACAATCTTAAATATGTGAAAAGAAAACCCATAATGTTGCTGCAGTTTCCATGTGTTTCAAGCTTAAACAAAGTAAAACAAACAAACAAACAAACAAAAAAAACCTCCATTATAAATAATATCTATGCCCTAAATAAAATGGCTGGGAGCTACTGTTCCAAAATGGATTTGGTCTAATACATATATATATATATATATATATATATATATATATATATATATATATATATATATATATATATATATATATATATAATATATTTATGTTAAATTTGTTAACTGTGGGTAGCTCTGACAAGTTGATGAAGTAGCGTATGGAAGAGAATTTGTTATGAGATTCAGTTCTGTCTGTTGTGGGTGTAGGTCATGGTTCACAATACTGACACCTGCATTGTGTTAGTAACTGTATTGAGGGGAGACATGTCTGCTACTTACACACATGGTAACAGTTATGAATGAAAGGGGGTAACATTAACAATTTAATGATGTTGTCAGTGGAGCTGTTATGTATATACTGTATTAGGGACCATATTTTCAAAGCATTTCCTCCATCTTTATTTACTGCTACAGTGCAAGGCTTGTGGGAGTCCTGACTTCTTTTACAATTCCCTGAAGAATTCTTCCATAACCTCTTGCTGTTTTTCCAATGGTTAATGTGTTTTCAGCATTCATGCATTCTTCTTGTGACCTTTCAAAGTTAAATGTGGAGACTAGTTAGAAACAACGAGATACAGTGTGTTCAAGGAGCAGTCAGCAAACTTTCCTCTTACAATGTAGGTGACAGATCATTTTGATTCATATTGTATATATGTGGGTGTGCTGGTGAAAAGTATTCATGAAAGGTGATTTCAGAAATCGGGTCTGTCAACTTTTGAAACACAGACTGTATTAGTCCTTGAATCTCAATGAAACCAGTCTCTCACACAATGCTGCACTTAATATATTGATTAGAATAATTATCATTTTAAAAAAATACTTCAGAAAGGAAAGTCCAGTGGGCAAAAGCAAAAAAAAAAAAAAAGGCTTATCAAGCACTTTCTTGTGAATCAGCTGGCAGCAGATTTGCTATTGCAAAATAGGATCATAGGGTCAGCTTCAGAATTGTTGCCATGAAAGATATGCATTAGTACATTTTAAAGAATTTTATGAAAGTTACATTTAAAAAAAATAAGATTGGAAAAAAATGAGATTAGAACAAGAGGGAGGGAGGGAGGGCAGGTTACCTTCAAGTTCTCATCATGGTAATACATAACAAAAAATGCAATCAGTGAAAGCTGAGCCTTGGAATTCAAAAAGTGATGTGTTTTTAGGCGCATATTATCATTGTAACTATTTGGTTCTTATATTAAAAAGATATGCATCTGACAGCAGATAGGCAGGCCAGAATAGGTCATTACTGAAGTTGAGTGGGTGGAAAGTATATGAATCATAAACACTACGCCCTTGGATAGCATAAACCCACTGGGAAATTTCGGTGCCTGTCAGCCTTAGGTGGTCCATTGTTTTACACTTTCTCTCTCATTTGGTGTGTTTACATGCAAACAAGAAAAGAATGCAGAAATCTGTCTAATCCATTGCTCTAAAAATCAGTGGTTCTAAATACCGCCACTGAGATAATTGAGCATGTATGTACCAAGCATCTAATGGTGCAAGTGCAGTATGTAAATTGCCAAGGGAGGATACTGTTTACTGAAGAACAGCAGAACAGTATTTAGATCCACCTGTGTTTAGATCCATTGAATGTGCTAGAACTGCATTGACTTACTATTGTGGGGTTTACTAGGTGGTAAGAACAGGTAACCACTTAGTTCATGTTACTATCAATAAATGGGGATGAAACAGTTGAATTGCAATGAACTGTTATGGCTGAGTAATCTGAACCAGCTGCTCATGTGCTCAAGGGCTATAGTAGGTTGTTGTTCCAATGTTGTACTTGATTGTTTTAGTAACCCTGTTGAATCTCTTTCCTTAAGAGCTAGGCTTCACAGTGGGTAGGTCCACATAGCTCCAGGTACAGTGTTCAGGGGTATCTCGTCCGGTGAAGGGTGCGGTGATTAGGACCACTGAGGTATGTCAGGTGCTTGTCACAAGGCTTGACATACACACAGGCTGGACAGTCAGGACCCAGTGCCTTGTCCCGGTGGTGGTGTTTTACAAACGTTGCCATTCCAGGAACTCGCGGGAGACTGTCTTGATGGACACATCGATCAATGCAGTCACCACATGGAGGAACAATCCCGTTGCACGGGCCCTCACTGTCGTGTCCCTTGTGTTTTGTGATTGTTGGTAGAAAATGCACACATCTTATATACAGTAGGTCTAGTTGATATATTAAATACATTTGCATACATTGCAGACTGGGGGATTTTACTTACATCGTCAAAGCTGTGCAATTTGGACAAGATTTGTAAAAAGAAATAAATCTAGCAGCCAAACATGTTCTTTTGTACTATGTTTACCAACATTTGGTCCATGCCCACATAATACAGTAACAGTACTTAAAAAAACAACCTGGCAACAGAAAAGCAACCCATATATATTGTAGTTAGAAAATGTTCCTCCTATTATAGTTTGAGACAAAGCAAACCCAAATAACAGTATGGGTTATGGATTGTGATAATGATTTACATTAAAATGAAAAATAAAAATAATACTGATGATTGCAAAATCCTGCCCACTATTAGACTCTAGAATCTTTCTGTTTAATGATGCATCTTGACTGTCAGATACCTAAAATGTCAGACAGTTAAGATGACATACAGATCAGTGAAATGTTCACAGACAGCAGCATCTGCTCCAGTGTAGCCTCTTGAAGCAGGTGGTATCAGGCATTTAAGCACTTGAGAGGTGCTGCAATATGGAAGTGGGCATCATGATGAATACTGAATAAAAGCTGTTCCAGTGCACGGGTTGAAATGGCGGCTTTCTAATCCTCAGTTTTACACAAGTCTCTGTATTAGAGTAGCTTAGAAGGCATTGTTGGCAGCTGCACCAGTTTAACAGGCAATAATCCCTCTACTGAAAACTCACAAATCAACACATAAACAGGCAGGTAATACAAAAACATGAAAAAGTGCTGTAGTTCTGAATCCCCCTTGTCTGAAATCTCCAAAATAAGCACTAGTGAAAAAAAAAAATGATGGATTTGCTTGAAAGTGGAAAATACTATTTGATTCAAATAACAAAGTACTAAATTGCAGCATTTGAATTTGGCTGAAATATTAGTTTATATAAAAGGCTAAACATGGAGCGTGTAGCTGAGGAAATATCTTATATGTCCCTCTATCTGCTCTCACCCTGCAGTTAATTCAGTCTTGCCTTAAAAACTAGTCTGAATGTCACCCAGGGGCTAGGCCTGCAATATCAGATAGTCGGCAGCTGCTCCTGTGTCGTAGCCAAGTCTCATGAGATGCGGAAGGTTTGAAAAATGAATTGCACAGAACCAGTATGCTGTACGTTTTGAGGATATGTACTATTCCCAGCATATTTTTCCTGAGGTGAACAACCATATGGTCACAGCAAAGCAGAATCAAACACCATTCGGATCGAAATATGTCGGTATGATGATAAATTACTGTATTCATTTGCCCATGTTAACGTAAACAGATAATGCATAAGGAGCACTCAAGCTTGGCCCTGAAAGCCTAGATCACCAGGCCCTGTTGTTAGTGACAGCAACATTTTCAATAATGAAATGTAGTTTAAATAAAACACCACTTAGATCAACAGACACTTGGATACAATAAAAGGTGCATACTTTATATTATCATTTTTTTAGTCAACACCATATATTCTTCCTAAAGTACTTTTTATATTCTCTAGAATATGTTTTTAATTGAATGTGTTGTAGCGCCGTCCCTTTTCTTTATGGCACCAGCAATAAAGTCGCTGACAAGGTGAGTGTCATTTAGTCTTCTTTTATTTACTCACCACCAAACAGAACTGTAACTGCCACACACACTTTAAAACCTAACGTCCACCACTCACACGCGCACACACGCAGTCCTCCGCACCCGTGCAATCTAACTGACCCCATTCACTCCCGGCTGCGCATACACACTCACATGCATACCAGCTTAACAATACACACAACACGTACAACACATAACACCCACAGCAGCGGGTCTTCTGAGCCCCCAGTTGTCTGGGTCGCTACAGTATGTTATATGGAAAATAAAATATGTAGGCAGGTCCCTCATTTTTGCCTTTGTACAGCAATGTGATGCTTTGTATTCTGTAAATAATTGCAGACGCTGAGCAAGACTTCTAGTTGTTTGTCAAAGACATTGTATTTTAGATGATACTACATATTCTGTGAATCATGTTTATTTTGGGGGTAGGAGTGATTTATTGGGGCCTATTCAAAAAGCGATAACTTTTCAATTTTTTCTTTATTTTTTATAACTGAAATCTAGTTTGATTTTTTTTTAAAATTTTTTAGTCGTTGCCAATTATTTTTTTATTATTTTCTCCCAATTTGGAATGGCCAATTATTTTATTATGCTCAGCTCACCGCTACCACCCCTGCGCTGACTCGGGAGGGCGAAGACGAACACACACTGTCCTCCGAAGCGTGTGCTTTTTTTGACACTGCGGACTCGCCATTCAGCCACCCAAGAGCTACAGTGTCGGAGGACAATGCAGCTCTCAGGCAGCTTACAGGCAAGCCCGCAGGCACCCGGCCTGACTACAGGGGTCGCTGGTGCGCGGTGAGCCGAGGACACCCTGGCCGACCTAACCCTCCCTCCCCCCCAGGGGGAGCTCGGCCAATTGAGTGCCGCCCCCTGGAAGCTCCCGTCCTCGGTTGGCAAAGGAATAGCCTGGACTATAGAGCGCATCCTGCACTCCACGTGGAGCGCCTTTTACTGGATGCGCCACTCGGGAGCCCCAATCTAGTTTGATTTTAAACTGTTATAGACTGATGTTGGTCACATGGTCTGAAAAAATAGGTGATACTGAGGTCTTAGGATAAATGAAAATGTAACTATTTATTGCTGGTTGTTCACCAACAGCACTTATCCATTTTCCAAAGTTTCTGAGGATTTTTATGAAGATGCTCCACAGTGCTTGCATTAGGGGATTGTAATTTTTAGATAATTGACAATCTGCTAAGAAATAAATAATAACGCATTTCAGTGCAGCCTCGATTAATCACCCATGCTTCACTGTACAGGTGTTATTCTAATGGCTGCTATTGAGATGTTACGGAAACATGACTGCTAAAAGACTAGTGGGTGTTGGGTAGATCAATCAATCAATCAATCAATCAATCAATCAATCAATCGATCAATCAATCACTCAAAACTATATTTAGTATAGCGCCTTTCGCAACAAGTTGCTGCAAAGCCCTTTAACATATGCAGAACATCAAAGATTACAATAAAAAGGCAGATAGGAGTAAATACAATACAAATGAATACATTTTGTACAAATAAACACAAAAAGTACAATAAAACAACAAAAACCAGTAAAAACGATAAAAGTGTAGAATGTAAAAGACAATGAATAAAAAGTAATTTTGATAAATATGCCTCCCCTCTGTTTTCCAAGTGTTGTAAAAACACATCAAATCTTTGAAAGCGGAATTAATTTTGTACAACATTATGATAACCCAATAATTATCTTGCCAACATACTGAATATCTCCTCGTATAAGTTAACAGCAGTTTGATGTGGAAAATGACTGTAACACTTTAGTTTAGGGAACATTATAACTGGCTATATATATATGTATATATATATATATATATATATATATATATATATATATATATAGATATAGATATAAATATTAATTTTACAAAAATATATATTATAACATTCTTATAATATAGACACAAGGTACATACTTTATATTATCATATTTTTAGTCAACACTGTATGTTCTTCCTAAAGTACTTCTTATATTCTCTCTAATATGTTTAACATCACTCTTTCTGGAATAATTAGTACTGTAAAGGCTATTCAGTGTTAGTATTTCTAACCATAATCTATAACTGTTAATAGCATGATTATTAACATGTTTAAAGATATGTATATTACATTGCATTTAATAAATGCCAGCACATGGTAACTACTGTGTAACTACATGCAGTTAATGTACCTACTATACAGGCTACTATACTGTACTAAATAAACATGAAAGGTGATTAGGGATCAAATACAGCCTTTATTTCCACACCTGTAATCTTTAGCAACCTTCCTGGTGACTTCTAAAAGCTCCTAAATGAGCAAACAGATTTGAAGTGAAATTGGTGGCAATGTTTCTCAATCCGGTGCTGTAGATTTGCCTTGTTTAACTTTAGTTAAACCCTGCAAAGTTTACAAGAAACTCATTACTTTATCTTTGCTTTGTCCCGTGCTATCCGTGTCGCAGCATTGTATTCTTAAACATATTGCTGACTCTTTTGAAATCCTTAATCACCATCATGAGTCTTGCATTTCTCAAAATGTACTCAGGAGCATTGGCTAGCGTCCAAGGATCGCAGTGTATCAAGATCACGCTCCCTCCTGCAACAATGCTGGTTTTCTGTGCCCACTCGTTTCAATCATAGCAGCAGCACTGTTGCAGGAGGGAGCATTAACTGGATACACTGCGATGCTTAGAAGAAAAATTATCTTTCTCCTGGCGAATGTTCCCAAGTAAAATTTGAAAATAAAGTTATTCCCTCGTTGATTTACTTACATTGGGGAATATTTAAAAAAATCTGTGACATGGACAACACGGGTTACAATTAAAAGTGTAATGCCACCCTGTCACTAAATAATGTCTAATTTAGTCATTTTATACACACACAATTCACAAGAATAATCACTGCAAAAAACAGTTAGAACTGAATTACTTGTATACTGTAGTTACTTATTTAGTTCCCCTCAAGCAAACATGTCTTTAGTGTCTGTGATGGAGTAATGGGAGCTGGAACTGATTTATAATTCTTTCAGTTTCATTTTTTTCTACAGTGAAAACCACTGGTGCTTAGCAGTATACAGAGTAGCAGTTAAATTAAAGAGGCAGTGGTAAGGAGTGGGGGTTCAGTGCTATGTTTACACCATGTCAGCGTTTAGCAGTATACAGAGTAGCAGTTAATTTAAAGAGGCAGTGGTAAGGAGTGGGGGTTCAGTGCTATGTTTACACCATGTCAGCGTTTAGCAGTATACAGAGTAGCAGTTAAATTAAAGAGGCAGTGGTAAGGAGTGGGGGTTCAGTGCTGTGTTTACACCATGTCAGCGTTTCAATAAAATCGTTACTATTGGAACAAATATTAGAAAAAATGAAAAAAGGTTAAGATAAGAACATAAGAAAATGTACAAATGAGAGGAGGCCATTTGGCCCATCAGTGCTCATCCGGTTCCAAGTAGCTGGTTGGTCTTCAAACTTTGTCAAGTCGGCTCTTTATAAATCCCAGTGATATGCATCAATAATGTAATTAGGTAATCCATTCCCTTCACCTCTGTCCTAAGTCTGTAAACACTTCATTTCAAACTGTGTCCTGTGGTCCTGTTTTCTGTACTTGAAGCATTGGCTTGGGTTGACTTGGTAAACCAAGTTGTTTGATACTTTTTTACACACTACAGTTTTGGTAACTGCACCTTCAGGTTTTCAGAAAGCCTGAGAAATGAGAAATAAAGGGTTTAGGGAGGTTTCTTGAATGTGTCTGCGATCGCGTGTCTGGTAGTTTTACAGCACCTAGATGCAGCAGGTGTCCTGATATGTTTATAAAGGAACCTTTGCTGAATAAAATTATTTGTTATAATGTGGCTCTTGAAGTCAGTGGGTGGTTTGTTGACTAATGGAAAATGCCATTGCCGGTAACATTCTGTTGAAAAGACCTTTCTGATATTTATTTTTTCGGTATTGAGATGTACAGTAGTGAATTACTAATACTTCACTTTAAAACAGCTAGAAATATCCCATTCCTAATGTGCATTAATAAAACTCACTAACCACCCGGAGAGATTTAAAAAAGCTAATGTTTCCTCTGTGCAGTTGTGGTGATATTAGGAGAAACTGAAAATTGACTTTTTGTTATATAGCTTCTAAATCTGCATTCTGTTCAAGCCTCCCAAACTGAAGAGGTTTAAGAAGTGCTTAGGAATATCGTAGCATCAATATTGGGGGTGTCTATTCCACTTTGCCAGTGGAGCTGTCTTCAGAAACCCAAACCCCAAGCACATCAGAGTCAACCGCAGTGACAGGTGTGCACAATTACAAAATCTAGGAACTGCAATGATCGACTTTTGCTAATTATTTTGCCTAAATTTGAACCTGAATTTGCAGTAAAATAGTAATATATGCATGTTTTATTACTTGCCAGAATGTATGTATTCATTTTTAAATTTATGCAATGCAGTCACATGTTACACAGCAGATTATGTTATGCAAGTCCTGAGACGCAATCAAGTGTAAAGTGGAAGTTGAATTCCTTTTTTCTTTTTGTTTGTTTCGTTTGTTTTACTTGAAAACTGCATTATATTTGAAGCAATGCCCCTGCAGACAGCTCAAGTATGTATGACTGTGGATATCTGTCCCAAATCTACTCCTGTGGAGTTATGATGAGTTGAGATATCCTGACAACTGTTCAAATCAAAATAACTGCATAATGAATGCATACTGACAATCATACTTTCAGTGCACAAGTTTGTATTGGGGTTTATCAGATAAAACCTAAAAGCATGAACTCCAGTTAACACTGATTAACTGTGGTGTATAACAGTAGGACCATATGAGTATAGCTGAGATACTGTATAGTGGTTTCTATTGGCTTGGCCAGGTAGAAAATGTATTAGGCTTAGTGGCAGAGCTTCTTACTTAATGACAAGGATTTCTACCCTGGATCACAACCGTGTTTTCTGATTTGATTTAATCATATGAACAGAACCCGACCTGGCTTCCGTCTGTATTTCCTACACCATAGTGTCAATTTGGGTTTGTATTATAAACTCATTTTTAATTAGATGTGTTACATTTTACACTTTCTTCAACTTGGAAGAGAAATTTATAGCATCAAAACTTGTGGAAAGCCGTAAACTTTCCATGTTTGCTTAAGCAATCATTATTTTAAGAGTATTGCAACTCTCTTGTACTTATTGTTTTAAAAAGTTATTGCAGGCATGACATTTTTTTGTCAGCTTAATGCCATATGAATACAAAAACAAGTTTTATTTGGTGCAAGCGGAAACTAAGGAAGCTTCTGATGAAGAAGAGACAAGGTCCTTTGTGCAGCATTGAAGTGGGGGCTGTCTCACGAGCACAGGGAAATCACCACAAGGAGGTTTAATACAAGGGCTGAGCGACACTAAATAACTTTCCCTTTGGGCACACCTCTTGCCTCTCGCTGCGCCTTCTTGCTTCTCTCTGTCTGGTTCAGCTGCTCCAGCCAAATGTATGCAGCCCCCCCTGCTGACTTAACTGAGTGATGGATGAAATCCCAACCCAATCACATCCACCTGCTAGATAACCACCCCCATGCTCAGCCTACAGTGACAATAAAACAAGCCAGTGACCAACATAAACATGGACTAGTTTAGCAGGGGAGCTCTTCCAATTCTTAACCTGACAGTGCACTCCCAGGTCAGTTAATGTATTCCTACACTAAACAAGTCTGACAACCTAGTCCCCAATTGAGAACTAGCTACAACTGCGCTGCCAAAATGCATGACTGTATCCCACCTCCCCCCACCCCATCCCCCGTCCCCTGACACGTTAGTACATGACTGGGAGATGATGTTATTAATTTTAGGATTAGAATAAACCATTTTCCTTTTACAACCATAATTTTGTGTTTGTACATATCATGCATTTTTGCAGGTTTCCTGAACAGAATATTAGATATTCTGTGATTGATGTACAAGGGTGAAATGGTTTCTTATGCAATACATAATACAGTTACAGATCTTTTTTTAGAAGACTATAGCCTGCAGAAACAGTGGACTGAAACTAATATGGTCTGTATGCACATGGTTTAAACAAGCTAGAAATACTAAAATAAAAAATTGCTTTGGTTATTTTAGCATATAATAATAATAATAATAATAATAATAATAATAATAATAATAATAATAATAATAATAATAATAATAACAGCGAAGAGTAAATCTAAGGAGATATTGTGAAATGTAAGCATGTTGATTGGTTGCCATCCATTGGTTGTCATTCAGTCAGTTGTAGACATCACTTTCCATAGGCCTTTTTTTACAAACTTGACATTAATAGTAACAACACATTTGACCCTGAGAGGTCAAAGGTCACAATCAAGGAAATAAAACAGTGTTCATTTTATGCTCAATATATGCAACTAGAGCAATGCTGAAATTTGATTGGCCCACTACAGCCATGTTTTTTTATTGTAGCAAACTTTAAAGAAAACCATACTTGGATCATGTATGCCAAGTTTTTTTTCGATCAGATTAGCAGTTTTAGAGAAGAAGACATTTGTGTGTTAAGTAGGTTATCAAACATGGCCAAACACTGATATTGTAGCCAGGAACTAATTGATGAATATTGCATGAACGCCTCATTCTTACCACTAGAATCAATATTCTTAAGGCCTCCTGAGTGGCGCATCTGGTAAAGGCACTCTGCATGGAGTGCAGGATGCGCCCTATAGCCTGGAGATCGCTGGCTTGAGTCCAGGCTATTCCACTGACGAGTTGCCAGGGGGAGGCGCACAATTGGCCGAGCACCACCAAGGTGGGGAGGGCTTATGTTGGCCAGGGTGTCCTCGGCTCACCACGCACTAGCGACCCCTGTAGACTGGCTGGGCGCCTGTGGGCCTGCCTGTAAGTTGCCCAGAGCTGCGTGGTCCTCCAACGCTGTAGCTCTGAGGTGGCTGCATGGTGGGCTTGCAGAGTGAAAAGAAGCTGACAGCACACGTTTCAGAGGACGTGTGTGTACTCTCAAATGCATTCCATTTGAGAGTAAATCTAGAGCTGGCTCCTATCTGGACACCTGGTGATATGATATGAGCTGACAGATTCAGGCAATTGGAGGGTTGCACATAGTGGGAGTTTTTCTCTGAAGCTGTCTTCGTTCACATTTAGTATGTAAAGCGTTTCAACCTCTGCATCAAAAAAATGGGGGTCACAAGTTCATCTTACACGGCAGTGTAGCTGTCACTCTTAGAAAACAAACATATCTTGCCTAAGAATAGAGCTATTTTATGGTAGACACATACGACATGACTTAAAGATTTAATTCTGTTCAACAAAAGGGAATACATTTAAATGAAAATTCTGATTTAAAGGTCAAAATGGCTGTGATTCTTTTCATACAGCAATGAAAATGCTTAAAATCAATATTTCCTGCTGTTAGCATTTAATGTGATAAACAACTTGATACATTTGTAAGACATGCTTTCATTATTTTCTGTTGTGTTTCAGTTATCTGTTATTGTTTAAAGAGGTTGTTGTCTGTTTAGCTAGTCTTCATGTGGGCTTTTTGTTTTAGTTGCAGGTAATGTTTTTTTGCGAGGCCAAATGTAAACAAAACCAAACCCACTAGCCTTGTAAACCATTAACCCATTACATTAAGACACGCTGGGCAGGATTCTCAAACATCAGCGTTATTGTATCGAACTTGCGCTATAGTAACGACAGCTTTAGTAGCAAGTGAGTTTTAAACAAAATTTGTTAATAAAATGAATGCGTTAATGCTTTGAAATTGAGTCGATGAGGTCGTTAATGAACGCATTTCTCGTTAAAAAACGTAATTGTCGCAGGCCATGTACATCACTTCCTGTCTCATTGACTAGATAAGGGGAACTCGCTAATCAAAATGCATGTTGACGATATCAAGAAAAATTAATGGAAGCAGAATTTGCTGTTATGGAAACTACTAGCTTACAGAGTGGCAGCTCTCCCACCTGCGAGCAGCAGCCAAATGGCTATACCATTTTCTATACCAAGATTTTATCATTTACTCTTTGGTTTTTATTAGTATAATTCAAGTAAAATCTACAGTAGAGCTCAGTTGTCATATAATGTACTGTATATATCCAGAGTTCAGCTAGGCTACAGTTGCATTGAACATTTCTTGGTAGTAACATTACACAAATCGCCTGCACGTTTAGTGAATGGAACCCCTTCCTGTTCACATATCTGTATATGCATGGTGCTGCAGGGATTTGAGTGCAACGTGTGTGCAATCGATAGCTCCCATTACTTTGGGAAATGAAATGTTATAAAACTCTCTTTTAATATTTTGCAGCTGCTCCTGATTAAGTGGGATACTGATATTATCATTAACCCTCTTTATCAAGTCACCCGTGACCCTTTGAAATGACCCAGAGACATAGAAGGACAATGCTGCCAACACCTTCATATGCAGGGGTACGACACGGACCCTTTTCGTAGGCAATTCAAGGTCCTCCAGCAGTCTGACAGAGGTTGACACAATGCCCTATACAGACGCAATCGAGTTTTTAGATCATCACCAGTTAAATCTCAGAAATGAACCCCCATCCTGCACACCCTCTCTTTGTATCGTTGGCGCCGCAGTCAGGGTCTGTCAATCTCAGTCTCGCACTCAAGCTCTAAAATTAAATTTGCTGCAACCGCTGCCACTCCCAGCAAACCCATACTGTAGTTTTTTTTTTTTTTTTTTTAACACCAAATAACTTAAATAGTGTTTCAAGGTGAGTTTGATATACTTTTTTTGTGAATTAAAACCTTCCTTTTCCAAGTGGAAATTAACTCCTGATAAATATGAAAATTAACACAGATTTGGTTTTAAATTCCCACACAAACAAAACGTCGCAAGAAACACTGCTTGTTAAGATATTAACATTATTTAGTAACTCAACATAATTTCGGAAATCACGTCAGCACGATTAATTAATAACGAAATAGCCATAACAACCATTTGAAAATGTCAAAATCAATGCTACATACCGATGTGTTGATTAACACTGGAGTTATCATTTACATCCTTTTGAAAATCCTGCCCACTGCCCTACTCATACTGTAGGTGCTTGTGTCGGCTTGCTCTTGACTATTTTGCTTGGCTTTACTACAGGTCAGCTGCTTGTACACAATTCAGTCTGCAAAGGTCTTCAGTGCTCTTGTCTGAAGCTTGGAGGTGACGTCATTGAAATAACCTACATACTCTGAACGCCTCGATCTAGTAACATCCTATGCTAGTTTTGCAAGCTGATTCCTGGAAATACGAAAAATAGACTCAATTTAGACTAAAATGTGGACTTGCTAAACCAAGAGTACTAATCTTAACGGGTTTAATAAGATACCTGTCTTTTTACATCTCTTTTAGACCATATAACTATAGAATTCCTGACGCTTGACAACTGTTGATACTTGATTCAGAGTTGAGATAAATGTGCCCATTTAACTCTGTGTGTGTGTGTGTGTGTGTGTGTGTGTGTGTGTGTGTGTGTGTGTGTGTGTGTGTGTGTGTGTGTGTGTGTAAATCATTAAGAAAAAAATAAATAAAGGTCATTAGAGATTTATTTTCAATTTCAAAGAATGTTTACTAACTAAGAGAACACTTCTAAACAGTCCTTTAAACAGCCCTTAATATTTTGTGAATCGGGTCTCAGTTAAAAAGTAAACCAATTACAAAAGACTTTAAATAGCATTGGTAGTGACATTTTATCAAATTTCTTTCCTTCATGTAAACTGAACTGATATCTCCCTAATTTGCTGTTTCCGTAGCTGTGACTTCTTAAGGATTCTCCATTGTTGTGAGCTTTGTATTAGGGTGTCTATGCCAGCTTTGATCTTGCATGAATGTTTCATTTTTTAACTCAAAGCCCTTGCACCTCTTGACTGTGTAAGCATGTTAAAGGAATTACATATGAGATTATCCTCGTCAAATCCTACCCCTTCGTTTCCGCTGGGTCATTTGTCATTCTTGAATTATTCTCTCGTTGGTGTTGGTGAAAGTGAGAGTGGAAACAGCAGTTGCCAAACTTGGATTTAAGCTTTTGCAATCAATATAATGTTATACAATTGTTCCCATTCATTAGATAAACCTGTCCTCTTTTCAAGCTCTAATACTTTGCAAACATTCTCAGATGTGTTCCTCTGTTGATAGAAGGTCATTTCCTTGGGGAAATGGTGAATTTGATTATAATATATGGTTAAGGTTATGTTGCTCATTTCTTTAGTGTTTTTCAGCATTATTCAGCATACCTACTGTGCTCATTGGTAATAGCTAAAGCTTGAAATATGTCAAATTGAATTATGGACCTTAAGGTTCCCCATAGCATAAACAATTGCAATGCAAAATTTTTGGCAATACTACTAATTCAGTTTAGGTTTTCTATACTAAGTCAACCTGTATCTTGCAATATGTGTGCATTATTTAGTTATTTGGCAGACGCCTTTATCCAAGATGAGTTAGTGTCATTTAAATGTTATATATATAAAACTATATATATATATAAATATACACACAACATTACACAGTGTAACAACAAATTCAGTCACATTATGAAGTTACAATAAATTTATATTAAACATGTTAAGTACAGTAAATGGAAAATTGAAAATATTTACATAACTTTTTTCACCAAGAAAGCAACAATATGTTTGGAAGAAGAGTTCATCAAAAGTTCATCATGCCCAGTGTTAAAAATGGTTGAGGTTGTGTGATGGCATGGGCTTGCTTTTGTTCCTCAGCACTGGTGACTGTTGTATTGTAGAAGGATCAATGAATGCTGCAAAATATCAATCGCCCAGAGGTACAGTCTCTGAATGCTTTTATAGTATGTGGCCAGAGCTAATCAACAGTCAAACAATTAACTCTGGCAATATTACATACATGTTTGGCAGGGATGGGTTTTAACCCCATCTCTGCCAAACACAGTCAAAACAAACACCATTCACATACATTATTACATTAATATACAAATATTATTTACAAAAACATGACATTACATTTTATATTATTTACAGCAGCAGGGCTTCATCCCTGCCACAGCATGTCATTTTGTTTTTATTATAAAGCTGAATTTGCTTTAATTTATATATTCCAATATTTAGAAATCACTTTCTTTGTGTTTTTTCTTTTATACTCGGTGAGTCAACATTTAGCTGACATGTTAAATCTGGGAATCTAACAAATAAATCAATGAAAAAATACATTAAACTTAAATCAGATTTTTACACTTGGCCAGTCAACATTCAAACAGTCCACTCCTCCAGGGTAGCTAGATAAAGCATACATACCACTACCACAAGCTAGTGGTAACTTATTTACACAGCATTCCATCACCAGGAGTGCCGTTACAACACCCGTTCCATACATAAAGGCACATATCATTTTGGAAATGTTTCCTTTGACTACTCATCCCAGATTCATAATGAATATGAATAGGAATCTATGTTCAGGTCTGTCCCTAAGTTACATGTCAATATTGTATCTTTATGCCCACAAAATATCCAATAATAATGGGACATGGGACACCTCACTCCTCTCAAAACTCAACATCTTTCAGGAGATGTTCTGGGGGAGCATTAACTGAAATGTGAGGAATGCAAGCAGTTTTTAAAGAAGAAAAAATCATTGTATTTGTAGATGTTGCATTTCTCCAAAAAACACAGGGGACCTGATTTTCCACTGTAGAAAATTGCCCATAATAACAATAGAACAAAGCACTATATGTTAAAGAAAGACTGTAGTGTTATTTAGTTATGCTTCTCTCAGCTTGCTTTTTATCAAAAACAGCCATGTGCCTCTGTAGTACATATGGACCTAGTATTTGTTAATCAATGTTGCATGTTTAATTGCACACACCAAAGTGTGTTATAATTCAAATTTAATAAATTTGACTTTCAGCTAAAAGTTGGGATGGGGCGATCACTCAATCAGTGACTTTACCACAGCAGAACCCAGTAAAACACTTACATACATAATCATAACAGAGTTCTGAACAGTGGAAACACTTCTTAAAAACATGAGCCAATTACAAAAAAAAACATGACTGTGATTCATTAAACAGAATTCATTTCTAACAAGAGTAATCTTTGAAATTATACAATACCAAATCACATGACACAATTAAAACAATGGAAATTGAATACATGTCTTAATTGCACCGAGTGCTTGGTTCAAAACATTTGCTTTTAATTAAAGATAAAACTGTTAAATGGTTTCATTATATGCAACTAGCCAAGGCTTGCATGTGTTTGTTTATTTTGGTCCTGTCTATCACAGGGCCTTTAAAAGCAAGACTAATTCTTCAGTCTCAGTCACTTGTGTAGTGCAGCAGCAGAGCAAAGGCGGACCTAGAACATTAAAACTGGTTGAGACCAAAGCACTCATTAGGTCATATAATAGGGAGAACTTGAGCAAGCATCTAGTGTACATGGAGACTCATTCGCCAATATAAAACTCAGAAGGCTGTTATCTCCTCGTATGCTCAATGGGCCCTGTAGATACTGCTTAAATATACCTGGCTCTCGACATCTTTATTGACATCTAGGTTAATAGGATTAGCATACACTGGCAAGGAACCAATCGGGGTGTTAAATATTGTATTTCTGAAGTAATTTTTGTATTACAAGCGATGGATCTTTTTACATGTACTTTCAGCAGTTTGCTTTGGTTTCGATATTCTGCAGATCACTGTACTGTGAAAAAAACTGTTTTATAACCCTCATACAGTATCTGTAATTTAATCAATGTATCAAAGGGACAAGTTTTGTCCTGCTATGAAACTTTTTCTAACAGTCATTCTTTTTAATAGAGAATATTTTTGGTGTTTTAGTCCAAAACTGCAATATGCATTTAATCAACGAGCATAAGAAATATTTTGATAGAAAACAAAGTCTCTACCAGCGCACTATACCATTGCTGGTGTAGTAATGTGGTTCCACCTGCCTGACACTGCCCTAGGAGTAACTATTGCTGGTACAGTAGCAGCGAATACCTACAATTGATTTTCCTTGTAAATATTGAAAATAAAACCAGGCTCCTATGTGGTGTTTTGACTACAACCCCTCTGTCTCTCTGTCAGTCTCCAGCAGCAGATCTCCACACCCCTATTACAGACTCACAGGATTGTAACTGTTTTAGTATTCCATTACTCCCAGAATATCCTGAAGTAATAACTATGGGGAGTGATACTGTAGAGATAAGAAATCAGTTTGCTCTGAGTCTGACCTTGCACTGAATCAGACATTTCTTAGTGACGTATATTGTTGTCATGTTATTGTACTATAACAGGACTGTGAATATCAATGGAAGTGCAGGGCAGGGAGTTTGCACTTTCCTTATTATTGAATATTATTATTGTTCTTGTCGCTATGACCTTACTGGTCGACAACGGAAATTCAACACTGTATTCCTGACATGAGTAATCCTAAGTGTGTTTTTCATCGTTTAAAAAACAGTTATAAATATATATTTTTACATAAAGGGTAGGTAGGCCACTTCAGGTTAGCATAGCAGCATATCTATTCATAGTGTGAATATATAACTTACAAGGTTCAATAATAGTAATATGCAAATTGGAATTCCATGTGGGCACCACCAACACTGTTGGAATAGTATTGAAGGAGGTGATAATCCATCTGTTGACAGTCATCAAGCTGTCCTTAAAACAGCGTGTTTTCCCAGTGGATCACTTCTAAATCTTTCTACATGTTGCTGAGCTATTTCTTATCGTTAAAATGTGTTGTCTCTGGGATTCTTTATATGTGTGTTCCATGACGCTGAAGGCTGCATGGGCCTGGTTCAGATATTATAGGTAATTTTTTCATCAAAAAACATTTGAAAAGATACACTTTTTAAAATTGTGATGTACTGTATCTACGATTTCTATTTCAGATACAGGCTACCATAGCTGTTCTTGACTTAGGTGGCTAAAAAAAATCTAGATATTTAACTCAGTTTTTTCAAAGTTAGCTGTTTACATTTTCCTGTTGACAAGTGTATTTGCAGACAAAAGTCTAAACAGATTTAAAAGTATAGTTGCTTCTTATAGTTCCTTATGGGGCTGTCACTAAGCATTTATTTGCTGTTATTTCATGTGAAATGGTCTACTTACTGTACTTTATATTTACAACCGGCCTGGCTTTGTCGATGGCATTGCTTTTGATCCAAAAAGCCAACAACACTCCTGTAAGCTCTATGGGCTTAAGATCATCATTGAGAAAATCGAACCAGGCTTCCCTGCAAGACTTAATTGTAAGTTAGCTATACAAAAGCACATGCTGTGTCAAAATGAATTCACACTAAACTGGAGTGGCTCAATCTGCTGAATAATGGGAGCCTGTGGAAGGGTATCTTGGCATGGGCTCCTTAAGTCCCAAGTTGAATTGACGACCTGTATCCAAGCTCCTTTGTTTTACGTGCATGTGGTCAGGCCAATTAGCAAATTTAGCCTGACACATTATCACCTGTTTTTGTCCAAGTAAAAGGGAATTGAGGGGCTCCCGAGTGGCACATCCAGTAAATGCGCCCTATAGTCTGGACGTCGCCGGTTCGACTCCAGGCTATTCCTTTCCCAACCGAGGATGGGAGCTCCGCCCGGGGTTAGGGAGGGCTAGGTCACACACTTCGGAGGACAACGTGTGTTCAGCTTCGCCTCTCCCGAGTCAGCGCAGGGGTGGTAGCGGTGGGCTGAGCCTAAAAAAATAATTGGACATTACTAAATTGGCGGAGAAAACAATAAAAATAATTGGCAACCACTAAATTAAAAAAAGGGAATTGTAGCCCTATTCCTTTTAAAGTATTGTAAGATTTTACATGTGCAGGGCAACTTAATCTATACCCTGTAACAAAGCAGGAATTACAGTTAAACATTGACTAAATCCTATTATAAAACAGATTGTTAGAATGCTGCATGCTGATTGGTCCATCAGGATTCCAAACAGTTACAATATCCAGCACAATGTCACGATTAGGAACTACTTAGGAATAAAGGCAAATCACTGCACCTGTGCTAACCACGTATCACTGCACCACCAAAATCAAAGAAAACACCTGTCAAAATACCTGCTGTCATAGAAGATACTGAAGACATCAAGGTATCTTGTCATATCTTTCAGTTTATATTAATTTGCATTACGAACCAGTTTGCTATTTTAAACAAGACACTGTTTTGGTATTTTATTTGTAGTACATGCCAGTCATTTTCTGTAACTACGGTTGGATCCAGTTGTCAGATATTCCGTTTTATTTTACTGCTTTTAGTTGGTATAAGCCGTCATTTTGTTAAACTGACTCTTCATTCATTTTTAACTGTGGATGGTTTAATATATTTCGATAGTATGTAGATTATTACACCCGATGTCTTAACCATCTTCTCCTTTACTACCGCGCACTCACTGCCTTTACACGTACAAAAAAGTAACATTGACATGCTAGAAAAAAACTCGAAATGAAATTAATACCACAAAACAAACAAATCGGGCTGTTAAATGTTAAATGACTGGCTTTCTGAAAAAAAAAAAATACAATTTAACATAATAATTAATAATCTTTATCCCAACAAAGCACCTTAAACTCTTGCGCTGCTTGATATACGCAAGAGCCAATGGGAGTGAATTACCTAGCAACAATGTTACGTAGAATATGCAGGAAGACAGGCACCTCACAGATATACAACTAAGCAAGGTTTTATAAATGACAGCTTAACTGTTTTGGCAAGGGAAACCATTTTAACTAAGATGAAAGAGGTTTAAAGAGTTTTAAAATGAAAGCTTGGGGGTATGCTTTGAACATCCTTTCCGTCTCATGGAGAATGCACAGTTAGGGGTATAGAGAGCAAAGACCGAGAAAACATTTGTAATTGACACTTGTAAGAAGGGATGATGGAATGTATGTTTCCTGAGGCAAGACAGCAAATATCTATTTTATTTTAAAGTATTATTATTTTTTTTTAATACTTTTTGTTTTTCCAAGCTCTGGGCTCCACTTAGAGAATAAGTATCACTGTTGAAAGTATTGTCCAACATGTTTACTTACAAGTTTCTTGTTATTGTTTTACCTTTTGAAGTTATGGAAGACTTAAAGTTTCACCTCAGGAGGTATGATTGAGTGGTAAGTGTGTAGCAAAGGTCTGGAAAACAACATCAGTTTAGGCAGAAGTTAAATTAATAAAGTGCTCATCTGCACACATTTAATTTGAGGCACAAAATAAATTGCAGGATAAAGGTTAACAAGCTAACAACTAAAATACATAACATATATGCTTCCAGGTTGCAGCACCTTCTCCACTCCCTGACGGATTAAAGACCTGCAGAACCTGGCCTAGCCATGAAGGGTAGCCGAGGCACACGCCAGGCGATTAAACCTGTTATTGATTTTTGTGCAGGGTTCAACACGTATGTTTGAAAAAAATCTATTTCTTAACTCTTAACTTTATTTAACAATAAACAGTCCAATCATGTCTCATCGCTGAATTTCATACTGAATTGTTTTTTGTTTACAGTTCTATTATGTTTTTAAAAAGAATATTTCTTTTGTAACAGAATATATGAAACCCCTGGTGAAAACGGGTATTTGGAACAAAGTTTCCCATCTCCAATGCTTGTGTTTCTCCTGCTGATTTACTGTACCACATTCTCCTGTTGGTTTACTATACCGGAGGGATGGCTTTTAACAACGGATAGCTAGCCAGCAATAGCAGCATCCCATGGATTCATAAAACAGGGAGCCAGCATAGTGTCTGAAGGCTCTTTGTTGTATCTACCTCTAGTTTCATTTGAGACCAGTGTTAAGTGTTTCGCATGTTCTATTGTCATGAGTAACTACCACAGACTTGCATTACAAGGTGTTTGTAACATGCTCTTTTTCACTCTACTTTATTCAGTCTGTCTTTCTCTTTGTACCCTTTATCTTTGCCTTGTTAAGACTGCATTGTCTGCCGTTAACGTGTCCTTCTTGTGCCAGGAGTAGCAATGAGTTTTCCTTTGGGTCACCACGAGGTAATTCCTTCGTCCTTCATCCAATCAATGGGATTGAGGGTCACCATTAGAACGATTCAAGTGTTTTTTTTATTTTATGTATTCCCAGGAATAC
Organism: Acipenser ruthenus; assembly: GCF_902713425.1. NCBI lineage: Eukaryota > Metazoa > Chordata > Actinopteri > Acipenseriformes > Acipenseridae > Acipenser > Acipenser ruthenus. Next base: position 4,566,794 of record NC_081190.1, on the reverse strand, counting down.
AGCCAGGTGAACACTGATGCTGTTCCCTTTGGGTTAGCGAATAAGTAGCTTCATCTTCCATGTGCTGTACTCAGCACTACGACTGCCCTTGTTACTTCTATTGTTAACCTTTTCCCTTTTAAGACAGGAAAGTATCTTCACCTACCCGCTTATCATGGTGTAACCGAATGCCAGCGTGTTTTGTTTGGAAGTGAAACCCCACTGCTTATTATTACACTGCAGAAACTTTGCTGATGCTTCTCCTGCTTCAAATAGTCTTTAATTTCAAGGAAGTCCTTTAACCAGGAGTTTTATGTTCTAATCACCCAAAATTAAATCCATGGGCTTTTAGGAAATCTCTGGAAATTAATCTGCTGGTTGTCATGGGTTACAAGCCCAGCAACATACAAAATGGTGTAATGCACTGTAGGTTAACCAGGAGAGGACAGGTATCTCTAGCAGGGATTTTACCCAGGTCAGCTGTCCGCTAAAAATAGTTCTACCCGAGTCAATGGGTTACAGTAGTTCCATTAGCTTGGGTCAACAAAACGCTTCTTAACTCTCATGGGCTCTTTGCAAATGTGTGGTTAAATATGCCAGTTTGATGTGCTTTTTATATAAGTCTTTACTTGAATTCCTCAGATACTTTATGTTGCTGTTTTCACTCTTTTCCTTTTAGCAAAGAAAACAAAAACACCCCCTCTTTTCAGAAATAAAAGCAGCCAGCTGCAACAGGGAAAAGTGCAAAAAGAAAACTTATTTTGCCCACTGCTATTTCCAGGTCATCAGAAGCTGTCCAGTATTTCTGCTTTGTGGTGTTAAAATTATTATCAAGGTGAATTGGTCAGGTAATGGCTAGATGGTGGAAAAAAGAACTGTTAACTACAGGGCAATACAATCTGTCAGGTAGAGGCAGCAGAACAGATAATGAACAACAACATTATGGGATTTCCCACAACAATATAGCAATAATGTCATTGTTTGAGGTCTTTGTAGATATCAGCCCAGAGGTGTGATTCCTGGCACAGACTTATTAGTTGTCAGGTCCAGGATGTGGTGTCTGAACCTTGAGGGATTAGACAGCTTGGTGCAGCTCCTTGTATTGTGGCTTCTCCAAACATATGATTTTGCATTAGCTAGGTTGCATGGATATGGTACAGCTTTTGTCTCTCTCAGCCTTTATTCTTGAGCTTCTTCATCAGCCAAGCTACAGTAGTTACTTTATACAGTCTGAGGAGTTGCTACTGTAGCACTCCACATGTGATCATTTATACAGTCAATTAAACAATTGTCCAATGGACTCTTTACTACACTTGCTTTCTGAAACGTCTACTTGAACCCCCTTTCTCTTTCTTTCTTTAACTTCACAGGGGAAGTTTGTGAGCCCAACCTATGTGAGAACGGGGGCGCCTGCTTGACGGGGTTGGCTGACGAGCCTTTTTCATGTGAGTGTCCTGCTGGCTTCACAGATCCCAAGTGTTCTAGTATTGTGGAGGTTGGTAAGTGCAACCACAGACGACGGCAACACCTCTCTGCAGCATGTGTGTTTCTTACGGGGCACCGGCCTGTCACAGATTGTTCACCTTTCTGCCATCAGTCTGTAGCTAGCTGTCAGTGTCTCACTTAGTGCTATTCCATGTGCACTTGGTGTATGTTTTCTTGTTGCCTTGTCCTGTGTTGGTGTCAGTATTTTTGCAGTGTTAATGCCTAGTGTTCGTGTCATTGTACCGGTAATTGTACACCTGTTGCAAGATCGAGAGCCTGCAGGCATGCTTATTGGCTCTTTTCAAAGAGGATTTTGGCAGCTTCCTTTATACTTTGTATGAGATGACTGTCTTTACAACAAGGATCACATAGATCATCTGCATGCGCTGTGCTGCCCAGCACTCTCCCCTATTAACTAATAAAGATCTCTTGTATAGAGAGACTTATTTATTCCTGGTCATATTTTAATGTACATGCACTACTCTGAATTGTCAGTGGCACTTTGCTGGTAACTTATGTTTGACTACATTGAATGAAGCTGGAAATGTGCAATGTCTCACATTTGGCATGAAGGTCGACATTATAAAATTATAAAATTCTCAAAAGTGGTGTAGGGGGGAAAATTTATGACATAATAAAGTCAATGTATTCAGAAAACAAGGGCAGAATAAATATTGGCAACAAAAGAACAGAATGATTCAAACAGGAGCGTGGAGTGAAACAGGGCTGCAGTCTGAGCCAAACACTGTTCAACATCTATATCAACGAGTTAGCAACGGTCCCTGGACTCACTTTACACGACAAAGAAATTAAATTCCTGCTCTACGCAGATGACATGGTCCTGCTGTCCGCCACAGAGCAAGGGCTGCAGCAGAGCCTGTCACTGCCAGAGCAGTACTGTCAGAACTGGGTCTTGACAGTCAGCCTGGACAAGACCAGAGTTAAGGTTTTCCAGAAAAAGGCCAGAGCTCATGGAAGCAGGTACCACTTCACTCAAGGCAAAACCACCCTAGAACACACCACACATTATAATTATCTATGGCCTGACTATTAGTGCATCAGGGAGCTTTAACCTAGCAGTGAATGCATTAAAAGAAAAAGCCTGCAGAGCTTTTAATGCCATCAAAAGGAGGCTGTACAAAATAAACATACCTGTTAGAAACTGGATACAAATCTCTGACAGCATTATCCAGCCCATTGTACAATATGGAAGTGAAGTATGGGGTCCAGTCAGTCAACAAGATTATATAAAATGGGATAAACATCCAGTAGAAATCTTGCATGCTGAATTCTGCAAAAACATATTACAGGTACAGCAGAAAACATCAAACCATGCATGCAGGGCTGAATTAGGCAGCTACCCACTGCTTACCAACATGCAAAAAAGAGCACTAAAATTCTGCATGCATCTAAAGAGAAGTGAGCCAGACTCACTCCAGTACAAGGCCCTGCAAACCCAAGAGCTCAGCCCAGAAAAGAGTCCCCTCAGCCAGCTGGTCCTGAAGCTCACTACACTAACCCACACTAACACTAAACAGCTTCAAGACAGCACTGCTAAAGCACTGCCAATCAGAGTCAATCAAACTGTAAAACAAATCAAAAGCTCCTATCTGCAACATTGGGACAAAGAAACAAAACCCCAAATAAACTTGATTGCTATCAGACCCTAAAAAGAAACTTTGCCCTAGCAGAGTATCTCTTCACTGTCAAAGATACAAAGCAGATGCAAATCCTGACCAAGTACATGCTCAGTGACCACAGCCTGGCCATTGAAAAAGGCTGACACAGCCCCACTGGCTGCCCAGTATGTAGCCGCCTGTCACAGCCTGAGGGACACACCATGAGCGCTCTGCACAGCTGGGGAGGGAGGGGGGTTATTTAGGGCTATTTAGTATTTAATGTTTCAATATTTGGTTCAGTGTCTTTGCCATGTTTTGTTTTAAAGCCTAGCCAATCAGTACTTTGCACTGAGGACAGCAACCAGTCCTGTATCCGCAACTGCCAAATCAGCCAATCACAGCCCTTCAGCTCGACTGGAGCACAGCATCTTTGAACAACAAACCAAGACAAACAGTTTAGTAATATTGCTCCATTTAGATAAACTGTCCAGATAAACTCTCAGCAGTTCTGACAAGTATGTTTAATAATGTTTTTCAGGACTATTTTCCAAAAACTTCTCAGCGGAAGGGTACCTGATGAATCTTTACAAGATGAACGTAAATCTCGGTTTTAGAGTGTTGTTTTAAATAAAATAATGAGAAAAATTATTTTCTATCCGCGATAGATTGTTAATTGGGGTTTTACTAGGAACAGATTGCAGACTCCACCGTTTTCACAGAATGAGCATGCAGTAATTATAGAAAGTGTGCCGAAGATTAGGGTGTTCAACTGGGACCTAGAAGCTGCGTTCCCAAAGGGCATGTGGAAAGTGACTTTCACATTCTAAAATAGCAGGTCACATTCCTAGCCGAGTCTGCCGGAAAGAAAAATCTCTTCACAAAAAATTACTCAAGCAACCTATGTGAACCCAACATCACGCTAACCTACAAGGAACTTACAGTAATTGTGTCATACAGTGTATATATAAGGGGCAAATTAACTTTTCAACAAGTGTGATTGTTTACATATATATATATATATATATATATATATATATATATATATATATATATATAATCATCCAAGCACACCTCAGCATAAAAACCCTGTTTTCCTATTTCTGGATCCTCTTTATAGTTTTATATTTATTTCCAGTCCAGCATTTTTGTTAAATTGTTTTTACCAACTGCTAAATCACAATGCAGTCAGGTTATTACTTGCCTTACTGCATTTACAATGATCAGTTTCCTTTACAGTTTAATTTACTCAAACTCATGTTTTTCATTGCTATTTTAATAATTTCTAATTATCTTATTAATAACTTGAAATTGCCTAAATAAAACACAACATTTACTTAATAGTTATGTCCTTGTGGCAGGATGGCTGATGTGGTGATGTGTGTGACGTCAGGTTCCAGGAAAACAGTACACCAAAGGCAGAATGCGGGGCAAAACACTGCGTGGCGGTGCAGTTTTTTTTAATAAACAAAATAAACTTTTCAAAACACAAATAAAAGGGCACAAGGGCCAAACACAAGAAAGCTAGAATACCGGAAATAAACAGAACAAATTCCTTAACCAAACAAAGGTAGCAATCGTTTTCTCTCACTGCTGTCTATCTCCTCCAAACTCTCCAAACTCTCCAAACTCTCCAAACTCTCCAAACTCTCCAAACTCTCCAAACTCTCCAAACTCTCCAAACTCTCCAAACTCTCCAAACTCTCTTTCTGTTCCTTCTCCTAACTCCAACCAAACAATGAGCCTGGAGCTGGGCTTATATAGCAGGTGGTTAGGAGTTAATTGCACAATCAACAAATCAATAAACTCCTGACCACCTGCACCTGAACAATCATCCCTGGATGGGAATTAACCCCATCCTAGCCAAACACTATTACAACTGCATTTGAACCAATACACAGTCGTTTTTCAAAACAGAAGAATATACAAAATACAATCAATAACAGAAAATCATAATACAAATATATAGGGGGAAGCGGGCACCCCGTCACAGTCCTCCATAATTATAAATAATATTGTTTTAAAGTAAATGTGGTTATTGAAATAAAACAAATCTACAATGTTAACAAGTCCACAGTTGGTACCTATCTAACAGCACTGGTTATATTTGTAGTATGGTACTTAGCTTGATTCATGGGTTTGCAGCGATCCTGAGTTTCTAAAAGAGTACTCGGACACTGCCGCGTTTCATTTGTTGTCTGTAGCAGAATAATTACTAGAGTGCATTTTGAGACGTGAAAGCATGTTTAGCACGCAGGTGGTACAGCAGACTAGATGCACTTCTGTGATACTGGAACTCACTTTGACAGTAGATACAAGTAACCCTCTTTCTATCCAATGAACTGTCGAAGTTTAAAAATAAATAAATGTCCCATTCACGTTATTATTTATTTCTTAGCCAACGCCCTTATCCCGGGCGACTTACAATTGTTACAAGATATTACATACAATTACCCATTTATACAGTTAGGTTTTTACTGGAGCAATCTAGGTAAAGTACCTTGCTCAAGGGTACAGCAGCAGTGTCCCCCACCAGGGATTGAACCCACGACCCTCCGGTTAAGAGTCCAGAGCCCTAACCACTACTCTACACTGCTGGAGTGCTTTACTACATAATGCAGATCTGTGATTAATTTTATACGTATTCAATTGTGGCATGAACTCAAATGGTACTGCAGGAAATTAATTACGGTATGCTAAGAGGGACAAGACAGGAGTGCGATTAACGTGCATTTAAAAAAAAAAAAAAAAAATAATCTTCCAACAAATTAATCTCCCCAAAAATGAACGTATTAATCGCAGAAGTTAACTGCGATTAATTGACAGATCTAATATATATATAAGATCTCTTAATGCAACATTTCTTCAGTTTTGCAGAAGTATTCACCCCCCTGCAAAGTTTTCACATTTTGTTGGCACCTGAGCGTACTCCACGACGCTTTCAAATTAGACTTTACATGTAGAATCTACACAAACTACTCCACACTGATAAAGTTAAAAAATGCATATAGAATATAAATAAGTAAGATTTACAGAGAAAAACAGATTAATTTCAGTTGCATAAGTATTCAACCCCTTTGCTACTGCAGCCCTAAATCAGCTCAGGTGCAAATGATTTGTTTGAAAGGTCACAAAATTAGTGAAATGGTTTCAGCCTGTGTGTACTCAAAATTGTTTAATTTGTAGATAATTTCCCTCAGGTATATAAAGACTTTCAAGCTGCAACCCACATAGCAATCCAACAAAGCAACCATGAAGACCAAGGAGCGTTCGAAACAAGTCAGGGATAAAGTGGTAGAGGCACAGAGCAGGAGAAGGGTACAAAAACATTTCAAAGTTGTTCTCCAGTTAATTGTCTGCTAAAGATAAACAAACAAATACATCAAGGTGCGCAAGCAGGTACTGAGCCCAAAAGCAAACTACTGGACTAGATTTAGTATGCAAAAGTAAGTTTTAATTGTTGGCCATCTAATCAACACTTTGAATAAGCAGGACTTTAAGGCAGTACATCATGCTATATGTATCTCTTCATAAAGTAAGGTTTCGTGCCAGTAGTACTGTATGCTCCCCTGCTGTTTGCTTTCACTAAGGGCCCAGCAGGGGGAAAGCATGTGAGAGTTTAGAAGTCTGTTCAGGTAGCAGGAACTTGCAAGTACAACATGCAGAAAAATCCACAATTTCAGGCACAAAATGTGATCCCAGTATGGACACGCTTTATTTACGAATGTTAGAGAAATTGCTATGAAATATTAGTTTTGTGGAGCTGAACGTGAACACTTTTTATATCAGCTGTGACATTTTGTAACAATTGCAGAAGCTGAAAAAAAACACACACATTGCCCTTCGAGTCCAGTTCTAGGAAATCATTTGTTTTACTATTTGTGACAGTATGCTCATGTCATGTTTGTGGGTAGCTGCTGCTTAGGCAATACAGAGAGACATGGGAGGTGGAGTTGAAACGCCAGCACAGGCGTGCAGGAGTTATTAAACGAGGCACCCCGCTCCAGGAACTGGTTACACTATGTAACCCTCGCTGTACATTACTTCCTGGGAGCACTATCCCCTAAACTAACCTACTTATGATCCAGTATTCATATGATGACTCCTGCTGCTTCATACGGTCTTGGCTGGGCATTGCCTTCACAAGCACCGCTTGCAGTTTCAGGGTTGCATAGCTGTCGTTCCTGCAGAGTGGACCCTCTCCTCCCGAGTATACGCAGCTCCCCTCTGTAGCATGGCTTTGCAGTCACCCAGAGCGATCTCCACCGGATGTTTTTAAACTGACAGACACTCGGTCAAGACCTGCCCATCTGCTGATTGAGGACCAGCACAGCCAATCACTTGCTGCCCTTCCCCTCAACCAAGCCTAGCAGGCAACAAAGTCTCAATCGAGCGCCCGTCTGTACACAATCAACTAATCAAACAAAACAACTCCAAGAAGACACACAATAAACCCATTTCCACATACAAATTATACCAACACTAATTCCCACCTGTGCAGGGCAATCACCCTGCCACACTATTTCATTAATTGCTTTTTAATTAGCAGGTTATCTTGAGCTAAGGGACATTTGAACTAAATGTATGGTGTTGGGTGAGTGACAATGGGACCTTTATTTTATTAAACAATCCGATTCAAAATGTCACCAGCATTGTAACCTGTTGTGGCTATGGTACATAGGACCATCTTCACAAAACATTAACCACCAATCAAGACATTTATTTGAAGCTTTTTAACCCTTTGCGGTCCATTTATTAATCATGCGTCAGACACGTCAGGTCTAATTAATTTTGCACACGTGCAGTTAATTTTAGACGCGCTGTTTAAAAGTATTTTTTTCCACAGTCAAAAGGGTTTAAATGGCCCTGCATATCAACAAAGCACTCACTAGGCATCTCCAGCCCCGCCCCACCCTTTCGTTCGCTATCGCTTTCACCTATGTGAGAAATAAATAATAATAAAAATAATAGTCGTACATACCGATCAATCATCTCCTGATCACTCGTTTTATCACCAAACTCCTCAATAATGCGATCCAAGTCATTATTTTATTACTATAACATCTCAAAAAAGATCTGCAAATGTCCGTGTTCTCTGTGCGCTGATGCACTGATCAGCCAGCTTGTTTACTTACGACCGCCCCGTTATCTGACACCAGGCCATGTATGACTATTCATGAGATACGCCTTTTTTTTTTTTTTTTTTTTTTTGGACTTGTCTCGGCTCCTGTCGCTCCCACTCGGCAATTGAATGGTTTTCTTGGCTTTTTCCGGAGAAAAAACAACTAGAAACCCGTTTTTTGCGTTGCTATAATGATGTCGGACCCAGTTCGACAAAGGACCTGTGAGGAATAATTGCAATGTCGGACCCAGTCCGACAATGGACCGCAAAGGGTTAAAATCAATGTTTTCTTTTAGGGGAGAAAAAGTGATATTAACTTGGCATGGTGGTAAATGCTTTGTTAATAAGAGCCGTAGGCTTCACCTGAGTCAAAGTGAAAATAACATTTGGAAAACAAATCTATAGCAAAAGGAGACCTTGCGAGAACACTGTTGTGCTGCTCAGGTGTTGCACATTTACAGCAAAGGTCCTTTACCCCTTTCATGATGGGAGAAAAACCAATCAAGTCAGTCCCACGCAAATCCCTGTTGTATTATGAACTGTAGAGGCCCGACATTTTGATCCACTTCACATCCTTCTTGTCTCTTAACAAACCTTACCTATGGGCTGCATGTCAGCATGATGGCAGCTTTGGAATCTCACAATGACCTATCTGTTTAATGTAGGCTTTATGGCGATCACAAGCCCACAGTCTGCACAATCCTACCCCAGCATGAAAGAACATTACTTTGAAGTGCCAGTCAATCATTGTGTAAACCACAGCAGATTAATAGTGTTCTGATGAGAGGGATCATGTCCTCTCAAAGAGGGCAGTGTTGATATTTTACATGACTCGGATCTGACATTTATTGACATGGATCATTATTTGCTGCTAAAAAAAATCATACTGTGGTGCTAGCCTGGATCTTCTTCAAAAAAAGCAGTATAGTAGCCATGAGGAATCAAAGACAATAAGAGTACCCTCCAAAATGAAGTGTAATCATGGCCCAGGTACAAATAATATGAATCAGAAACGCATCAGAGTGAAATTCTTTTTGTGACATCAAAAACTTTTCATTTCCATTGTCAGTCCTCCAAGCATGTAATCTAATCATTAAAAAAACCTCTTAAATGTCTAATAATTCTAACAATTAACCGGTGTCTTGCATTGGGTTTCATTGAGATGTGTTGTGGCATACAGCAGGAGAAACTTGCACTGATTGGCTGAAAGGTCCTCAGCAGTCTATAATTGACAACAGTGAAAGGAAAGCCCATCTGTTATATTTATAGTTGCCCAAACCCATCAACTAAATACAGAACATCTTCACTTTAGTAAGGTAATGGACTTTGCCATTGGTTTTGTAGAAATTGCTTGCTGTCAAACACATTCCAATTCTGATTATTCTTTATTGCCTCAGGAAGAAAAAAAAAATCATACTTTGTATTAGACACAGATAATGTATAGAGCACTGAATATTTATTTTGTCATGGTAAATCCTGGATGTAATATATAATTACAGTATCTAAGTCAGAATACTATCACACAATGGCTCTCCAAAGCCACTTGTAAAATCCTGGCAGAAAAACAAACCTCAAAGTGGGTGGGAGGGAGGGGGGGTCATGGAAAGATTTCATGCCATGTAATAAAAATGTAAGGCCAGCTTTTGTCAGTACACAAACAGAGCAGGGGGGCTGGTAAGTCCAATAACTTGCCCTGGAAAATCAGTTTAACTATCAAAAGAAGCAAGCATTATTGTTTGTAATTATTATCTTCTATGAGGTGTTCTGTTAAAGGTTAATTTGACCATTTGACATAAGTTGGTGAAGTATGTTAAAATTCATTTTCAGAATGTAACCAGAAACTGAAATAGCAGTGGTATGTCTGGCTACGACTTAAAGCAATGTTATGCTGTCTGTCTCTCTCTCTCTCTCTCTTTTCATTTAGTGGCCGTGAAAATATTGAATTAATTTTCTGTAGTTTTTCTTAAACACAAACAAGGCAGCAGTGAGCAAAGCCCAGAGCGCATGGGAAACTGACCCCGAATCTGAAATGTTGCAACGTTGGGAAACACACTTGCAAGCATGTACTTTATCCAAAGACGACACGCTAGATTAGTTACAAAAATATTTTCCATCACACTCATCATCCATTCATTATCATTTCTACCACCCAGCATGCTTGGTTACCTAAAACACATACGAGGCAGCAGGGTGATGCCGTTTGATGCTGGAAATATATCTAAAGTCACGCTGTTTGCAGTTTTGAAAAAAAAACATGAGCATTCCCAAATTTAAGAAACGCTAAGACTTTTATCTTTCAAGGAAAACATTTTCCGTCAGTATACTTTTTTTTTTTCTGTCACAGCTAATAACTGGTTTGCTCAAAGAACACTGGAGTGATTAGCATAACGCCTTTGCCATATGAAAGCATTGGGAAACATTTGAATACGTTATTTATTTCATGCAAAATCAATCCTTTGATGAATGGAATACATCATTAAAAAAAAAGTGTTTATATTGCTAATTTTTGTATTTTGTAGTTATGTTTTGGTTTACCTAGCACTTTCATCCATTTCAAAGCACCACACAGCTTAAAAATACAAGCATAAAATACAACAAATATACATATACATACACACTCCAGAACATTACATTCATTTAAAAAGCAGTTCTTGAGTTAGGCTAAGTACCGTACTACGACTGCTAATACATTTCACAACGGGCCACCTATAATTACGTAAGAACATTTAATAACAAGTCTGAATCCTAGTAGTTGGTTGATCTAAAAACCAATCCCAGTGATTCAGCATCGTCCTAAGTCTGTCTCCAATCCATTTAACTGAAAACAGGCATGTTTTAAACTTTGGACTGTAGAAAACAAACATGTTGGCACAACGGAGGGCTGTGAATTGGTTATATGGTCAATGAAATATCTCAGGGTCATGAAATAACGTACATTTAAATGGCAATTACATAAACACATCATACATTTATGCAATCTTTAACCTTTGTGTAGCATCTGGATATCGGAACGAGATGAGATCGAGTTTGACACCATTACTCTGTTTGCTGGCCTCCCGATTGTAAGCTACGTCGGCTCCAATTAGTTCACAATGCTGCAGCTCGAATGCTTACACACACCAGCCATTCACAACATATCACTCTTACATCACTGCACTGGCGTTCTGTTATAAGGCACCACACAGCCGTGGTCCTCCATATTTGCAGGAATTATTGATGCGCTGTGCTCCTAGTCGCAGTGTGCGCTCAGTAAATGCTGAACAGTTTGGGGTTCCCAGAAGTCACTGAAAATCAAGAGGGGCAAGGGCCTTTAGGTGCTATGCCCTGTGCCTCTGGAACTCTGTCCAAATTTCCATCAGGAATGCTAGCACAACTGAATCTTTTAAATCAGTTTGAAAAACATGTTTGTTTCATCAGCTTATTTTTTAGCTGGATTGATTGGCCAATGGCTTTTTATTATTTTTAGTTTTTACTGTAAAGCTCCTGGGATGTTCTACATGAAGAGCACTTTATAAAAGCAAATTGTATTGTATTGTATGAGAAACACACAGTGTAAATAATATTCATTACTGGCTGAATAATTACAATATGAAACAATAGGAACACACAAAAAAATGTTGTCCTACTTTTTCAAACCACTGCACCTTTTTTGCTACAGGAAAAACAACAGCTGTTAAGGCTACAGAACAATCCAGACACAACTGAGATATGTGTAGGAGCTCTTAAACAAGCCTCATGAGTTGTTTATTTTAAGCTTTTTAAAATCAATGTTTTCTTTTAGGAAGAAAAAGTGATGTTAACTTGGTATGGTAGTAAATGCTTTGTGAATAAAAGCCGTAGGCTCCATCTGAGTCAAAGTGAAAATAAAATCTGGAAAACAAAACCATATATAGCAAAAGGAGACCTTGCAAGAACATTACTGTGCTGCTAAGGTGTTACACATTTACAGTAAAGATCGTAAAAAAGTACATGAAAATCACACCTTTTATGCCTTCACTGGAAGTCTAATGACATGGTGCTGAGGCCATAACTACCTGGATAATGTGACAGGTATGTCCCCAAAGTCTGTGGGTAGCTGAAGACAATTTAGTATAGTGAAAGCATGGAGTATGGAGCAGCATATTAAAAACCATGGCAAACCATAGCAAGCTATGTATAAACTATAGTATAACCACGGATTAAGCATGAAAAAACTGAAAAATGATTGTGCAGATTTGCCATGGTAAAGCTTTATTAAGGAATAGTACAGTAGCCCTTTTTTAACCAACTGTAGATGAAGCGCATAGACTACTTCCTAAATATTACTAACATTTGATGGTTATTACTGCAATATAGTTTGGAAGAGTATTTGCATAATAAGGAAACCCCTGATTGCTAAAATCAAAGAAGCACTTTTGCAGACCTGCTGTTTTTGTGCACATGTGCAGTGCTTTAGTCAATCAGGGCCATAGCAATTGGATGTTAAAATAGTTCTGAACAAATGTCTAATAAACCTGTCTTTCTTATTCAACAGCGGCAGATGGGGAGGAACCTACTACAGCAGGTGGGATATTACTACCCCTGGTAACTGCAGTGCTCCCCTCATTTTGCACATGCATGTCATTTGAGTTTTTACAGCCCTGCATGTATCGCCCTGTATGTACTGTAATTGAGTGTGGCATATTAACTCTTCATTTTCTGCACACATGTCTGCTTCTGTGTGTCCTCCACTAACTCTCTGATTATGTAATATATTACAAAAGTACTAACTCATGAAATATCACCCTTTTGTTGTTTTGAAGACAGAGCTTATAAAGTACCAATCTTATGTTGCTGTCTGTTTTTATGCCATGTTCTGTTGTACGAGAGTCAGCTGCAATAAGTGAACATTGTTGTTGTATGCCAAACATGGCTGTGGAGAGCTATACTTTTATCTGATCCTTTTTCAGCTAATGTGTTTAGTACAATCTGATTCCGGACTGAAAAGGAGTGGTCAGCACTATGTGTTTGATGGATCTGCTGACTAGCTAGCTGGCTTCAAACATTATCACAGCCTTGCTCCGCAGCAGTAGATAAAGCTGTAATAAAGTGCTGGTCTTAAAAAATGTAGCTGTAGTTCTTATTTGGAAAATGCCAGGCAGTTTCTTTTTAAATCTTAAATTGAAAACTCAAGCACCAAGTAAGCAAGAACTGCAGGTATGGTACCCCTTATAAAAGAGAACCACAGTAAAAGCATAGCAAAGCTGTATAACGCATGAAGTGAAATCATGGTAAAGTATTAGGACAGTAGGCACTGTAAAGCCCAGGGACTTACAGTAGATAAAGGGGTAGGGGTTCTGGTTTCTGTCTATCCAATATTGAGTTATTATCATATTTCTCTGTCTTTACTGTGAGACTTTCTCATTTCGTTCAAATCTTTAAAGAGAAAGTAGCTCTTCTTGACATTTGAAGCTGTTTTTTCTTTCAAGATTACAATGCTCTACATGATTACTGTGTGAGACGTAGTGTATATCACATTAAACAAAGCTAACAGCAGTGGCATTGGACTGGGAGGCAAGGTCATACATTGAATTCTTGGAATTTGGAGGTATGTGTTTAGAATGTGTTTAGAATCATTTTGCCGTTTAAAATTCTGTTTCATAATGAAGTTAAATTATTTTCATAGCTCCTTGGTCCTTTTTGTTGAGGTTTGTCACTATACAGTACAGGGCTACACGCTAGTATGCACATTTGATAAATCTTGAATCCAGTACTATTCATAAGGCTCAGAGGTATTTGATTCTGTAATAACCGCACAGGAGGAGCTGCAGGCAGCTTAACCGTGCAATGCCTGCCTGATTTCCTGGTCCCTAAAATTAGGGTGTGTCGGAGTGTCCCGCCCCTATATATTTATTTATTATTATTTGTAATTTTGTTTACGGCGCAGATAAAAGAGCTGCGTATTTAGTGTTGATTTTATAATTTAAAAACCTTGTGAGGATGCGTGACTGATCAGCTACTGATTATTTAACGAGCTGACAGTCACGCATCCTTACTAAATTCGTGCAGACTGTGGCCGAGGGGTAATAAGATAATTAACAGCTAGTTAACCCCTCGGCCAGAGTATAAGAACCTGCAGCTGTCCGTGCTGCGGGGGTTGAGTGTACAGCGGAGAGTACGGGAGAACACGGGAGAGCGAGTGAAAAACAATTGCTATATTTAAAAATATACTTGTTTCTGTTTGTTTGGCCATCACGCCTTTTTGTTTTGTGTTTTGTTGTTTTGTTCAAATCTTTTGTTTTGTTTATTTAGTTAATAAAAATCCAGCTGAATGCCATTGCGTTCAGTTTCACCCGCCCACCCACGTCACCACTGCAAGCCATCCTGCCACATAGGGTTACATAACCAATGTGACTCATACTATAGGAGACACAGTGATTTCACAAGAACAGATGCTGGCAACAGGCAACTGCTGTGTCTCCCATGGTGACGGCACTTTATGTATATATTTATCTCTATACAATCACCCATTCAACAACAGGATATAATTAATTGATTTTGCTACAGTTTCTTGTGGTAATATATTCACAATCATATAAGTAGGGCTTCTGTTTGGTTTTTATTAATTTCACTTTTTGGTGCTTATTTTTAGCTATTTTCGAGTTGTATGTAAATCTTTTTTTCGGTGCTTTCGCTTTTTCTATACTATGAAATTATTGTTTTCGTTTAAGGTGTCTTCACACCGAGCACGTTGCGTCGAAGCATCAGCCTGCACCATATTTTGACGAAGTCAAGTTGTTTTCAGACCAAAGCGTCAATCAATCTGAAGCCCTGTCGATAAACTCAACATTTCTCTTAAAGTATAGAATTATATTGTTGTGTATTTCAGCACTAAGAACTGTAATATAAATACTATCTCATGAAAACTAAAAATAAAGTTCTGTGTCTTTTGCAGAAAAAAAATGTAATACAAATGGGAATACGTTATGAATATTTAGTGTACATACATTTGGTTAGCCTGCCGTTTCGAGTGTGTAGAGCAGTCTTTCTTTCCTCTATGTCTTCACTGTTGAAAGTTAAGTGCCTTCCCATTTGACACACAGACATACACACACAACAATTACTTGTTTTATATTATAACACTTGCTTTCTACATGCTGAACACAGGTCGTATGTTACTGTAAACTCCCGGTTGGGCTCTTCATGGACATACAGCCTTGCTTGCACCCACTTACATTGTATTTCTTGAAATTGTTTTTTACACGGTGCAGTGTACCTAAGTAGTCTGCTGAAAATACATAATCGCCTTCTCCAAAACTAAACCATCACTAAACAAAACACATCTTTTTATTTCCTGCAAATTGTAGATAAATGAGAGGATTATCTGTTTTCTAGTTGTTTTTTTCTGAGCTTTAACCAATATATATAAAGGTAGTTTTTTATTTTTTTTAATGGGAAAGGGGTGAAGTCAACTTGAGTAACCAAAAATCAAAACCGAAAAATCAGACGCGTACAGTATTGCTTTCATGAAATATACAGTACAGGATCGAAGATGTAGGGCATGTAGTGAAGCTTGATTTGTTTAATATCCTAATTCTTTGATATAACAGGGATTTGAAACTTTTTGGGGGGGAAATGTCTCGACTCTTTCAGAAGTGCTGATTTTTAGTTCAGGTGCTTAGTTCAGACTTCCTCCAATAATGATCAATAAGGACAGTCATATTGAAAGCCACAGGGGTGCATTAATACGCCAGCTGGATGTGGTGACTGAAACAAGAACATGAAGTGAATCTAAATGAGACAAAGAATACCTTAGTTAGCAGAACTCTGAGATGTCATGCCCATGTCAGGTTGATCTTTAAAGACAACACAATCACATTTCCAATGTCCTTAGCATCTCCTATTTATATAGACCTGTTCAGTTTCCTTGCACAGTCTATCAGGATTGTATTTTTATTTATTTTTCTTTTTTTTGGAGGGGGGGGTTATGGATGGATGCAAATACGATCTGACAGAATGGAGAAATGCACAGGGAGGGAAATAGCAATAACAGCTTGCAGTATAAAAACATGTGATTAGGTGTCCAGCTGATCTGTACAAGAGAACCCAAAACATGGTCATAGGAGTTTCAAAGTGACCTGTTGCTGTGTTTTCACTGCATGTGATTAATCAAGCCCAGAGCCCCTCTGAAGCCTTCATAAGACAGAACAGCAGTGTGTGATTCTCAAAACTGTGTTGTTTCACTTGGACTAGTTTGGATCATTATTAATAAAACTTTTTCAGACTCTTCAGAACATAAACATTGTTCTAACCATCCTAATAGGTTTGATCTGTACAATATGATGGGAAACATAAACAATACTAGATATTAAGAGCTGCTTAATAATGGCACATGGTACAATAAAAAAAATAAAAATAAAAGAAACACCTGAACTAAGGAGCACACGCTTTCTTTGTAAATGGGGTGTGGCTAACATGATAGATTCATGTGTTATATGGTATCCATAACACGCCTGTAATATTTAAAAGCTTCATCTCCAAGTCACCATGAGCAAGACAATAGATTGACTTTATTTTGATAGACCTTGAGGCACTTAGTTTGGCAGTGTAGATTACTGATGTTTCACACTGTGTGAGCCATACTTGGACAGAAAAGACTTAGATGATGATGTCTAACCAAAGAGACAATCATGTGTACACAGTAGATCAGCAGCCTCCTGGCTGCCCTACATCCAGTTGACAGTGCTGTGGCAGGTGTTTCTCATTTTATTTTCTCCAACCCCCACCAACAATATACCATGCAGGGTCTAATAAAACCCATGCATGCTTTCTTAAAATTATCAAATATTAAAAAAAAAGTCAGCGTGATGTATCAATGTAGCTAAACTAACTGTATGATTTATGTAGTTCTTTTGTTATCCCTGTAATGCCCAATCAATTTTTTTTAATAAGGGAAGCTACTTAATTTATGCAAGTAGAGTCTGTGACTTGCACAAAACACTTAATTTTTTTTCTGTCCTGCCTCACAATGCACCATATGAAAAACTTTGAGAGGAGTGGCTAAACGTCATATCATATTTGCTGCAGAAATGGGCATTATAGGATTAAATGTGGTGTGGCAGGGTAGAGCCCTGTCTGTAAGTAAAGTGTGGGGGTTATGTGTTTTGATGGTGGTTGGCAGGGATTGTGCTAATTCATATCCCTGCCAAATACATGTGAGAATGTGGTTGTTCCCAAATGAGATAATTGGTGCTAATTGGGAACAGCCACAGAGCTCTATGAGAGAGAGGACTGCTAGGGAGCTGATAACAAGAACAAATACTGTGTGTGTTCAGCTATGGAGTGCTGTGTGTATAGCAAATAAGGTATTGTTTGTATAGCAAAGAAGGTATTGTGTGTATAGCAAAGAAGGTATTGTGTGTATAGCAAAGAAGGTATTGTGTGTGTGCGTGTATAGCAAAGAAGGTATTGTGTGTGTGTATAGCAAAGAAGGTATTGTGTGTGTGTATAGCAAAGAAGGTATTGTGTGTGTGTGTATAGCAAAGAAGGTATTGTGTGTGTGTATAGCAAAGAAGGTTTGTACCGGAAGTAAATGTGTGTGACTGGTAAACAGTTTAGCTGTCCGGTGTAGTTACAAGAGTGGTTTTGTTGGGAAAACGGCTTAGCCATCCCAACCCTTTAGTTAGCCATCCCAACCCTTTAGTTAGCCATCTCAACCCTTTAGTTAGCCATCCCAACCCTTTAGTTAAGGAAAGCTGTGTTTAGTCTAGGTCTCCAAGTGGAGATTGGCTTTTGTTTTGTTTTGTTTTGTTTTATTATATTTTTGGCATAGGCAAAACTAGATTGGCCCAGCAGTTAAAGTTTGGACAAAACTAGACTTGCCCAAATTAATGACATGGGCGAACCAGATTCGGCCAACATCAATTTTGAAGTGTTGGACGAAACTAGACTCGACCGGGCTAGCCCCAAAATTCAGTGAAAACTGTTGAAAAAACAGGTTTCACCAAAACTAGACTCGCCAGACCACCTGGTTTCGTCCTTAACATACATGTTTTACTGCAGGCCCATGCATTGTCATAGATTTCTAGAAAAGAAAAAAAAAATTCAGTAATTATAAAGCAATGAAAAGGGATCTTTTTTTACCCTGAACACATTTAAATTATTATTTTTTGTATGGTATGAGATTTTTGTAGAGGAATGATTTGAAGATGATTATGTTTCATTTTAAGTGAGATTATTTAATGTTAAACCAAAACCACTGTTTTGTTCTAGTTGAAGGTTTCTGGTGAATTAATACAAAACTCAGGTGACACAGTTTGAAATGTATATCCTTCAGACCTCCAAGTCTGCCACACTCTCATTACTCCCCAAAATACTCTGGGCTAGATCATTATTAACTAAATGGTTCCAGAATATCATACAGAGTGGGCATGTTTCTCGGCTTTGCTCCTCACAGTGGTTGCATATCTACAAGGGACACGAAGCAGCTTTGAATCCAAGCCTTTTCTCTGTGTTCCAAAGAGAAGACTTAGATAATTGGAAACGCCATGCTTCAAATGCCAGAAACAGTCTAAATATTTTAATATCCAACCACAGCTCTCCCCTGCCCTTTTTATCACATTTAAAGACCTGCCACAAAATGACTTCCTTGTGCGATGCCCCCACATTATGCAGTTGCATGAATGTCTGTTATTGATTTAGTATGTTAATGTTGCTGTTTTGAGAAAACAGACATGATGGTTTAATGCACTGGTGGATTTAGTACATTGGCATTTTACATCGGAAGGTCAGGAGTTTAAATCCTAGCTTCAAATCCCAACTCAGGATCAGTGCTTTGTCCAGATTGTCGTGGCAGGGTGAGGGATGGGGTAAGCAGTTGCTTTGCAGGGGGAAAATCAGTACAGAACCCTTCTGGCATGTATTTGGAATTGGCAATAGGCATACGCTGTTACAGGGATTTATTGAGATATGCAAGCATCTACTGCATCCCTCGCTGTGGAGTGAAATTGGACTCCCTGCATGTGAGGGACATGTCTGGAAATACAATATATTGTGTTCTGTTTGGTCACTATCCATGATTTGCAGACCAAATGAGTGAAATCCAATCAATCTAACAATCACATGGGTAGAGGTACAGTAATTCATATGACCTCTTCTTGCAGAGTAACATGAGAGGGCTTGCATCTTTGTGGGAAGATGAAAGTAGCACTGCTCTTCAATGAACATTGCTCTTTTAGACAGTATTGCTCTGTAAATTATTGGGCAGTGGAATGGATTGATTATGCTTGGACTGTCAAAAGACAACAGGAAAACAACACATTTGGAATTTATTTGCATTAAAAAGCTACAATAAATCTATTGGATGTCAAGACATTTCACTGTAAATTCAGGGAGAGAGAAGTATGTTAAAATAGTATGCCACCACGGGGGGTCTAGTTTAATGTTCTTAACATGAATACTGGTCTCAATACCATGTGACGGATGCGAGTGGTGTGTGAATAAATAACAGTCCTGAAACAGTATTTCTCCAACAAAAACGACAGTGTTTATTAAAATAAACCTCCCCTTTACCTGCGAGGGTATTGGGGGGAACACAGCTGGCTGACAAACAAAAATACAAAAACAAACAGAAAGTGTCCACAATGAAATCCCAAGTGTCCTGTGCATGAGAGTGCTCTGTAATCCACACGGGGTGTGCTGATGTTGGTGAAGGGAAGGTAGTGCTCTGTGATCTGGAACTGGCTCCGTGGCTGCAGTCCCGCGCTCCTACTCCGCCTCTGAAAACACACAACAAACAACACGTAATCCAAAAAACACAACGCTCCGGCTGGTGGCTCAGTTTCTCAGCGCAAGAGGAGGAACTGACGTAGCTGCTTCCCCTTTGTACCCAGCAAACTCCTCCCTGCACTCAACGCGTCGCCATGGTTTCTCCAATAGAGGGCTGCCCCGCAGCTGACTGCAATGGAATCGTCCTGAGTACTTGCAGCTACGCGCCCCTCCTAATATGGTCACCTTCCGGTTTCCACCTACCACCGAGGTGGCGGATCTAGGAGGGAGCTTACCTTCCCCCTTACACAGCGCCCTTTCTAATCGGGAGGGAGATTTACAGCATCGATCCTTTCTGTCTCTATCACATACCGCCACCCTAAAATGTATTTTAGATTTTTTTAGCCCTCATTTTACTGCTTTGTTATACCATGCTTTCCCAGGAATGCTCATCTTATTAGTTAATTAAACTATGTTGCAATTAAAATCTGTGTCATACCTTAATTTTTTTTTTTTTTTTATTTATTTTAAGCACTGATGCTGCTTTTGGTGATCGTGTTTTAACTTTTGTTGCTGCAGGGAGATACTTCTTAAAATACTGTACTATTCTGTGGTACAACCCCTGCTTAAAAAACCTACTTTAGACATAAACGTTTTTAACAAATATAGACCTATTTTAAATCTCCCCTTCTTATCTAAAATCTTGAAGAGGGTAGTAGCGAACCAGCTTAACTCATTTCTTGCAGTACATAAAGTTTATGATAAATTTCAGTGAGGTTTTCGCCCAAGTCATAATACTGAAACTGCCCGTATAAGAGTGGTAAATGATGTGCGACTATCTTCAGATATGGGCCTCCCCTCAGTTCTTATTCTTTTAGATTTAAGTGCAGTGTTCGGCACTGTTGATCATTCAATTCTGATTAAGGTCTTGAGAACCTCATAGGACTGGCTGGAAGTGTTCTATCTTGGTTTAAATCTCTCAAATAGGTCACAATATGTTTAAATTGGAGATGAGTCCTCTCTTCTATCTGAAGTCACATATGGTGTCCCGCAGGGCTCCGTTCTTGGACAGATTTTGTTTTCTTTATATATGCTACCCTTGGGCAATATTATTCGCAGACATGTTGTAAACATTTACTTCTATGCCGATGACACACAACTATACCTATCTCTGAAAGCAGGTGACACTGCTGCCGTAAATATTCTGACTACATGCCTCGCTGACATTAAGCTATGGATGTCAAAAAACTTCCTATTGTTAAACTCAGATAAAACAGAGGTAATGTTGCTAGGTTAAAAAAAACAATTAAGTAAGACCAACCTTTGTGCGTCTACTGGAAACATCTTCCCTTCTTGCACTGAAGGCTGAAATGAGAAGCTTGGATGTACTTTTTGACCCAGTTCTTTCTTTCGAACCTCATATTAGGAGAGTAACTAAAGCGTCTTTCTTTCATCTTAGAAATATTTCCGAAATAAGACGTTCTCTTTCACTACAAGACGCAGAGAGACTGATGCATACCTTTGTAACATCTAGAACTGATTATTGTAAATGTCTGTTCTCCGGCAAAATGCTGCAGCCAGGATTTTAACTAAAACAAGATATTATGACCATATTACACCGGTATTGGCAGCCCTACTTTGGCTTCCAGTTCGGTTTTGGGCTGATTTTAAAGCTTCTGCTCATAACCTACAAAGCTTTACATGATCTGACTCCCTCTTACCTGAATGATCTTCTAATTCCACATGTTCCTAGGCAGTCTCTCCGATCCCAGGATGCCGGGCTGCTCACTATTCCCAACATTTTAAAAACTAGTATTGGTGGCAGAGCTTTCAGTTACAGGGCCCCTAAATCATGGAATGATTTGTCCATTTCTGTAAGGGAAGCACAAACATTTTTATAATCTTTTTATCTTAAAATGATTGTTTTCTTTTATCGTCTATGGTTTTATTGTTTCGCTGATCTTGATTTTATTTATATGGTTTATCTTCTTATTTATGCATTTCATTCCATTGCATTCTTATTGTTTTATTGATCTTGTTTTTATTTACTTCTGTTTATTTATTTATGCATTTACTCTCCTGCTCATGTATTTTCATTTACTGTGATTATTGTATTTCCTGCTTGTATTTTTTGTTTTAGCCATGTAAAGCGCTTTGAGGCATTGCTTTTGTGAAAGGCGCTATATTAAATAAAGATTGACTGATTGATTGTAATCCTATAACAATATTTTTTTATAATTTGTCAACTTTAAAATAATTCCGAAACATCAGTAACCCAATAATTGCACCAGGAATGTTCAGCGTTTGAGGTGTGCAAGTCTGGTGCAGATAAAACTGCCACGTCAATGCAGATCATTTGCAAATGTTATTGCAAAGTACAACAGGGGGATTGGCAATATATAAGAATGATAGATTTTCAGTGAGCTCACCCGTAATTCTTTGTGCTATGCTTTGAGCCTCCACGCTAACCCTAACACTGTGCATCTCTTAGCCAATACCACAAATTCATTTAATACAACCCATAAGCAAAAAACTACTTTCATGAACACACTTAACAAATGAATATCCTAAAACCATGTACTTTTTTTTTTTTTTTTTTAAATACTGAATTTTTACCATCCGTTGTTAGTATCTGCCAGCAGAGCAATCACATGACCTTTACAACACTGACCTACTGCCAGAGCGTTCGCTCTGCTTCCAGCCTCCAGGTAGACAATCTGTGAGCTCTGAGTTGTGTTTTGATTGACAGTCTTGCTACGGTTTATTTTTCTAATCCCAATAGATTAGACGGCACCTATAGATTTGTTATGTTTAGTCATTAAAGTGGGCTCATGTTTCTGTGTTAACAGAGCAAAACCTGTTGTGTCACCATTGCGAGTAGTATTGTCGGAGTTTATATTGTTCAGGTACTGCCAACATCAATCATTTGTACTAATAACGTACAGCAGCTGAATCTCTTAACTTCCCCTTAAAGCATAAACAAAGATGTTCTCACATCATTATTAATTGGCTGCATGCCGCATTGCATGTCTCATGTCTTTATACAACTTCACTTTATATACAGTTTTTACCTACAGTTGTGGGAGTAATGTTGCAATGCTTTCTCTCACATCACTAAAATTGTAATGATGCTGTCACTTAGCAGCCCATGTTAGCAGTTCTGACGATTGTTAACTCTTTGCAGCAACCTATTTAAATAAACTCATGAGTTAAAGCTTTGTAAATAGGGCCAATGAACTTGAAATGTAAAACTGAAGAAATGTCTGTATAGGGACAAGGTTGAGATGGGACAGCTGTGGAGAGCTACAAATTCCTCCACAGCTTTCCTGGCTTAGCTTGTCCAGTGTGGGGTTTCTCAAGTTGACCACCATCTGAGATCCACAAGAGCATTTAATTATTCCTCTCACAAGTGTAATTGCCACATTGGGAGTGAAACTATTCCCTGAAGTTTCAGATTATTAGAATACTGAGTGACATTCTCATCAACTCTAAGCAGTTCCTAGTGCAAAGATCAGTTGTACTGATTCAGGTCTTCACTTTTATTTTTAATTGGTACAAATAACTACAAGCTAGACAGTAAAGTAAAATAAGCAGTTCCTTGTTTATTCATCAGTTGCATACAGTAGCAGTTTAGCCTCATTTCAATGAAGGAAAGCCAGTACAAGTAACCCTGAATTTGTTCAGTGGTTAAATACAAAAAATACATCTTAGCATCACCTAGTCCATGTCTGAGAGGCGCCCAGCTGTGGATAGAACTCTGAAACATACATTTGTTACACATAGATGACTGATTTGTATGTTTAGATATAAACAAATGGAAAACATAAGCTACTTGCTAATGAAGTGCTTCTCTCGCTTACAAACCAAAAACGAATGCCCTCCTAAGAGGTGAGTGGTAATTACCATTCAGAGGCTGCAACACAGTAGTAAAGTGATGTCTCTTAAAGAGGCAGATTCATTGCACTATTTTTAATATGAAGTGTCTTCACGATGCATAAAATGTAACTAAGTACATCTCTGGAGCTATTTTAACCCTCTCCTTTTTTTAATTTGCAGGACCCTGTCATCCTAACCCATGCCACAATGGAGGGACATGTGAAATAAGTGAGACTTACAGGGGGGACACATTTATAGGATACATCTGCAAGTGCCCACTTGGCTATAATGGAATCCATTGCCAACACAGTAAGTTATCATTACTGAAAATAATCAAATGTTAAAACAGTGTGGTGTCTGCAAATGAGTGCCACTTGAAAATACATCTCACTTGGCAACCACTTGAAATGTAATCACAATAGCATGCATTACAAGTATTAAAGAAAAGATGTATACATGTTTGTCTTTGTGCAAAAGTGGTTGTCAGTGCGCAGGTGTCGGGGTGATTCAGAGCTCAAGACAAGGACAAACAACAAAGTACTGGTGAAATTATGGTTTATTTGGTAATCCAAAGTCTGATGACAAACAGTAAACAATAATGAGAACAGGCTATAAACGGCGTTTGCGTATTGCTCTGTTTAATCCATGGGTTGGTCCCAAAATAATAGTCCCAGTATTTAAACACCCCACAGTTAACACAAACACGATCACAAGTCCACAGTGAGTGCTGTAGTGCTTGTGGTGCAAATACAATTAATCATGAAACAAGTGCAGTGTTGGCCTATAGCGACAGCTCCGGATTGTGTTAGCCGTCTAAACAACGAACAAGTATATTCTTTAGACACGACAAAACAAACAAAACACTCATGATACAGCGTTAACCATAACAAAGGAACAGATCACCTCGCTACGTCCCCTTATATACCGTCAATCACGCCCCCTTGGTTAACGATTGCAACCGCTCCTCCAATCAATGGCTGACACATTGTTTCCCTTCCGGGTCTATGATTTAGTGTACCGTAGCTCCACCCCCTTTATAGATGGCAGACTTCTGCCTAATCCCTGGGAATTAATTGTCAGCCATCCAGTCCAGGGCACTCTGTTCCCTTTACACAGCGCCCTCACAGGTTGGGAGGGCGATTTATCACCAAGAATCATTCTGTCTCTGTCACAGTCTTCCATAAATAATGTAATTGAGCTGGATGCAGAATAATAAATAATTAATGTGGTTATTTGTTGCAAAGAGCCAGCTGTCAAACCTTACATTGAGCAGCTGGAGCTCCAAATGAGTTTACCTTAGCATGTTCTAAATGCAGGAATCTGAGCTTATAGACCAGGTTGAGAGGTGATCCGGTTTGCTGGGTATATTTACACAGAGTAATTGAAAAGCTGTCCAACTCAGAAAATCACTGCCAGTTGATCAGGAAAAGAAAAACAGTAAATTAGAGCAGTATGTATGTATGGAGAAAGGATATATATATATATATATATATATATATATATATATATATATATATATATATATTGACAATTTAAACAACAACAATTCTGCTTCAGCTACCCTTTCCTTTACTATCTCCTGTTCCAAAGGAAACAAACAATTTGTTTCAAATGCTGAATACTGCATCATGAAAAACAAGCAAGCAAATCTCCATACAGTACATTCCACACCTGAGTACCCGAGTGTTCCTTTGACAGAACGTTGATGGAACCCGGTCAGGTGCATTGTGGAGGTTGTTGTACGTATCTAAAGAAAAATACATGTGTAGGCAATCTTTGTGGGAAACGAGGATGTGGCTTAATAATGGACCGGAATGTCACTGTGTCAGTATGTGATTGCAAAGTAATACAAAAACAAGCCAAGATAAATGATGCCGTCAGCGGCTCAGTGTTAGTTTATAGTTCATTCTCTGAACATCTGCAAGTAGGAACCTAAACAGAAGAGTTTTTATGTTTAAAGGTGTCAGCATTAATGATCAGCAAGTAGCACAATTACATGTGTACAGTTATGATACCTACAATTATAAACCAATTTAATATTCAAATACCAGTAGGCAGAAATTACCCTGTGGCTGAACTGTGATAAAACACTTCTGACAGTCTCTTCCAGGCTTGTTCTTTTACATGTTTGTACTTCTTAAATAGGTTGAATGCAAAGCTCTGAATTTATTTTCTAAAACTGTTTTAAAAACAGTGATCAGCAATGCCTGATCGTAATGTTTGAGTTGCATCACAATGCTAATAGACCCTTCTACACTTATGATAAGAACAAGCTTGTTAGTTATATGTTGCCATTCAGTACTGTAATTCAACTATAATTATTGGGGGTGTGCTGAGTAAATAGTACAAACCTGTATTTGTGACAAGTTTGGTCATTTTTTTAAGTAGGAGTGATACACGAGTCATTTTGCTATTACTTGTTATTTGGAGAACAAAAATATATATGAAAAAAGTAGAGCGCCAATCCAGGGGGGAAGGAGGAGGGACCAGTGTGACAGCAGAAATAAGTGCCATTCTGTGTTGCAACATCTTTAAATTTGACAAAGGCCGCCTTTCCTTGTTTTAGTCTAAAATAATATAGTTGCATTTTTTATTTGAGATCAGGTGACTGCTTTAATAATACTGTACTATGGGCTCTCAAGTGGCGCATCCAGTAAAGGCGCTCCACGTGGAGTGCAGGATGTGCCCTATAGTCTGGACATCGCGAGTTCGAGTCCAGGCTATTCCTTTGCCGACCGAGGACGGGCGCTTCCAGGGGGTGGCACTCAGTTGGCCGAGCGCAGCCCGGGGGGAGGGAGGGTTAGGTCGGCCAGGGTGTCCTCGGCTCACCGCGCACCAGCGACCATTGTAGTCTGGCCGGGCGCCTGCGGGCTTGCCTGTAAGTTGCCCGAGAGCTGCGTTGTCCTCCGATGCTGTAGCTCTTGGGTGGCTGCATGGTGAGTCCGCAGTGTGAAAAAAAGTGGTTGGCTGACGGCGCACGCTTCGGAGGACAGTGTGTGTTTGTCTTCGCCCTCCTGAGTCAGCGCAGGGGTGGAAGCGGTGAGCTGAGCCTAATAATAATTGGCCACTCCAAATTGGGGAGAAAATAATAACAAATTGGCAACAACTAAATTAAAAAAAGCTTTGGGTTTGGCTTAGTGTAAAAGTTGCTTTGAAATAAGACTATTTGCTTCTTCTCGTCTACTGATTGTTATACCATCTCTGAAACCAGAGTGGAGAAATACGAAGACCAGACTCCTGACAAAAAATAACCTTCTAACCTTAAATAGATTATGATCCTACCAGTACATGTTAAAATATGTTTTGTATGGAATATTGGATTTGTTAAAGACAATCCTCACTGTAGAACAAAGTTCCTGTTTTCCCATTAATAAAGATTAATTCCTGGAGTGAATGTCTGATTTGATAATGCACGTAATAATTGTAGGCAATTTCTTTCAGTCATCACAATTACATAAGATTGCAATTTATCTGAAGCAATTCATAAGCAAAATCTACAGTGGCTGGATCATTTTAAGTTATGTGATAAAGAAGATGTGATAATTGTATGAGAAATGACAACTTAACAGACTTTGCATGGGAAACACAGGCCTTAATTGCAGCTGGTTAATGGAAAAGATAGGGTTAAGTCAGACGGAATTCATCAGGTTTAAGCAAACTTGAGTTGAATGCCTTTTCTTCATTAAAATTTAACAGTATCTGTGAATCTGCCAATAAGACATAGCTTGAGGGAGCCCGTCTCGTAGTTAAAGAAGTTAGGGAATGCAATAAATGTAATGTATGTTGTAAAGTTGTATCAGTGCCTTTGATTTGTGAAAGTTAAAAGGTGTTCCATGTTGCTCTTGCCCGATTGAGCCCATAATGAATGCATTGTTGTCCAAACAACATAACAAAGCCCTAAATGCTTAGTTGTCAGACACCCTGAACAACAGCTATTGAAATCTGAAGATTAAGAATACCATGTCCTTGTATTTGTTTCTATGCTACTAGATGGCACATTATCTAATTTAATACATTGTCAGCAGACAGATGTCCAGCTGAGTTTTTGTCATAGGGATTATCTCACGCAGCCAGTCAAACATTTGCATTTCTTCTTCGAGTACCAAGTAAAGTAGTAGCAACAGCTTGACCATGCATTTGTGTGAAATTTATATATACATATATATACATATATATATATATATATATATATATATATATATATATATATATATATATATATATATATATATATATATATATTGTGATAAAGTAAAGGGTGTGGTTGTAGAAGGTAAATACGTCAGGGCTGAGGTTTTGACAGCACTTTCTACCATCACAAAATGGCAGCAGGTAAAGGACTACATGTCACAAAATGGCCACCCACAGCACACTACAATTCCCACAATGCAAGGTGCCCAGGGTGTGGTAGCCACACCTGCCCTAAATTAGACATAATCGTCCACCTATAAAAGGGCTGGGGCACAGCACGGGGGAGGAGGAGTACAAGGTGGTTAAGTGAGAGAGAGAGAGAGAGAGAGAGAGAGAGAGAGAGAGAGAGAGAGAGAGAGAAAGAAAGAAAGAAAAGTGCTGGTAAGAATTATTGCTTTAAAACTAAAAGGAAGAAAAATAACTCTGTGTATGACTTGGATTGTTTTGACCACCCTTCTGGCGGATTAACCTGGACTGTATGAGAACCTGAACTGTGTTTGACCTCTGTATGGATTATCACCTAAGGCTTTGGATTGTCCAATAAAAGAACAGGCACCGCCCTGTTAAACCAAACTGACAGTCTTGTGGTTACTGTTGATCTGGAAGAGGAGGGGGAACAGAATAAAAATATAGTACAGCAGAGTGTATTTGTTACATGTGGTGGAGAATGCGGGCATTTGGATAACCGCAGCCCCAGTATAAAGAAAGCTAAAGAAAGAACAAAATGGAGGCTCTCATGCAAGCTCTTGTTGAAGCAACTAGGACGCAGCAGGTGGCACACCAAGAGACAGTGCGCATGCACCAGGAGACACTGCAGGCTCAACAAGAGACCAACCAGCTACTGAGAGGAAATCAGGAGAAGCTTGAAAAAGAAGTGAGGGAGAGTCTGAGAACCCTCGCTGAGAACATGGGAACAGCCCGTCCTGCAGAGACCAACGCCATCCGAACAAACCATTATTTGCAGAAGATGAATAAACAAGATGACGTGGAAGCATATTTGACAACCTTTGAAAGAACCGCAGAAAGGGAAAAATGGCCGAGAGCACAATGGGCTGGGTTGCTCGCACCATACTTGACGGGCGACGCTCAGAAAGCCTATTTTGATCTTGAGTTGATCGAATCCAATGACTATGATAAATTGAAAAATGAGATTCTGACCAGACTCGGTGTTACTCCAGCCGTGAGGGCTCATCGCTTCCACAACTGGATGTACCAACCTGGATTACCACCCCGGACCCAGATGTTCGATCTGATCCACCTCGCCCGGAAGTGGCTACAACCAGAGACCAACACCGCTGCAGGTATTGTGGAGACAGTAGTACTGGACCACTTCCAACGCAGTCTACCCCGAGAAGTCCGACGCTGGGTAGGCCAGAATGAAGCACTTACCGCAGACAGCTTGGTTGGCCTTGTGGAGCGATACTTCACAGCAGAATCAGGTGATCGACTACAAGGCGAAAGACCCCAGTTCCCCAGGGCTTGGCGAACCAGCGGACAGGGTAAGACTGTTCCTAAGCATATTGGGGTAGTTGAGCAGCCTAGGGCTGTAAAAACATCAAGAGACTGGGGATTTGACAAAAAGACAGCAGCAGAAAGTCCGGGACAATGGCAGAGATATAACTCTCCCCCCCGACCAGTCATTTGTTATAACTGTGATAAACCGGGACATATTGCTGCCCACTGTCCGCTCAAAGAAGAGCCTATGCAATGCAATGTGGGGAAGGTTGATACTGACGATGCTGTTCTGTATTCCTGTCCTGTAATAACTGCTTTTTCAGTGGTGGAGACTCCAGTAAACAAACATATGTGTAAAGTAAAGATTGATGGGACTGAGGTAATGGCTTTACTTGATTCGGGTAGCATGATCACTCTGGTTGCTGCGAAATTAGTGCCAACCTCCAAGTTGGACGAGTCTCCGGGAATCAATATTACGTGCATCCACAGGGACACACGTCAGTACCCAACGGCTATGGTAAACGTACATACAGACGCAGGAACACTTAATTACCAAGTTGCTGTTGTGTCAACGTTACCATATGATGTAATATTGGGCCGGTACTTCCCTAATTTCTCGAAGTTAGGTGCAAAATTGGGTAGTTTGGAACCACCCATTCAAACAATAGAGGGAGGAGTCGTCCCTCAAAGTGAAGAGTGTGCTGCCTCAGTCTCATCATCAGGTGTAAAAGAGGGTGGGGTTATTGGTGAATCACTTCTGAAGGTTTTACTGGGTGAGGATAATGAACTACAAATGGAAGTGGTGAGGGAGAATCCCCAACCCAGGGTCAGTCAAGGGCCAGAGTTAGAAAACGGTATAACCAGTGAGGAACCCAGACCTAGTACTAGTACCGAATGGGTTGAACCAGCTGAGTCTGTAAACCCAGAGTTAGACTTGCCTAATTTAGAGGTTTTCCCCACTAATTTCGGAACAGCACAAGTCCAAGACCCCACATTGTATCACGCACAAGAAAGCGTAAAAATGATTAATGGGAACCCTGTTCAGAGTGATAACATGCCAGTAGGTTTTCCCTACTTCATGATGAAAAATGATTTACTGTATCGGGTTGATAAGTTGGGGGTAGACGTGATCGAGCAGTTGTTGGTGCCCACCAGTTTTAAACGGACAGTATTGGACTTGGCTCACGGTCATATTTTAGGGGGCCATCTAGGCATGGAAAAGACTCGGGAGAGGGTGTTACGGAGGTTTTACTGGCCAGGCGTATATGCTGATATTACTAACCATTGTAATTCATGTCCTGAATGCCAACACGCTGCCCCCAAACCAGCCTTTCGAAATCCCCTAGTTCCCCTACCTATAATAGAAACTCCTTTTGAAAGGATTGCGATGGATTTAGTGGGACCCCTACCTAAGTCTGCGAGGGGGCATCAATACATTTTAGTAGTGCTTGATTATGCTACGAGATATCCTGAAGCCGTTCCGCTACGGACCATGGCATCTAAGGTGATTGCAAAGGAACTTATGCTTATGTTTAGCCGGGTTGGCTTCCCAAAGGAAATACTCACAGACCAGGGAACCCCTTTTATGTCCAGGGTAACGGCAGACTTATGTCGCCTTTTGAAAATAAAACATTTACGAACCTCTGTATACCACCCTCAGACGGACGGTCTTGTTGAGAGGTTCAACAAGACGCTCAAATCTATGCTCAGGAAAGCCATCGACAAAGATGGGAAAAACTGGGACTTTATGCTACCTTATTTAATGTTTGCCATACGTGAGGTACCACAGACATCACTTGGGTTTTCACCTTTTGAGTTACTGTATGGTAGGCACCCTCGGGGAATCCTTGACATTGCACGGGAATCCTGGGAACATGAAGCCACCCCCTTCAAAAGCGTAATTGAACATATCACACAGATGCATGATAGGATAGCGGCAGTAATTCCCATAGTGACGGAGCACCTAAGGAAGGCACAAGAACACCAAAGGTTCACTTATAACAGGTCAGCCACTCTACGAATCTTCCAGCCAGGCGATAGGGTGTTGGTGTTAGTACCCACGGTGGAATGTAAACTACTAGCTATGTGGAAAGGCCCGTATGAGGTAATAGAAAGGGTTGGTGAAGTAAATTACAGAATAAGGCAACCAGGTCGCAGGAGGTTGGAACAAATATATCATGTCAATTTACTGAAAGCATGGCGAGATAGAGAAGCCTTAGTGTCCATTGAAACCTACCCTACTTCTCCAATAGGGGCTCCAGAGGTGCATATCCCAGACACACTGTCACCCACACAAAAACACGAAGTGACCGAGTTTGTACAGAAGAATAAGAAGGTATTTTCAGGTATACCGGGTAGGACACAGATGATAACACATGACATTGTCACAGCACCAGGAAAGAGGGTAAACATGAGACCGTATAGGGTTCCCGAGGCACGTAGGACAGCCATTAAGGAAGAGGTTGAGAAGATGTTGAGACTAGGGGTCATAGAAGAGTCCTCAAGTGAGTGGTCCAGCCCCATAGTTTTAGTGCCGAAACCTGATGGGTCGTGGAGATTTTGCAACGACTTTCGAAAGTTAAATGAAGTGTCAAAATTTGATGCCTACCCTATGCCCAGGGTAGATGAACTTTTAGAGAAAATAGGAAAGGCCAGGTATATAACCACCCTAGACCTAACAAAGGGTTACTGGCAGATACCCCTTACCCCTAGAGCCCGGGAGAGGACTGCCTTCTCAACTCCCAATGGTTTGTTCCAATATACAGTGCTACCTTTCGGTCTCCATGGTGCCCCAGCCACATTCCAAAGACTAATGGACAAGATCCTGAGACCCCACCAAAGGTATGCAGCAGCATATCTGGATGATGTGGTGATCCATAGCCCTGATTGGGAAACGCATCTACCGAGAGTTCAGGCAGTCCTCAATAGTATCAGGGAAGCAGGGTTAACGGCCAATCCGGCCAAATGTAGTGTGGGTTTGGAAGAGGCAAAATACTTGGGGTACAATATAGGGAGAGGATTGGTAAAACCCCAGATCTCCAAGGTAGAAGCTATCAGAAACTGGCCAAAACCAGTTAATAAAAAACAAGTCAGGGCATTTCTGGGTATTACGGGGTACTATCGCAGATTTATCCCTGGTTTTGCCACGATAGCTGCTCCTCTGACAGACATGACCAAGGGTAGAGGGCCGAATATGGTGAGGTGGACTGAAAGTGCTGAGGCCGCTTTCACGACCTTACAAGGGATGCTGTGTAGTGACCCTGTTCTAGTGGTCCCAGATTTCAGTAAGGAATTTATAGTGCAAACGGATGCTTCCGAGGTTGGGCTAGGGGCAGTTTTGTCACAACAAGTGGATGGTGTTGAACACCCGGTTTTGTTTTTGAGCAGGAAGCTGGAAGACAGAGAAAAGAATTATGCAATTGTTGAGAAAGAGTGCCTTGCAATAAAGTGGGCACTCGAATCTTTGAAATATTATTTGTTGGGTAGGTCTTTCACCCTGGTGAGTGAGAGAGAGAGAGAGAGAGAGAGAGAGAGAGAGAGAGAGAGAGAGAGAGAGAGAGAGAGAGAGAGAGAGAGAGAGAGAGAGAGAGAGAGAAAGAAAGAAAGAAAGAAAAGTGCTGGTAAGAATTATTGCTTTAAAACTAAAAGGAAGAAAAATAACTCTGTGTATGACTTGGATTGTTTTGACCACCCTTCTGGCGGATTAACCTGGACTGTATGAGAACCTGAACTGTGTTTGACCTCTGTATGGATTATCACCTAAGGCTTTGGATTGTCCAATAAAAGAACAGGCACCGCCCTGTTAAACCAAACTGACAGTCTTGTGGTTACTGTTGATCTGGAAGAGGAGGGGGAACAGAATAAAAATATAGTACAGCAGAGTGTATTTGTTACAATATATATATATATATAGTTTCCCATGGTCTCCTACTGTGAACAAAAGTAAACACTCTACAGCAGTATATAAGCAGTGCAGGTTCTGTTTGTCTGAACATTTTGGAATGATGCTACTGCTGTCATCTACTGGGCTCTGTGCCAAAATCAGAGAAACAAAATTGCAGAATTACGGGGTGGGATTACATATCTCCTGACACACTGGTCAAGTGGAAGCAGGAGTGTCTTGTACAGTGTCTGTGCTTCTCACAATACAGAGAATGTGTTTCAGACTCCATTCGTCATCACCCACTTGTAACCAAAGATGTGCTTTCCAGTCTTGATAAGCAGGTGCAGAATATTTGTTTAAAATCCAGATTGCATGCAGACTCCAGAAAGAATCAAATTAAAGGCAAACGCTATCAGAAATGTGTATGATAAAAGCTTGGTGAAGCTTGAGAGAGACAAACAGACAGACACCATCAGTGCATAAGGGTGTACATTTTTAAAATGAGGCCCAAAAAAACAATAGTCCCTATTTTCATCCCTTACCAGATGTAAGCAATGTACTGTAAAATAAATATTCAAAATATTAATATTTATATGAAAAAAGCTCCAAATGCCCCATCTGTTCAAATGTTACCACCGTTTTAAATTTGCATGCAATACTTAATACTGAATTTGTAATGTGAAATTCCTTTTACTTAATTTTTTTTTTTTTACTTTCTTTATAAAACAGATTGCTACTGTTGTTGTGATTTAAGTAATGGGTAGCCACATCCCAATAGCAGATATAGATACACTGGCGTGCTATTTCATATGAAAATAGCCAATTATTGCTATGGAACGCAGTGCCGGTGATGTGAACAATTCCCTTGTGGGCAGGCTTCCACACAGTCTGCAAGGAAGTTCACAATGTGAGTACATTACTGCAACTGAGAATTTTATTTCAATTTCAATTATATCCATATTAAACTTGGTAGATAAATACCCTTGTGATGAAATAGAGTGACATGGCTGGTGAAATTAAGAGATTTGCAGCTCCATGGAGGTCTTCTTTTTTTTCAAAAGAAAAAAAAGACACCATTTAAAGTGCTTCTTCAGCAGGAGGTTCAGCAGGTAAATATATTGGATCTGTTTTTGAAAACACTTGAGTAGTACCGGGTTGTGACTAAACACTTATGATTGTGGTCTGTATGGCTACATGGTGTGCATATAAACTAACTGCAGGTGATTTCAGGATACCTTTTGATGCAGCCTGAACTGTGAGGATTTTTTTGATGGGCTTTTGTTTTTATCCATTCTTCAAAATGCTACCAGATAGTCCAACATTAGTGTCACCATTGTGAACCATATCCCATAGACGCTGTATGGGCGATCTCACAAGGACTTTAAACGTGTTATCCAATTCTCCAAAAGAAAGGGAACAATAAGAAACAGTCCTTTTTTGCATGCAAAATATTTTCAAGTCCAAAGTTGACTCAGTTATGCTGTATTATATTTTAGTATTCACTATAAGCATCCTTTGTTGGTTAACATTGAGCAGTGAATGAAATTGTATTGCTGTTTTCTTTTGTGTAGGTTTGGTTGAGTTCACATTCAGGTTTACATTCCTCATTGAACACTGGTAAGAAATCCAAAGGGAGGGTATTTTTTTTTCCAACATGTTGTTCAAACTTGTTGTGAATCTTAAAGCTTTCAGGAACTTTAGAGTTGCAAAAAGCAGTGGTTGAATTGGCAATCATCAGGGTTAGACACATCGCCTACCGCATTAATGCGATGACTTCAGGTATTGTGACACCGCCTCCTTTCTGGATGGCCGACTTCCAACCTACCCTGGAATGAACTGCCAAACCACCCAGTCCGGGGCACACTGTTCTTGTTATACAGCGCCCTCACAGGTCGGGAGGGAGATTGTTGACTCGGATTCATTCGCTCTCTGTCACACTTCCTTATTTTCGTGATCCTGCACTTCAAACACCGTCAAGGCATTTAATACATGTATTTAGGAAAAGTCGTAAACGGACAACCGCATAACTTTCAGACACGCAGAGTAATTTAAATTTGAAAACCTCAAACTGTCAAAGTGACTGCCGTGGTGGTTTTAGTGTTAATGTGTAAGAAAATGTTTGCATGATATAACTCTAACCCTGTAGGCAAATTCTTACACTAAGCTCTGTTATTTGTTGTTACAGTGTTGCTAATTATAAGTCAAATATCAAATAAACTGTTAAGGATTTGTTAAAATTCCAGTATATCCTATTATCTTGTGCCTCTCGGAATGTTAGCATGCAGAGTTTGAAATGTTTCACTACTCAGCTTGTCTAAAATAAATCTTGATAAAACATTTAAATAAACATATAAAATCTTCTTCACTCAGCTGCCTCACACGGGCTGGATGGCACAGGCATGGACACCGGCACGTGTCACATTCAGTTTGAAAGCTGCAAGCTCAATTGCCATTGTCGTGTTATACTTATTGTCATGCTGACACTATATTACCTGCTCCACAATATACTGGGTCCCTCTTGTAAAAAAGCAGGCTGTCCCAACTTAATAAGGTTTTCCAGGTGTGTGTACATGTAAAAAATACGTGGCCTTTCAATAACTGTGAAACTGTTACAGCATTTGTTGCCTATTTTATCCACACCAGGCTTGCTTACTAAGTATCTTGGTATCCCTGAAAAGATAATTGTCCGATCTTGAATATACTGTATGGAAATGATTTAAATGAACAAGCACATCTCACAAGTGCAGTAGTAACATTGAGGTATCGATTGTTTTGGGATCTGACGAATGACAGGTGTTGAAGCATCACCTAAGAACATAGAACAGCAGTGTGGCTTGGTAACTCATTCGATGCACACACCGCTCTCTGGATCTGCCCTGAGTGGGTCCACAATTTCAAACTGTCCCCTGGTCCAGGTCTCTGTGCTGCGCTTAAATTGATGACTAGCTTTAGCTCTCGACTCTATCTCGACTATTCTGCACACCATCTTAACCATTTGGATGTTGTTTATTAATAAGCAAATACACCCCAACACCCTTTTCATCATCTGTACCTTTCACATGTTTGTCGCTGAATATGTAATTGCCTTAGAGAACAAGAAGCATTTTTATAAGCTAAAAATCTTTTTTTTTTCCTCTTTTTTTAAGTAAGATTCCAAGAGTTCAAAGCCTCTGAGTCATGGATACAGTACACACGGGATATTAAAAGCAGCATTTAACCAAGCCATTTACTATTCCATTAGCTGCAGGTTGCTACTTAGTTTAGGAAATAGATTTGCACCATGGTTCTTACTTGTGATTCTGAGAAAGCCAAATGGAAATCTGCTGCAGCCCATTCATTTAGGACACATTATAGCTCTGCCTCTGGGCTACAGGGTTAATGCTGATGGCATATTTCCCTGCGGAATGGAGTTGCAAATCTTTTCTTACTTCACATTTGTTGACTCTTGACAGAGTTCCTTAAATCCTGACTACCTTTTAGCAGAATAATGTGCAGACTGTGAGTTCCTCCAATTCTGAATATGGCAACTTGTCAGATAAAGATGTATCTTGGCTTATAACAAAAGCATTGGAAGAAGCTAGTTATAGTAAAACCGGAAATAACACAGAAAAGAAAATGATGAATGTGATGTTTCTCAGTTCATGTTTATTCTGCTCTCATTTTGAAAGGGCCTCGTGGGAGCTTAGACTTTCGCATGTTATAATAAGGTGTGTCTTTTATCAAGGGGATTCGAATTGGATTTAATGGAGCTCGGAGTCAATGTGTAGCAGACGTAGTATTGAAAATCGTTGTGGAGACACCATTGTGCACACACCTTATTTATTAGTAATGCACATTACCTATTCAATATTGGAGGGAACAAACACATGCTTTAAAGATAGACTGTGTCACGTCTTTGCGATTGATCACTGTGATTGTAGGGCGCCAGTCGCTGAAGACCCGGTGAGCAGGGCACGGTGTTAAAGCATTGATTCACACAGCATTTTCAGATCAATCTGCCACCGTGTGCTGTGTGACAATAAGAAAGACAGCACACATGATGAATGATTGCATAGAGAATTTGTGTCAGAAGAAGAGTAATAAATGCTGAGGATTATATCCTGGCTACAATGCCCCCGGCTGCAGGGACCTGAATAGGATAAATTACACACAAAAAATAAAAAATAAAACTGAATTTGTACTTTTAGTAGGGTTTGAAGAAAGTGCAAATGCACATTTTCTATAGAACAAGATAAATATGTTACATTCAATTCATTCTCTTGCTATGGTTTGAGCGGTTCTGATGGGGTTTATTCTTTTTGAGTCTTTTTGTCATTCAAGACATGTGCTGGCTGGGATTTTTTTCTCTTTTAAAAGAGTAGTAGCTAGGAAACCATATCTCTGTCCAATGAAAGAGAACGGAATGGTCTAAATAAATGAATGTTGGTCTCTATGGATCAGAATGTTTCTAATAATAAGTGCGGTTTAACCAAAACTATAAAGGGGAAACAGAAGGATTGATACGCACAGTGGCTAGACTGTTGGTGAACCAGTGGTGTTTTGGGCTGCCTCTCACAATGGCATTGGCGATTTAGTAACAATTGATACTGCCCTGACAGCTTCCAAGTACAAACAGATAATGATTCACCAGGCATGCAAGCAAATCTGGAATGTTTCTTATTGGACAGGATTCACTATATAGCAGGGTTATGTCTCAAAGCAATATCGCTAATATTGCCAAAGACTGCTTGGATAATAAGAAACAGGCAGGAATGCTGGGAATCATGCTGTGTGTTGAACCTCGCCCAGGCGTAAACAATGCTGAAGCAACACAGGGTGACATAATGTACAGCAGATATTGAGAAAGCTGCCGCAATCTGTTTTTATAATGCAATTTTGCAACTTGGTATGCTTTTCAATACATTATTAAAACTCTAAATCATGCATGTACAAAAAAGAAAAGTTTGCTGTAAAGTTTATATTAAACCATTTGTTTCTGAGAATACACATTTACTTACACTGAAATTATACTCTTTTTGGAGTTCTATATGGAAAAACTGTGGCAAAGTGGTTAGCAGGTGCAGGTGAGCAATAAACAGACAGGTGCAATGTTGTTTAAATCCAATGGCCTGATGGCAAAACAACAGTAAATAATAACAATGGTAATGAAGCAATACAGTGGCATGTATTGCTTCTTTGTAATCTGCGGGTTGGCCCCGAAATAATAACAGTCCCGTTTTTAGTTCACCCACACGTAACACAAACACAAACACAAACACCAGTCCACAGTGCGTGCTCTAGTGCTCGTGGTGAATACAGTTCTTTAGTGTTAAACAAAAGTACAGTGTTGTTGATCCGGGTGTAATGCTGGCTTTTGGCGTCAGCTACGGATCGTGTTACCCGTCCAAATAATTACAAACAGTATTATTAATGACAAACAAAAACAAACAAAACACTCACGTTTCACAATACTTTTGTGGAGGTGTTACATACAGTGCCTATAGAAAGTCTACATCCCCTTTCAAAATGTTCACCTTTTGTTGCCTTATAGCCTGGAATTAAAATGCATTAAAATAGTTTTTTTTTCATTTATCTACACATCCTACCCCACAACTTCCAAGTGAAAAAAATATTCTAGAAATTTGTAGAAATTAATTAAAAATAAAAACTGAAATAGCTTGGTTGGATAAGTGTCCACCCTACTTGTAATAGCAATCCTAAATTAGCTCAGGTGTAACCAATCACCTTCAAAATCACACACCAAGTTAAGTGGCCTCCACCTGTGTTAAATTGTAGTGATTTACATGATTTCAGGATAAATTCAGCAGTTTCTGTAGGTTCCCTCTGCTGGGTAGTGCATTTCAAAGCAAAGACTCAACCATGAGCACCAAGGTGCTTTTCATAAGGACTCCGGGACAAAGTTGTTGAAAGGCACAGATCAGGGGATGGGTATAAAAAATACCAAAGGCCTTGAATATCCCTTGGAGCACGATTATTAAGAAGTGGAAGGTGTCTGGCACCACCAAGACCCTGTCTAGATCAGGCCGTCCCTCCAAAATGCATATTTATTTGATGTTTTATTTTTTCCTCAAATTGAGGGTGGTAAATTTGGGCTGTGTCTTAAATTCGAGGGCGTCTTAAATTCGAAGGAATAGGGTAGTTACAGGTAGTGGAAAATGTAATGGTATAATTACATTTTCAGATTGCAGATAATGCTTTGCAAAGTCCTTATTAACCAGAGGTGCACTCTGCTTATTGGGAGTTCTGACCCTGTGACTGAAGAACATATGCTTAAAATCCCCATCATCCAGAGTAGGAAAAAGGTCTAGAGGTTGCAAGTTTGTACATGTCCAACTGTTGTAACCCATATTCTGTAACATAAATGCTGACTGTGGCTCTATAAACCTCACAACAGGAAACTGTTTTCTTTGCTATCATTAGGCTGTAACACTTTTTTTCAGATGTAATGGTTAGAACTGCATAAATGCAGGACTATACAGCCACAAAACGAACCACTCCAGAGACTGAGCTTTGGTAAACAGAGTGACTGGGCAAACTAACTAGATGCAGAGCTTGATCTAAAGAGAGTAATCCTCTGAATTCAGATCTAGATTGAATGCTAAGGGAGTGTGTATAATAACTACAGTGCTCCAGAAACATACAGTGTGTGTCTCCTATGTATATTACAAGCCTTGAGCTATCTAGCATCAAATAACTTTGTTTCATTTTTGTTGGTCTTACCGGATGTCATTTTGCAATCTTGCATTCATTGAAATCCAACGGCAGAATGACTAGGTGGATCGCACTGTTCCAAATTACACCACATTGCTAAGCAGATGATCTAAGGAACTCGATCTAAGAAAAGTAATTCTCCAATTTTAGCTGTTAAATATAGGTTTCAAATACTTTCTTTCCCAGCATTGTACTTGCTATATAATATATAAAATATAATATGTTATACTGTATAGTAGTAAATAACCCAGTCGGCCGTTTTTAATAACAAATTGTGTATACAACCCTGTCCTGACCTTTCCCCTGGGGATATTATCACAGCAATCAATAAATAGGTGTTTACAACACCCAAGCTAGACCCTCGCATGTATTACTTCTTGTGCAAAAATGCTACAATGAAATTTTACCCTGTGATGGGGTAGATATAGATAATTAAACTGACAATCAAAAATGAAAACAATAAGAATTGGCCAGTGGCCAGTGTTTTTTTTCTCTGACCACTGGCCAATTCTTATTGTTTTCATTTTTGATTGTCAGTTTTCAAGAATGGCTGCCATGGCGGTTCTAGTGTTAATAATGTTAATAAAAACATTTTCTAATTAACCTCATCTAGGTACTGGGAACTTATAAATTACAAACAGTTTCCTGACTATGGGAAGAAAATATTTGTTTTGAGGCTCAGTGTATTGATTATGGTCAATGAATCTGAAAGAGTTTTGTTAATGTACATTTTTGTTAGCATTGCAGTAAGTAACCTAATAAAGACATAATTCAGAAAAAACAGTGTTGGCCTAATGACCATTTGCAGTCTTATTAAAAGCACAGTAAGATTTATGAATCTCCTCATGGAAACTTATAATTGAGGATCTAGTTCAGGGTGTAAGATAGGTTTGTGTTCTTCTTAAAAATAATCAATCAGTCTTCTTCAGATAAAGTCAATCAAAAATATATCAAATATAAATAGGAATAAAAGCAAATCAAATGCAATACATGCAGTTTATACCGGGCCTCAGTAGATGGTGTTTCTGAGCCCTGATAACTTGTTACATGCATTTCTTATACTAAACAGTTGGATGTTCACATTTAATCAATAAGCACTTACAGCATCCCTTAGTAATCGTATGATATTAACAAGCATTTTGTTAGTAGATATTCAGAAATATTTATGGTAGGTGTGTCAATTGTAGCTAGGCAGCTTATTATTTCTGGAGTGAACTAGTAAGAAATCTGTTGTGGTATTTTTCAGACATGTCTGAAATTCTAAACTAAACACAATATTCACAATTTAATCATTATTAAGTACTATTGTATTTGGTTATCATTACTTCAGAGAAGGCTTTTGAACATGCATAGGTGCAATTTCCAGCAGAGTAGCTAAGAAGTATTGCAACTCACCCCTGAAAAATAGCTGTTGCTATTGAAGTCAGTTTTGCAATCCCCTCTACCATATAAAATGTATGTCATATGATTGAACTTCGCAAGATCCCTCTGCATAAAATAAAGGATTGCATGCTCAGCTTTGCAGGGCAGAATATAGGTTCACCCTGCCTTGTTGCTTATCTCCAGGCTATGTACAGTATTATAAAGCTGTATAATTATAGCAAGAGGATGTGAGAAAGAAATATATAAAAACAAACTCCTAACTACCACTGCTGGTGTATCAGGATTAAAAGGATTGAGGTGAATACTTTATGATCAAAGGAATGTATTCAGGCATGAAATAAAAACAGTCAAGTCATGTGCATGTGCTTATGGATAGACTATATGTTGTAGATTTGTTATCTCCAGAAAGCTTTGGAAAATTAGACTGACACCTCAGAGAGAAGATCCTAGAAAAAAAACCCATCATTTTAATAAAAGTCTGTGATTCAAATAATATGATGCATGAACTAACACGCATCTACCCAGTACTCTCTTATTACTCTCTTTCTCTTGAATGAATATGAATTGAACATTATATTCATGACACATTCTGTTTCTGAAATTTTTCCATTGTAGCCTATATTATATTGACGTTGTGGTTCACCTTAGTAAAAGAGATTGAATTAAATTGTATTTGAAAAAAATTAAATTCCTTTAAAGAAATATGTATCCCAGCTTCTAAGGTGTGCATTATTGTAGTCCATCACTATTGCAGGATCACAAGCACCTCTTCAGTAAAGTCTGATGTGTTTAAATGCAAAGTAACATTTACTTTCTAAGAAGGTAGATTTTATAAGCCGTACACACAACATAGTGAGCATAATTTTAATTACAATATAAAACTACAGTCTTAATAAAAGGCAGCCTATCTTCAACCCTTTGAGTAGTATGAACGTACCGGTACATTCACTGCTCTCTGGTCCCCAGGGAGTACGAACGTACCGGTACATTCTGCAACTTTAAACTTGAATTACTGAGCCTACAGAACTTCTGATAATAAGATATTGTAACACTAGGTTTCTGTAAAACCTTTT
Source organism: Acipenser ruthenus (assembly GCF_902713425.1). NCBI lineage: Eukaryota > Metazoa > Chordata > Actinopteri > Acipenseriformes > Acipenseridae > Acipenser > Acipenser ruthenus. Next base: position 4,524,296 of record NC_081190.1, on the reverse strand, counting down.
ATTGGTCTCTTGTGCCCTCTGCTAGATATTGACTAAATTACATACAATAAATCATTACAAAAAAGACAGCGATGTCTGTAAACTGGCGAAAATTGCTCATTGAGAAAGAAGTATTAGAAATAATACTGAATTCAGATTCCAATTTAAATTCAAAAACATACAATTCTTCCACTGAATCAGATGTCAGAGTGTCTCAGTGAAGACTTAAGTGAAGAATATTTACCATCAGCATTAGACACTCTCACTCCCTCCGCCCCCACAACCTGTTTACCGGGACTCTCTCGCTCGCTCTCTCCCTCTAGTTCAGCCTTTTTTTTGTTGTTGTTAGGACGTGTTGTTCTGGCTGTTCCACCCCGTTGTTTATTGTCTACCTGTTATTTTTTTGTCAAAACCTTTCCCTATGACAAAATAAAACATTATATTTATTTGTTTTATTTATTTACGGTAAAAATGATTTGTCTGTATTTCGTCATTATTCATTACCTACTGTGGCAATGTGCCCTGCCCCTGTGTGCATTTCTATGTTGTATGTTGCGTGTGGTGTGTTAATGTTGGTGTATTGTAGTTGTCTGCATGGGATATAAATGGGTGTGTGCAACACAAGTTATTTAAAATGTATAGTTGTATTTAAGCACGAGGATTGCACATCACTTCACGTGCATTTAAAGTAATTAATATGCGAGCACGAGGTTGCACATAATTAATTCACGTGCTGGGATTCAAGTGAATAATTAATTAGTAATTGAATCCCGGCACAACAGTATATATAGATGCACATTTCATTCTCTCGGGGTTGGGTGTTCGGTGAGTAGAGAACGGGAGAGAGAGGAGGAAAGTAAAGTGAACTATTAACAATTGCTATTGCATGCAAGAGGCACGATACTTGTTTGTTTATTCCTACTCACCGTGTTTGTGTGTCTGTCCGTGCACCATTTGTTAAGTGTTAGTCCGTTTTGTTTTTCTATTTATTTTGGCCTCAAGTGCCGTGTCCTGTCTTCTGTTTTGTTCAAACTTTTTATTTATTTGTTTATTAAACACTGAGCGCTGCCGCTCATCACCACTGTCTAGTCTGTGTATTCATTTCCTGGATCTGACGGCACCACTCAGCCAGCCATGTGACACATACATACAAACTTCTAGCTTTCAGCTTGCTTGTAAGCTGTACTCGTAATAATCAAGCGCATGCAGTAGACAAAAAAACAACAGCTCACTCCCGTAGGACCAGCAGTGCATTTTAGAACTCGCTGCTCAAAGGGTTAATACATATTGATTTAAATTGTGTGCTTATTGAATTGTGTTAAACAAATTGACATTTTCTTCAGTTGTTACAATTTGTAATCTTGCAAGTAACCAGGGTTTTTCACATAGAAGACCTTAATCACTAATTTAACATTTGCATTGTATACTTTACTCTCTATTACCTCAAAAGGTATGCATATAGTTGATTATATGTGAATAGCAACAGTTAATTATATGTGAATAGCAACAGTTAATTACATGTCAATAGCAACGGTTAACCCCACTTATTATCAGAGTAATCTTGCTCTGAAATCAAACTGAGACCCATTGAATTCACTTTTTTGCTTGAATTAATGATACTCCATTAGAAAGCCACTGTTAATAAGGGTGGCTGTCAGCACAGTGCGTGACTGTAATCAGTGCCTTCACCTCTCTTCTCCATGAGGGAACTGAATCTACAGTATTTAGCCTCGGACAAAAAAAGAATGAGTAGGGTCTTGATTGACGTCTTTAAAATCTTAAAAAGAGTTGACAAAGTTAACCCTTACCATTACTTTAAGTACAGTACAGAAACCAGTACCAAAAGACACAGGACATAAAGTGGAGAACGATTTAGGACAGAAGGTAGGACAGAGATTGGTGGGGGTATAAAATAGATTACCTAGCCATGCTGTTGATACTGAAGTATCAGGATTATTTAAAATCTGACTTGACAAAGTTTTCAGATAGCTACAAGAAACTGGATGAGTATTGTAGGGCCGAATGGTCTCTTCTCATTTATAAATATTCTTATGTTAAGGGGCTCCCAAGTGGCTCATCAGGTAAAGGCTCTCCACGTGGAGTGCAGGATGCGCCCTATAGCCTGGACGTCGCCGGTTCGAGTGCAGGCTATTCCACTGCTGACCATGGACGGGAGCTCCCAGGGGGCGGCGCACAGTTGGCTGAGCACCGCCCAGCGGTGGGGTGAGGGGGGCTTAGGTAGCCCAGGGTGTCCTTGGTACATGCTTCGGAGGACAGGGTGTGTTCGTCTTCACCGCTCCCGAGTCAGCGCGGGGGTGGTAGAGGTGAGCTGAGCCTAAAAATAATTGGCTATTTGAAATTGAGGAGAAAACTATAAAAACAATTGGCGACTACTAATTTTTTTTAAAAATAAATAAATAAATAAATAAATATTCTTATGTTATTAAGCAAAGCAGTGGTTCTGGCGACGAACCCACTTTAACCTTAGATTAAATCACGTCTTTTAGGCACTTCCAATACCAGATCAAAACGTCAATTAAATCATAAGTATCCTTTTTGTCCTTCGATAAACAATGTGCACAATTGATCAGCAAGGAAAGGATGTATATCTTAACTCAATCAATTACATCCCTGCTTTGGACCAGAGTTTGACTCCTCCTCCCCAGCGTCCATCTACTTTTTGGCTTTATCTAACTGGGGAAGGGTAGATGTCCTGCCCCCCTGCCCATGGCTTCCCTATGGCCAGCCTCTCCACTTATCTACAAGCTAATGTATGGGCAGGGGTACCTCGAAAGACGAGGCTAAAGAATGTAGTGTAAAATATGTATAATGTAGCAGTGTTGTCCAGTCTGTTTAATAAATCATCTATCCCATGAGTTTCCTGACTGAACATATGTTTCTAAAACTTGCAACAAATGACTGGTAGTTCGTATGCATAAGAAGGCAATTAAGTCTAGAAACCTTTGAGTGTTTTGGTTGGGTGGAACTTGAAAAGTTGTATTAATATATAAAAATGGTTAATATGATTGTATGACATTGCAACGTGGCCCAATTAAAGCACACACACACAGACACACATGCACACCTTATATCCAATAGGTGTGTATCTGATTCCAGTACAGGCAGGATCACAATAAAATCCAGCATTTTAATAAGTAGACTACTTTAATACTTACCCAAGGACCTGACATGACTTGAAGTCTTGTTAAAATAGATCCCAAAAAGATCTGTCAGCACTGAAATAATTTGCTCATGCTTGCCTTTCAGATGTCAATGAATGTGAAAAGGACCCCTGCAAAAATGGTGGGATTTGTACAGATATGGTTGCCAACTACTCTTGCGAATGCCCTGGGGAATTCATGGGAAGGAACTGTCAGTACAGTAAGTGTCAAAGTCTGGATTTTGAATCTATGCAGTGTAAATACATTACTGGTACCCTGTAACTAGCAATGTGACACCCGGTCCCTATACTACTTCAGTACTTGTTACAGGGGTGTATGCTGTATTAAGGACAGTAATGAAGCAGGAGAGATGCCAGGCAGTAGGCCACAACAGGATGATCACATGACAGATGTGAGCAGGAAATACAGTGATGATAAGTATTACATGAATCTATAAAAATGAAAAATATTAGGGCCCATTGGTGCAAAGGCAAAGGCACATTTTCAGATAGGTATAAACCTAGAGTTGCAGGACCTAAGTAACTTTCACCAAGGAGCAATCTAATTATTGTTCTGAGTAGTTGCTTTTTTTGTAACATTTTTTCATAATTTGCTATTGCTCTTGTTTTAAAGCTCAAGGTGCCCTTGGGATATTTTTTAAACCTTTTTTAACCTGTATTTTAAAAAGAATCATACCCAAAAGGCATGAGAATGCTCAACAGCACAAATAAAAAAATGAGTAAATCCTTGTTATTGTCTCAAAAGAAATCTGTCACAAACACAACTCATGGCTTGACCAATACGGGCAAACAAGATGTTAACAAATGGATTTACACATCAAGTACCACAAAGTGGCTCTGTTTGGTGTGCAGCATCTGTCATCTCCTATTGTTCCTTCAGATCCAGGCAGCTGTCTCAGGGAGATGGAGGAACTCTGAAACCTGATTTTGTGAACAGTATTCTGTGCGATTTTCTAAGGTCATATCCCTTGGTTACAGCTGCAGACTATACTGAAATATATACAAGACCATTGATATTGTGCTAAGAAGCAAATACATTTTTATTGTACAACAACAGGCATCACTCTTGACCAGTAAGCATGTCTTAGGGTGTTCAGTTTTTCACAGATACATAATGGCATTCATAAAAACAGGTTTATAAAATACAGAGGTGCTTGTATGACCCATGTTTCTTCTCTGTTCTGTGAAGACACGTAGTCCCATTTTCCAGTGATGTACATTGTCAAAAGGAACACCGTCACAAATGGTAAAATGTTCACACATTCTATATTACTGATTACTGAAAGGAAATTGAAATTCTCACACCCAGGTGTTTTGATGCAGGTAGGTACATAAAGGATATAAATGACAAATCTTTCGATGTTTGCAGACATTTGCACACTACTTTATATCATTTTGTTATTTGTGTGTCCTCCAAGTTGAAGTTAAATTGAAGAGTGCTAAAGAAAAGGGAAGTAACACAAGTCATAAAGAGCAGCGATATTTATTGACAGTGTGAACAAATATGTACAATATTCTCAGCATTCCATAATGTTAACATCTTGTCTAGTCATTTAACTGCAACTGTTAAGTTAATAACAATAAAAGCAATTTCATATTTCTGTCAAGAGAATGGCATATACATGCATGTGATCCACTTACCTAAACAGTGATTTTTTTTAAAACCAATTAGTTTTTGTTTTGGCCCAGAGTAATAATTCATTAATCATAGCAGTTGTCAGAGGTTTTAGAGTTAGATCCTGTGTTTGATATTGTGCATGTTCATAAAAAAAGAAAAGAAAGAATGTATGCCTAGTTTGAAGTATAAATCATACATTGATACTGTGTGAGATGATGGTGCAGCATTTCCTAGCTACTGACTGTCTCCAGGGTTTTTATTTATTTGTTTATTTATTTATTAATGTATTCATTTATTCTGAATATTTTTGCTTCTGATGAGATACAAACACTAGAGACTAACATTCTCTCAGTGTTTCCTCACTGCATGAATAGCACAAGCTAAAGATTTGGTTAAACAAGAATATACTGAAGCATCTTTGTCCCTGTGAGACTGCTTGCGTGGATGTCAGACTGTAAATATAATAGTAACAAAATATGTTGCAGCGAGAAATCAACATGCATTGTTCAATCAGTAAAATGTAATCAACCAGTTAGCAGTATCCAATCAACAGGAGGTTAGCCAGAGCACTGAGCACAAGCGTTTTAAAGTCGTGGACAGTCATCAAAATTGAAAGGATAACCAAGGCTTTGGAAGTACAGTAGAACCTCAGAGTTACGAACACCAAACTTACGAACTGACCGGTCTACTGAACACCCCCCCTTTTAACCAGAAGTACACAGTCACTCACCCATGTGTGCAATGCAACCAGATAGGAGCTCCTATAAGCGGCGTGCTAATCACAGAGAAGGCACAATTACTGTACCAACAAATGTATCCAGAAAGGGGAGGCAGATTTCAAAGAAAGTACGGACAATTTTACGAGGAGCAATTTGTTTTAAACAAAGCACAGTTTGTTTTTCAAGCCAAAGGAGGCTGAATGTCTGAGCAAGCTGCAGGAATGCATTTTGTTTAAAATAAAATAAAAACAAGCGCTACGTTAACCCATGTTTTCATGGATGTTTTTGCTACAGTTCCAATTTCAATGGTAACTTCAATGTAGCCTTTGTATCATTATCCAGATTGGGGTTGTAGATAGCAGGTGTACACATTTATTAAACCATTGAAGGTTTAATAAACCATTTATTTACCCAGTGGAGGTGGGTTGTCGAGGATTTGTGGCACACTCTACAACCCGGTTTCTCAGAGACGTCGGATTCAGTGGCCAAGAGTTGCGTCGCACAGTGAAGAACTTATCTGAAGCAGCAGAGAGGAGCAGCAACTGGCTGTGGTTGAGAAGGAAAGATTCTGGCTGGGGATCTCAAGCACAATAGAAAGAAAGAAAAGCTGATGTACAGGTAAGTAAGCTGGGCTGAGTTGAGTGGGGGACGGAGGGGGGTGATGCTGGGACGCCAGAATCACCGTTGAGCCCTCTTGAGGGGCTAGTCGACGAAACACTGAGGATGGAAGGTGCCCACTTGAAGACCCCAGAGATGTACCCTACTTAGCTCAATCCAGACGGTTGTCATGCTGATGCGCTGGGGAGGCCGCACTGTGGTTGATCCCCGGAGCCAGCATCGCAGCCGTTGTGTGTGCTGATGCGCCAGGGAGGCAAAATAAGCTGATCCCTGGAGCCAGCATTACACTTCAGCCATTAACACCAGACAGAAGGATATCTACATCATCATATGGAAGGAAACGTAAATGGAGGGAGACACATATGGATCACATTAGTTTACTGTAAAGCTACGTCTTAGTTGGTGCTTATCTTGGCGAGAGCCGAGTTCAAATCAGCATGAAGTTTTAACATCTACTCTCGTGTAATGGAAATCTTGAAAACTCATTTTCAGAGTTACGGTCATTTCAGACTTACGAACAACCTCCATTCCCAAGGTGTTTGCAACTCTGAGGTTCTACTGTACCTTGTTTTTTAGAGCCGTATTCATAAATGGTGTTTACAAGGCATTTCACTTTAGTCATGTCTAAGAGTTACACAAGTGCAAACTGAAGTCTGGCTATAAGGACTTTCAACAAAACTTCAACCAATATTAAAACAAAAATCTATTTAAAAACCCTTTGAGCTGAATGCGTCTAACTGTCATATAGGCACTGTTTAACTATATTCTTGCAAATACAAGTGGCTAGGCATGCAGTCAAGTGTAATTAATTGCATACTGGTGGATTAGCCAATAGATGCAAAAAAAGTTAGGTATTTTTTTTTATAATTGTAAATGTTATCATGTATTGAATTAGTAGCAATTGAAAGTAAACAAAAGAATATTTGTTTTAGTTCCAGGCAGACTCATGGTTCCTTTACTGGCTTTGAAATAAAGATGCCTTCACCTAACCTTCCAACTTATGCCCTACTCCCTCCAACCCAATTATTACTCTGTTCTATGTGTGGAGGAGGAGATATGTACACAAGAGGGGAGTATTTTAAATTATAACAATGTACAGGTGCATCCCAGCTGTACATACAGCTTCATTACAGTAAATGTATTTTTAATCTGTAATACCTGGGGTACAGTCAGTGCAGGGCAGTGGAAAATATCCCTTGTAAAATAAGACAATGATCCAATGCAAAAGTCACATCCATCTGTGTCTGTTATGCAAAGACTGTTAGTGAAATGTGTTGTTTACAGGATCTTCTGTCTGTTCTGTATTTGGATTGCCCTGAATCACACCAGCTGGTCCCCGATTACAGCACAAATTACCACTGTGTTTTTTAGAGCTTGCTGTGTACTTTCTGTCTCTAGCTATAAACGAAATGCTTGGCAGTGAATCAGCAGGTTATGTGAACAAAACAAATACAAATCTGTTGGCTCTGAATACAATCTACAACAGATTAGATTCATTACAATCGACAGTGGCTTATTTGGGGTCAATTTTAATGAATCAGGGAATTAAATTATGATACACTAATTATACTGTAATTCTATGCACCCAGCTGAACAAAAACAGGCAGAAAAAAATCTTGTTGCAACATTTCCTGTACTGGACCAATACATAGACACCCTTAGTCTGTCATAATTAAATGTGTGGTGTTTAGGCAAGTTTACATAAACCATTTGTAGCTAATCTGGTTTGGGGACTAAATGCAACCCTTCAGACCATTCGCTCCCCCAGCTGTCTCATAAGAATTCAGATGCTTCTGGCAGGAAACTGCACATAACTGCACTTGGCAGCCAATCTACAACATCCAGGATATTTCAGAGCTCTGTTCAGTATAAAATAAAAAGAAACGTGATTCATGTCCTGAGAAGCATATATTTATCACAGGTACAAATACTGCATTCCTCACTGAAGATTAAAATGAAATATTCAATCTGAAGCAAAATGTGGAAATGTGAAAAAATGCCAAGCTATTAAAGGTGCCCAGCCATTTAAAGTGGAGATATCAAAAACACAGGTCAAGTTTCAGGAAACCATTGGGGCAACCTTGCACAGCACAAAGCAAATAGGCACAACTGTAAAACCTATGGGGGCCAAAGTTGCCCCAGTTGTGTCTTCTAACTTGCATCAAAAACACAAGCTAAGTTAGAAGAAACAATTGGAGCAACCTTGGCCAGCACCAAGCAAATAGGCACAACTGTAAATGCAGTGGGGGGTTGCCCCAATTGTTTCTACTAACTTGGCATGTTTTTGATTTCTACTAACTTGGCATGAGTTCGATCCGCTTTTATTGTGCCTGAAAAACACAAGCTCTGACAGTTGTGCATATTTGCTTGGTGCTGACCAAGATTGCCCCAATTGTTTCTTCTAACTTTTATCTTGTGTTTTTGATTTTTGATATTAAAAACTTTAATATCTCCACTTTAAATGGCTGGGCACTTTTGATAACTTGCCATTTTTTCACATTTCCAATGTGATTTTGTTTCAGATATCACTTCTTTTTTTACTTTGTAACACACACACACATTATGGGAATAGCAAAATTGTTCAACCTATATTGAGGCAATGTATTGCCGTTTGGATAGGGTAAATGTAAATAGTAGCTTAGTCTGTTGAAAGGGTTACAATCTGAATCTGTGTAGTGTAGCGGTTATGTAGTTGGAGTGAAAGTATGACTAGTTAGGGTTCAAATCCTGCCTTTATATATATATATATATACACACACGCACACACACACGCACACACACACACACACACACACACACACACACACACACACACACACCGTAAAACTTCAAATAATCGCCGGTCTCCAATACTCGCCAGGTCTCTAATAAGCGCTGGGGCTGCTGGGAAATACAGTAAATAGATGCCGGGTCTCTTTTAAACGCCAGGTTATGAATAATAATATGATGCGCGTCACACTGAATGTTCCAGCCAATACACACACACACATGGCTGTATAGCGAACTTACCAATTTGTTTTTCAACAGCGATGAAGAGACCCTGAGGCTCAGGATGAATGATAAGAAAACTGAATTTAATATATTTTAAAAGGTACACGTATCAGGTTTTTTTTATAACATTATTCATTTTAAAACCAGTTGTGAAGCTTGTTTGAGCATGCTGAAAATAAGTAAAATACAAACTTGTTTTCTGATATTAACAGGGTTGCCTTTTAAGAGCATATGAACATAAGAACGTTTACAAACGAGAGGAGGCCATTCGGCCCATCTTGCTTATTTATCAATGTACACATTATAAAAACAAATGAGTCACTTTTGCTTTGATTTTGTGATAAAACTGGCAGTTGTATTGATTTTATTGTTCATCCTTAAACAGTTTGAAGCATTTTTTTTGAGTGTTGTGGACTAAAACTATGTTTTAGTCTTGGCACTTTCACTGCATATTCTCTCTGGTCACAGCTCACACGCTCGCTCAGTCACCCACAGTTTCTCATTCAAGTTCAGCGCTGGACTGTCTCCAGTCCTCAGGCTCATGCACCCCCTTATATAACCTCCCATTGTTTCGCGCCGCTGTCCGGCTCATCAATCAGTCACATCCATGCTCTGCAACCCCCGAAAACAGCAACACACATTCTCCCCACTCATTCACTCACTTCCCCTTTCCATACTAAGGAACGGTGCGACACGTTCCCCTTACAAACGAGACAAACTGAACAGACAACAAATCCTGCAACAAAGAAATTGTCCAGGTTGTTACAATATATTTCTTACTTTGAAAGTAAAAATATTTGAAAGAATGATGACCGTTATGTACAAAAATCTTCACTAATATACAATTGAACAAGAACTGCTGCGTATTTATTTTCATTTCATACAGTATTACATGGCAGTGTTTATATCTGATAGTGAAGAATAAATAAATAAAGATCAAGATAGATAAAGAAATAAATAAATGTCATTTATTTTAATATTTATTAATGTATTTATTCATGTTTTACTTTTACCAAATATATAGGCTATCCTTCAGCATAGCTAATTCTCAGAAATTAACATTCCTTTTTGTCCAGTGGGACCACAAATAGCGTTACTCTCATCAACAAGTATCGAGAGGAAACCGTACTTCCTTGCACCAATCGGGATCACAATGAGCGTTACACTGAAATGAAACCAAAAATTTTCAGAGATCAAGATCAGAATCTCAGAATGATGAGATTATATATATATATATATATATATATATATATATATATATATATATATATATATATATATATATATATATATATTGCAGGCAAATGTTCAATTTTAAAACAGAAATAAATTATTTAATATAAATCATATAGACATCACAATAAATGTGTACCCTAGTATATTTCCTTGTTGATAAAAGATCTGCAAAAAAACATAAGAAAACGGAGAAGGACATTTTTACCTTCCTTTGGTGACTTATTTCTCTTACTGTATGACAGGTATTGACTTTTTTTCCTGCATTTCACCTAAGAGTGTTGGGATCTACAAATTAAAAGTGAAATGGTGCTTTTGGCTGATTTACTTTTGCTGCGCCAATACCCTGAAAACACGTAAACTATCCTTGCTGAGAGTCTCTGGCAGTTCTCGCTGATACCTTGGCATGAGGAACTACCGTTCCTCTCAATTATTCACTGAGATAAGATTACCATATCAAACATTCTGAAATGCTCTGAAATAGCTTAAAATACCAAGTCACGCTTTATTTGACAGAAACACATCTTTGAATCAGAGTCTTATGTAAAACCAACTAAGGCTGCTGTCACCTTAGGTTGAGGTACTGTATTGTTTCTTTTCCCTTCCTGTTTGTGGTTGTTAGTTACTGCGCTGGTGCTTGTGCTGTACTCTCTGGTGATTCAATGTAATGTCACCTGTGTGGCCCCAGTACCTGAAGGGGCTATATCACTTCTGAGGGATAACTAATATCTAGCATGTATGTTAATTTTGCATTTCATGGTCACTGCTTTTTTCAATAACAGCTTAGAGTCAATAAAAGCAAGCCGTGTCAGTTGGTAAGCTGCTTCATTTTAAGTAGGCTTGTGTATTTAGTAGTACCAACAAGAAACGTAGTTGTACAATAAGAATTCTATGTTTTTAGTGTTCTATGATTACAGTGATTTCTCATCAAAATGTCTGCCTCTGGATGAATAACTGTGTTTCTTTTTAGTCCTATTGTATATTATTGAGTGTTAATCGTTTTAATTAGATCAGATTGAAATTCTGGTTGCAATAACCCATCTGTTGATTCATGTTTTAGAAATGGGGAAAATAAACATAATACACCTATGTATATTTATATGAATGCATTTAGTTGTGCCCTGTCTCCATACATGTTATTCACACAGTGGGAGTGTTGAGTTTAAATACATTTAAATGGGAAACCATTAGTGACATTAACTCCCGTTTTCTTTACATACAGTCATTGAAAAGAGAAATATAAACATGTACGCAGTCCTGTAGCATACATGGGGCTCTAGAAACATACTTCACTGAACAGAACACTGACAGAAATAAGTGAATCATGTGACAGCTGTAATGCGTTTTTGTGAGTGACAAAGGAGTTGATTTAGTGTTCAACTTGGCAATAATACGCTGCAGTGACAAATCAGTGCTTCAAATCAATTTGGCAGCTTAACTCTGTGTACTACTTCCAATGTGGCCTGCAGAAAAATGGCAGTGTTAGAGCAATGCAAAAAATGTTTGAGTTTAAGAAAGTGTTTGCTAAATAATTGAAATCAATCCACAACATTCTGAGTACTTAAATAGTCTGTGAAAAAATAGCAATTATTTAAAAAATAAGAACTTTACCATCTTCACAGAGATTTCTCATTGCTTTGATAAATTACAGAAAACACTTATTTTCTAAAACTCTGCAGTACCCACCAAGCAGATTGGAAATCATTGCCCCCACTCCATTCTTTCATTTTTTATCATTCTCTTATCATTATTTGTTTACTAAGAGGAATTTTAAACAAAAAGGGACAGCCAATTTTTTTCTCCTGGATAACATGGGGTCCACCTCACCCCAATGTGGTGAATTACAAATAATACAGACTAGTGCAATCCACCCTCTTCATTAGCAGCACACATCTCATTGCATGCATGCCCCTGTTCAAAACCCACTGACACTCTCAAGCAATCCACCCTGTTCATTGTGCCATGATAGCAGCACACATCTCATTGCATGCATGCCCCTGTTCAAAACCCACTGACACTCTCAAGCAATCCACCCTGTTCATTGTGCCATGATAGCAGCACACATCTCATTGCATGCATGCCCCTGTTCAAAACCCACTGACACTCTCAAGCAATCCACCCTGTTCATTGTGCCATGATAGCAGCACACATCTCATTGCATGCATGCCCCTGTTCAAAACCCACTGGCACTCTCAAGCAATCCACCCTGTTCATTGTGCCATGATAGCAGCACACATCTCATTGCATGCATACCCCTGTTCAAAACCCACTGACACTCTCAAGCAATCCACAGTGTTCATTGTGCCATGATAGTAGCACACATCTCATTGCATGCATGCCCCTGTTCAAAACCCACTCACTCACTCTCAAGTGTTGGGCTTCATCCTGCACTGCCCCCCCCCCTTTACCATGGACCTTTATGAAATTAAGATATGCATCTTTTTTTAACCCAGCTCACACTAATCTACTTGGCAGAAAGTTGCTGTAAAATCGGTTGGAAAAATGTCATTAGTGGAGAGTTTATTACTGATTAATTTATTTTGTTAATCAGTGTGCACAGTGAGATAGATTTAGCTGTCATTTCAGTGCTCATCTGCCATTAGTGATGTCACATCTCAGTGAGATGATATATGCTGTGTGGTCACTTTGCAGTTTTTGCACACATCTGTTACCTCTCCTTGTGTGCACTTACTCCCTTGGATTGGAGCTCGTTAATGACATTTTAAAACATTTGGTCTTGTGTGCTGACAAAATGGGAAAATGAAATGATGGGGATCTGATTCACCACGCACCATGTAGCTCAACTCTATTCAAATAAAAAAAATAAACAGGTACTGTCAGGAAATCTGATTTGAAATGTGGTTATTAATATTCCTAAATCAATGAGCATTGCCACTGAGTTAATGACCCTGAGGATGGCTCATGTTAAAAATGCCCTGATAAACTTGCATTTAATTCTTTATGGTACTTGAAATATTACAGTAAAGCTTATACATGTTACTTGTGTGTTAGTGTATTACCCTGCAGTGTATCAATACGTGTGGGACCCTGTGGCAGGGCGAGAGCCCTACCTGTATATGCACTGTGTAGTGTCATTTTGTAATCAACAGGACAGGTGTCATGGCCGAAGGCCTTGATAAACGACATGTCCCAGAAGCCTCTAGGGCTGAATGGGAAACACCTGGGTGTATTTGAGGGAATTTGAGTAAATTGAATTATTGTTTGTGTGGTTGTAATTATTGGTATGTGCATGGGTATATAAGCTGGGCTTTGTTTGTGTTTGTGTTGGGTGTTCAAGGAGGAGGAACAGGAACAGGAACGGGAGAGAGAGAGAGAGTGAGAACGAGAACAAGAGAGAGAGAGGGGGAGAGAGAGAGAGATTTAAAATGAAAGTAAAAAGATTGCTACTCGTGGATTCTGGCGAATTCAGCCCAGTTTTTGGCATGTTCTGCTGTTACAGATGACAGCTGAGTTTCTAGGTCATGCTCAGTTTACCATAAAAATGTACGCAAGAACTGGATTGTGAATTCATTTGAGTAACCCTTAGTACATGAATCAAAATTAATGTATCTTTTTTACTCTCCCCAGAAAACATTAATTTTTATGAAGAAAGAGAAATCAAATTTAAATGTGTTTTAAAAAAAAAAAAGCTTATTTCTTTATTACAATGAAGAAACTACATTGCACATGAAAATTCATTAAATAAGGCATTTTCCTTTATTAGAGGTTACTATTAAAACACATTTTTGAGAAGGAACATGGTATTCCTAAAAAAGGAAATCTCATTTGCTTATGTAATGTCCATCAATATATAGTCATGCGTAGGGGTTTATCAGAGCTCAAAATGAACAGAATGGCGAAGTTCAACTTTTATTTTATTTTATTCACCTATCACACGCAAAAAAAATAAAAATAAAAACCTATATCAGCTCTTTCACTTATGGGTTTTAAGAGACCAGTGCCCTTCAACAACTTAACATAAATATGATTGTATTGTATTGATAAAATATTCCTTATCTGTTCCTGATAGTTTAAACTGTAGGCTATAGATAATGGTTAAACAGTTAGACTATGCAAATATAACTCTGGCACTCACAATCTGGCCTACCTAAATGTCCCCCTGTAGTTCATTTGGCTAAGCAGTTCCTCACTCCTCCCACCTTAACTGGTGTGTAAAAAGCTTTGGGATCCTATGGGATGAAAGGTGCTATATAAATCCAAAGTATATGTCTTTCATTTATATAAAGATCTTTTTTTAATTAGGGGTACGCCTGGTAATTTTGGGAGTTCAAAGTGTTTGAAGACCCTGGGTAATCACCTTCAAAAGGGTGAGAAATGGCAATCTGTCTGGTATGGTAAAGGGGTTCTAAACCACCCAGGGTCTTGCAGTGTGGTATGCTGACAGCATAAGCAGGTCTCCCATTGCCCCAGGAGTTTCAGGATCCTCCATTTGTGTGAAAAAATGGACATTCCATTGCTTATCAGTACCTACTTTGGGATGGTGGTAGAGGGCACAGCAAGTTTCTTGTTGCTTTTTTATTTATTTAATTTTTATTTAGCACGTTCTTATCTCAAACTCAGCTGTGGGTAAGCACAAAATGCAAGACAGGTTGTTTATAATTAGGCTTGCTACTCTCTACCTGCCTTTAAAGCTGTAATTAACATTGTTAAACCATCTCAATTTCTTAATTACATCACAGATATCTGACGATGATGAAACGAGCTGAAACATGTTTGTAGCTAATACATTCCTGGCACAAAACTGATTTCTTTACACTCACTGTAAGGAAGATGTTGTCACTACACTACACACCACTTGTTTCACGAAATAAATTCCTGGAGAAGCACGTAACAAATGCAGAATTAGCAAGAAACAATAGGGGGGATTCATTACGTGTTTGAATTAAAAAGGGCGTATATAAATCTGGTGATATTGAGCAATGAACTTGCTAGAGCGTCGAACTAGTCAATTAGCGCCTTTTTGTTGTGGCTCAATAAGTCAATCTTGCTATTAATCGATATGATTTTTTTAAAGTGACATTTGAAGGCAAGTAGTTTTGGTAGGAATAAACATCAAAAACAACCAAGCCTATTCATAATGTCAGGCTGTTTAGAATGTCAGGCATTTCCATCTGTGGACTATTAGAAGTATGCACTGCAACACAGTATCAATCTAGAGACAGTTATTAGGTGGCACAGGATGATACATTCAAACAGTGGCATTCTGTCACTCTTGCAGTTAACCCTTTTGTGGCCAGTATAAATGTTTCCAAGTAGGAAGGATTATACAGTAGATGGTTGAGGGGCACATTTGTACACATTACTTGTACTTTGCACATGAATGTCTGTAATCTCTCACTAGATGGAATCATTACTATTTTACAATTTATTAATTCTTTCCATTATATTTGCATAGTCCAACTATAGCCTACAGTTTAAACTGATAAGTGAATAAAATATGTTGAACTTCGCCATTCTATTCATTTTGAGGTCTGATAAAACCCTACGCATGACTATATATTGATGGACATTACGTAAGCAAATGAGATGTCCTTTTTTAGGAATACCATGTTCCTTCTCAAAAATGTGTTTTAATATTAACCTTTAATAAAGGAAACGTCTGCTTTAATGAATTTTCATGTATCTATTTCAGTGCAATGTAGTAGAGTAAAAAACATGCATGAACTTTGATTCATGTACTAAGGACTACTCCTAAATGGATTCACAATCCAGTTCTGGTTTACATTTTTATGGTAAACTGAGCATGACCTAGAAACTCGGCTGTCATCTGTAAGAGCAGAATATGCCAAAAATGGGGCTGAATTCGGAAAAGCAGAATAACATAACAAACCAAAGTTTGTATGTAAAACTGTGATTATATTACATTAGAGAAACTAATGTATCCTGTAACAAAACTGTAATAGTGGGCAGGATATATATATAAATGAGTAAATCAAAAACAAAGTCACAGAAAATATCCACTTCCAAAAACCTCAAAAATAGAAAGAATATTTAAAAAACAGAAAAAAAGCTTGATAAAAAAACAAACCATGAATGGCCATTCAAAAAAACTCTAAATCCAATAGCAAAAAAGTTCCTGATCGCAGGCTGGTTCCTTGCATCTGTAAAGCATTTGTGAAAAAATCCTTGGACAAAACAAACTGACAAACACAAAAGAACCCCATCCAGAAGTATTGAAGGGAAATGGTGGTCAGAAATAGATGCAGCCTAATGTTAGATTAGTTGTAACAAAAACTACTTTGTAAGAAATACTGTAAAACAAAAACAAAGCGATAACCACAAATATATATATATATATATATATATATATATATATATATATATATATATATATATATATATATATATATACAGTGCCTTGCGAAAGTATTCGGCCCCCTTGAACTTTGCGACCTTTTGCCACATTTCAGGCTTCAAACATAAAGATATGAAACTGTAATTTTTTCTGAAGAATCAACAACAAGTGGGACACAATAATGAAGTGGAACAAAATTTATTGGATATTTCAAACTTTTTCAACAAATAAAAAACTGAAAAATTGGGCGTGCAAAATTATTCAGCCCCTTTGCTTTCAGTGCAGCAAACTCTCTCCAGAAGTTCAGTGAGGATCTCTGAATGATCCAATGTTGACCTAAATGACTAATGATGATAAATAGAATCCACCTGTGTGTAATCAAGTCTCCGTATAAATGCACCTGCACTGTGATAGTCTCAGAGGTCCGTTTAAAGCGCAGAGAGCATCATGAAGAACAAGGAACACACCAGGCAGGTCCGAGATACTGTTGTGGAGAAGTTTAAAGCCGGATTTGGATACAAAAAGATTTCCCAAGCTTTAAACATCCCAAGGAGCACTGTGCAAGCGATAATATTGAAATGGAAGGAGTATCAGACCACTGCAAATCTACCAAGACCTGGCCGTCCCTCTAAACTTTCAGCTCATACAAGGAGAAGACTGATCAGAGATGCAGCCAAGAGGCCCATGATCACTCTGGATGAACTGCAGAGATCTACAGCTGAGGTGGGAGACTCTGTCCATAGGACAACAATCAGTCGTATACTGCACAAATCTGGCCTTTATGGAAGAGTGGCAAGAAGAAAGCCATTTCTTAAAGATATCCATAAAAAGTGTCATTTACAGTTTGCCACAAGCCACCTGGGAGACACACCAAACATGTGGAAGAAGGTGCTCTGGTCAGATGAAACCAAAATCGAACTTTTTGGCAACAATGCAAAACGTTATGTTTGGCGTAAAAGCAACACAGCTCATCACCCTGAACACACCATCCCCACTGTCAAACATGGTGGTGGCAGCATCATGGTTTGGGCCTGCTTTTCTTCAGCAGGGACAGGGAAGATGGTTAAAATTGATGGGAAGATGGATGGAGCCAAATACAGGACCATTCTGGAAGAAAACCTGATGGAGTCTGCAAAAGACCTGAGACTGGGACGGAGATTTGTCTTCCAACAAGACAATGATCCAAAACATAAAGCAAAATCTACAATGGAATGGTTCACAAATAAACATATCCAGGTGTTAGAATGGCCAAGTCAAAGTCCAGACCTGAATCCAATCGAGAATCTGTGGAAAGAACTGAAAACTGCTGTTCACAAATGCTCTCCATCCAACCTCACTGAGCTCGAGCTGTTTTGCAAGGAGGAATGGGCAAAAATTTCAGTCTCTCGATGTGCAAAACTGATAGAGACATACCCCAAGCGACTTACAGCTGTAATCGCAGCAAAAGGTGGCGCTACAAAGTATTAACTTAAGGGGGCTGAATAATTTTGCACGCCCAATTTTTCAGTTTTTTATTTGTTAAAAAAGTTTGAAATATCCAATAAATTTCGTTCCACTTCATTATTGTGTCCCACTTGTTGTTGATTCTTACCAAAAAATTACAGTTTCATATCTTTATGTTTGAAGCCTGAAATGTGGCAAAAGGTTGCAAAGTTCAAGGGGGCCGAATACTTTCGCAAGGCACTGTATATATATATATATATATATATATATATATATATATATATATATATATATATATATATATATATGCGCCCTGAAAAGCTCTAAATAAGAGATAGGGATAGAATATATCATAAGAAAGAAACTAAAAATACAAAAGGAAAGCGATCGTCTGGCCAGGCACTGCTGTTCAGAATTAGAATAAGCAGGTGATGTTTTACTCCATCACTATGTGTGGCTACTGCCACAATAGTACCGCCAGCTATTCTAGAACAAAAGTTGAATTTTCACCACTTGTAAAAGCTACATTTCTGAAGTGAAATCTTGGAATGGGTAATGTTGTATCATGCTCCTTCACTGTTCTGCTTTGCTCACAATCTGCAGCCTATGGGGGTAGCTAGTTCTTGGGACCAAGTATATAAACTTTGTCTGGCTTTATGTCGTCATATCCAGAGGTCTGGGGTTCTTTATGCCAGCTTAACCTGTGCCCATGATATCATAACAGCATTACTGCATGTGCTATAAAAGCAGAAGATAAATAGAGCAGCCTGTCAGATATAGTATTCTCCATGCTAGTTATAACCTCAAGCACTCAAGTCCAGTAGACAAACATGTCACCATTTTTGTATTTCTGCATTCTTTAGAACCTATACAGATTGCCTATACAGCCTCCCATTGTAGCTGTGATCTCAGTTCCTATATCTGATTACATGTCATACCACCTAGTGAGTGTTATCCGAGATGATATCTACCATGTCTTTGATGACAAGGAGCACAGTGCGCCTGCATGGTTCCTCAGGGATTAACTCCTACCTACAATAAGGTGAAAGTAAGACCAAGCATTCACACCTTGGTGTTTTGAAACCTCCTGTGAAGTCAGAGGCCCCCCACCCCCTCCAGGCGCTGTAGGATTCCAGTTTTGGAAAGGGACTGGAGTGGCTTCACAGCGAACCTCAAACAGATTTTTTTTTAAAAACACCTTCACACACTACATGTGCATAAGACATGTTTAGCTTAAGGGCATTCTCAAGCAGTGATACTCGTACTGCCTGGAACGGAGTCAGTTACAACTTCTCATCATATGGCACGAGCTGCATGCTGAATTTCAATATCTTTTGCACGTATTTGCTAAGTACCTCTCAATATTTTATATATGCAAATAGCATTGTCCATCATTACTCCCAATATACTGTAGTGATCACATTTAATTTGCGTCTGCATCTGTATGTCCCCCTCAGGTTTCCTGTGCATCTCTCCACTTGACGTGAGATGGTAGTGTAGAGGCTTAGTCCACACAGCAAGCCTATTTCCAGCAGCTGTTCTACATTTCCCTTCTGGATACCCTGTGTGAATAAACGGTAGATCAATACTTCAGATTGGTGTTGAACAAAGATTGCTCATGCAAACCCCATCTCAAATTAGTACATGGTTATGCATTTATGAATGAATGAATGAATGGAAGACAACTTGTTCTGGAAGTTAACAAGTTAAGTATTTTTTTTTCTTTGAAAATTATTTTATACCAAGTCATAAGGGATAAAAGGACATGTTGTTCTTTGGAAATAATTTTAATTTGAAAGAATTTCCTGACTGGGATGTGTCTTGACCCTCTTGGGATTACATCTGCATTTTTGAAATCGCTGTGTATTGTGCGTCAAGGTCTCTCTGAGCGTTGCTGTAGAGAGTGTCACTTCATAAAGAAGGAGCTGTACTGGTGAGCTACAGGAGCACTCCTGCTCACATTAGGGAATGTGCACCTTTCAATTTCTGTTCCAGATTGTGTACACAGGGGATTACATTTTAGTCAAAAATGAATACCATCTGATCTGTTTAATGCTGGTAGAGCAAAGTTGGACTTTCGTAACAAAGCATTCATTGTGTAAAACTGCTCTGACATAATTTCAGTACCAGCTGCTGACCACTGCACCTTTAATCACATTCAATAGGGTAAGTAGTGCTAATTAAATTGCACTGATTTGAGATTATTAAGACCTCCTTTCCAAAGATGAGAACAATTGTCATTATTATTATTATTTATTTCTTAGCAGACACCCTTATCCAGGGTGATTTACAGTTGTTACAAAATATCACAGTGCAAAGTATCACATTACGAAATACACCACCCACTCGATCGCGGGTGTTGGAGTCCAATATAAATCCACTATATATCGAGGGCCGCGATATAGCGAGAAACCCATAGAAAAACAAATAGGCTAACAAATACTGTACAACTTAGAACAGTAATTCTAAGTGCCTATGTATATTGCAGCTAAGGCATACGCAGTTAGACAGTAAAAATGGGGAGCCAACTCCAGGACTGTGATATATCCAAATCCGCAGTATAGCGAGGGGCGATATAATGTGGGTGTATCATATTATAGAATATCACATTACAGATAAGAGCAGTTATAAAGTACAGTAAAATCAGTAGAAAATAAGATCAATTTCAAATAAGAGCAAAATAAGGAATATAGTAAAAAATTACATGTAGGAGCGAGTTCAACTAAGAGCAGTTAAACTTATAGTAAAAATATTTGCTTATACAAGTAAAGTCCATTAAGGGCACATAGTATGTACGATATATGGCTAAGACCAATTTCAAATAAGGGCAATTACAAAAAGCGTGAATACGGATACCTATAAGAGTAAAATGAAGTACAAGATACAGGAAATAGTTATAATTAAGATCAGTAGTAGAATTCGGCAAAGTATGGAGCATTTCAGTGCAAACTGATGCAAGTACTGGTACGTTTGGGTGCCATATAGTCCAGTATAGTCGAGAGTTGTGAGGTTTACAGATGCTGTCTGAACAGGTGTGTCTTGAGGAGGCGCCAGAAGGTGGTTTGGGACTGAGCAGTCCTGATATCCATGGGTAGGTCGTTTCACCACTGAGGGGCAAGGGAGGAGAAGGAGCGGGCTCTGGGGAGTGGAGGGGGGGGGGGCAGCTAATCTGCTGGTGGTGGATGAGCGGAGAGGGTGAGAGGAGGTGTAGGGAGAAATGATAGTCTGGAGGTAGGAGGGAGCAGAAAGGTCGAGACAGCGATAGGCAAGTACAAGAGTTTTGAATTAGATGCAAGCAGCGATAGGGAGACAGTGGAGAGAGCAGAGAAGCAGTGTAGCATGGGAGAAACGAGGAAGGTTAAAGACAAGGTGAGCAGCAGAGTTTTGGATGAGCTGGAGCGGATGGATAGCAGAGGGAGGGAGGCCGGCCAGGAGGGAGTTGCAGTAGTCAAGGTAAGACAGTACCAGGACTTGAACTAGGAGCTGGGTGCAGTAGTCGGTGAGGAAGGGGGGAATTCTGCATATGTTGCAAATGTAAGTTTCACCCTCATACTAATTGAATAGAAAATAAATCATAAACTAGCCGGTTGCCGTAGTAGGCAAAGAACAGTAAAGATACAGAGAAAACCATTTAAAAAGCAAAATATGCACTAGAAATACTGTACATAACCTTTGATGAGGTGTTAATAGGTAAAGTATCACTAAGTACACTTAGTCACATAAGTAGACAACAGAAAATTTACGATTTAGTAAAATTGTAAAATAAATTAATAAAGCCTTCAGTATGCTTTGGAGCATTAACACAGTACATAATATTTGTACATTAAATATGAATCATTTACATTTCTAACAGAGTAGTCTTTCTTTTTTAAAAGTGACAGTGTTAGTAATTCTTATACCTTTTTAAACCTCACCTAAATCCAATACATTTTCAAAGAAATAACTCGAAACCAGTAACAGGACCACTAGGCCCAATACACTTGAAAGCCCCATTGTGGATTGATGACACAATGTGACATTTGTGCTTTGGGTTATCTAAGATGATGTATGATGTTTTTCAGTTGTGGCTTTAATACTCTACTTTTTATGGTGATTTCTTTAAACACATGCCTTATGTTGGCTTGTAATGAACTGGTGTGTGCTACAAAACTGTTTACATGCACTACTTGAGAAATAAAACAAAGGCTTTACTATAATGACAAAAATAACATAAGAATCCATTGCGTTTTGCAGAAGAATATATTTTTTTTCACAAGAAAGACATACTTTTCTATTGTCTGCATTTAACGCTAAGCTGCTGTTAGATTGGGCCTGGCACTGCTGGTACAAAAGGGACTTTTTATGTGTCTTGGGGCTTGTTTATTTAATAAATCTAAATAACGATTATGTTTTATTTATGACAAAAGCTTCAGAATCTAAGATCATTTTTTGGCTGTTACTATGTTTTGTTATTACAGTATAATTAAAAAGTTGGTTCATGTTCTGACGGGACTAATTATATTAAAAAAGCTTTTTAAAGAACTCAGCTAGCATGGAAAGCTACTTTTTCTATGGACTAGTTTGGGGCAGGTCTGTGCAGGTTAGGTAGGTTACTTTCTAAAGACTAACATCCACAACACCGGCTTTCTTTAAACTAATTTCCTGACCTCTTTTGTACTCGCTCAATTAAAAACTACTCGTTGCTACCTGAAGGATCAAGGTTAACACCCATCCCAGATCCCCTGGCAACCTCCTCTCAACCACGACGTGTCAGCTTCTAAGGTAACTTTATTAGCAAAAGGAGGACATTTTAATAAAAAAACTGTCAGATTTCTAATCTGCTGTTACTAAGCAACTCATCATTAGCACTCTGCAGCTGGAACAAGAACTAGAATCACTATCTTCTAGTCATAGGATAACCCTGTGCTACAAGAACTAGAACCACTATCTTCTAGCCATAGAATAACCCTGTGCTTCAAGAATTAGAACCACTGTTTTCTAGCCATAAGATAACCTTGTGCTACAAGAACTAGAACACCAGTACTGTCTTCTAGACATGGGGTACCCCTGTGCTACACTTTTTTGTTGTCACATCGATACAATTGCAACTTTTGAAACTGAGAGAAATAGTTTAAGAGCCCACTGGGTTGTTGTTGTTGATTGTTAAAACTATTGGTCACAAATATTGTCCACACCTTCTAATTTGTTATACTTTGTTATATCACAGCCCTTTATAAAACAGCTTTACAGATTTTTCTAAATAAAATTATGATCTGGAGAATTATGTTGTTTTCATCTTTTGAAAAAGGCTGTCTTGGCTCATGAACATTGGATCACAATTACTTCAATAGCTATCATGTATTTCTAGTTTAGCACATTCCTGCAAATTGAATGATAAATGGCCTAACCTGTTATATAAGAAATAGTGTTGATACTCGCTGGCAAAGATCATTTACTGTGCTAGGTTCTGTGTGCTAGCATATGAAGAGTAAAAGGCTTTGAGGACTCTTTGTTTCTCACCTCGATGCATCCCCTTGCTGAAACGGGAGAAGACTTTCAAAAGACTGTTAGTTACCAG
The DNA here is from genome assembly GCF_902713425.1 of Acipenser ruthenus. Lineage (NCBI taxonomy): Eukaryota > Metazoa > Chordata > Actinopteri > Acipenseriformes > Acipenseridae > Acipenser > Acipenser ruthenus. The sequence goes on along the minus strand of NC_081190.1, from coordinate 4,500,641 downwards.
AATGGTATTTTGGGCAGCGAAACCAAAGCACACACCTTTCTGGGTACTTTAGGGTTTTGTTTTAGATCGTTTTATTTTAATAATGTTTTTTTTTATCCAGGTCACCTTGTTTTAACCTGCAGTCTGGGTTTTTTCTTGACAGAATGCTCTGGTCCGCTTGGAATGGAGGGTGGCATCATATCCAACCAGCAGATCACGGCTTCTTCTACACACCGTGCTCTCTTCGGCCTCCAGAAATGGTACCCCTACTTTGCCAGACTGAATAAAAAGGGCCTGGTGAACGCCTGGACTGCCGCCGAGAACGACAGATGGCCGTGGATTCAGGTAACAGATGGAAACCAAGAGCAAAAGGATCAAATAAAAGGGTGCTGCTTGGAATCTCATCTACAGCGCTGCTGTTAGACTGGGATTAACAAACATTACATACATGCAGCAGAGCACGTTCTAAACCTGAATGGATATTGGTTTGTTTTTCTGGCTTTCAATGAATCATGGTTCATTTCATACCTAGCAGATTGAGTTGATGTAGAACCTCATTCATCAACCTAATTCTGTCTTATATTTGTCTTATACTGTTGTATTCTCTAATAGTAAAGTGATCACTCACAGCCTGGTTGAGAATGTAATATCAAGATCTATTGCACATTACTTTTCAGAAAAAAACTCTAACACTTTACATTGAGTGTCTTTAATAGCTGTGTATTTACACAGTAGTTACTTAGTAAATAAATGTGTACTTACACATAATTACAATGTTATTATGCATAGCTACAATGTATGCAATAACCCTAACCCTAACCCTAAATCTAACCCTAATCCTAACCCTAAACCTAACCCTAACTCTAAACCTAACCACACCTCTAACCCTAACCATAAAACTTTTCTGATACAGTTGTGCACTTACATATAATGTGCAAAAAGATTTACATGTTAAGTACATTATAACTATGCATAATAACTTTGTAATGCTGTGTAAGTACACATGTATTTACTATGTAACTACTATGTAAATACACAGTGATAAGAGACACTAGTGTAACGTGTTACCAAAAAATAACTTTAATTTTATTATGCAACACATTTCATTTCTTATTTCATATTGCATTCAGATGAACTAAATATTAAATGATGTTACATGCCTATTATCACGTATTCCTATTATCAAGCATGTTCATTATAATGCTGTTCTATTCATGATACATTGTTTTGTTTGAACAACTGCTGCAGTGCTCCCAGATTAATGTGCGGTAAAAAGTCTAGATAGTTGATTTTCTGAAGAACCTCTTACCGCCCCTTTGTGTATTATATGTTTTTTTATTATTGGTTATGACTGTCTTCTTTGGGTTTCAGTGACCAGTTTTTCAAAGAGGATTGAAATCCAATAAACAGAAATCCTTCAGGTCACAAGAGAGTAACTGACCCAACCACACCCTGAATTGCAAGCACCTCAATACTGCCAGCTGTGAAGCTCTGTAGACTGCACACAGTTAAACAAGATAGGCTTGTTTTGTTGGGGCCAGGTAGTGGTCCAGTTATCTCTTACTCTGTCAAGCGATAACACAAACAGCATCTTCTTTAAGAGCACATATTAATGCTTTAATCTAGCTTTTGATTTTGTTCATTAAGGCCTACTTATACCCACTTCACCCCACCCCTACATGGGTAAAGACATGTTGTTGTTCCCTCTCAGTTCATCTCTAACAGATAGGAGTTAGAGAAAGAAGCTGCTGCTTTCATGCCATTTCCAATTGCCTTTTAATTACAACAGCCGTTTGCGATTCTGCGATTCAAATTAACCATGTATCTTGTTTTTAATGAGCCTAGTGTCAATAACCACATGCCACATTAATTAAACCTTAAATAGGTCATGCACATCCTCAAAGGATCGAAGAGTCAGGAGAGTAGACAGTTAACATAGCCTTGCCATGCTTTCAATAGAACTCCACTAATCTATTTTTACCAGTGCCCACTGTAGAATGTACCCTGTACCACTATTTGCACAGCAGGTATAATTGGTTTTATGTCTCAGTCCTTTCTACTTGCTGATTATAATTGTGAGTTATGATGATATTTTTTTCTGCACATTTGAAAGTGGGACCAGGTGTATGTTTGAAGCAAATGTTATTCGTAATATGTATATATACTGTGACGATCCCTGGGAGGGTGGGGGTCCCTCAGGGGTTAACTTGTGGGAGGGTGGTGGTCCCTCAGGGGTTAACTTGTGTGAATGGGTGAGTGGTTGAGGGGTAGGGGAAATGCGGTTGGGGGTGACTGACTTCAGTGCATGCTAGGAGTGGGAGGTGCAGTGTAGGGAGGAAGGGATGCGAGTGATTGGAGGGGAACAAGGGTAGAGTGAGGGTATAAATAGGGGGCACACTGCCCTCGACCCCTGTTCTTGGCAACAAAATGCGATGTATTAAGCTGTTGTAATTGAGGTTTTAATTGTACCATGTGGAATGACGGTTTTCAGCTCTGAACTTAAGTCCTGACAGGGGGTGCATAACTGTGAAGAGAACATGGAGAGTTTCCATATGCTTCTGGGGTTGTCTGTCTTAGTAATTGGTAACAGTGAGAAAATGTGTCACCATAGTATGTGTGGTAAAAAAATAAAACTTGAGATTTCTCAAACCAGTTCAGAAAATATCTTGAAGTGTGTGTAATATATATATATATATATATATATATATATATATATATATATATATATTAGTGCTGGGACGAACACATGATTTTCATGTTCGGATATTTGCTCATAATTTAAATATTCGTTCGGCTATTCGTTAGTTTTTCAAAAAGTAATAAAAGCCATTATATTGCTCTGAACTCAGGCAGAGACATCATAACAGCAGGGGCAGGGAACGTGGCCATGGCCCTCTGTGTGTGCCTTTATTTTACAGCAAGACCTTACACTATGTAACACGTTAAAATAGAAAAATATCCCAGGAGTAAAGAATAGGTTGTGTAGGACTTACTTTACCCCAGTGAATTAACTACAAAATAAAGGATGCCAAATAGCAGTTCAAGTTAAACGTTGTTTTGTTTATTCCTGAAATAAATAGTACATAAGGTTGACAATGCATTTGATTTTATTTCTTTCATTCCTTGCCATTGCCGTTTCTTCACAGTAATCAGTGGCCACCGACATGTTTTCATAAAGTAATAACATGAGGTTTACTTGTACCTTTGTAGCTGAACAAGCAAATGAAAACTGAAATTTAACTTTAAACACTTAACGTAAAACAAACATGGAAATTGCGTTGTAAAGTGAATGGGGAAAAAACTCACTTTTTTGGTTCTCATTTATTACATTCCACATAACAGAAAGTCACAACAAAATATATATAATAAATACAGTCTGTATAAAAATTACTACACAACATTTTCAGGAAGTTGGGTACTGTTTAAGCGAGGCATTTCAGTCCCATGAGATTCTGGCTCGCTCTAAAGCAGCAGTACGCATATTTTGTCCCAGATGGCTTTCCATAGAGCTCAATAAGGGTGCACGCACATAATCTGGTCTGTTTAATTTTTACTTTCTTAAACTTTTAAATAGAGGCTCAAAAGCTGCTGTGTTGATTCTGTGTTTTTTTAATATATATATATTACTCTCACATATCACACAGAGCTCTTTTTCATTTGCCATATTTTGAAACTGGCGCACAAATAAGTGCAAGGTATTTTTGTCATTTGTAGCGAATATGAACATCTCATTTTTGCTTCCGAATACATGTCAAAAAATATTCGCACTAAAGTGTTGTCCCAATAACGTATGCTAAATAATATGAATACCACATTTCCAGATATATTGTATTACTTGTATTGTAACACTTGAAATGTATTTGCTTACGATTGTAAGTCGCCCTGGATAAGGGCGTCTGCTAAGAAATAAATAATAATAATAATAATAATAATATATGGACACAATGTAAAGTGTAACATACACACAGGGGTCTCTACGACTGCCTCCACTGTTGTTAGAGATTTCATTCCCCGTCGGGGATAATAAGACTAAGGAGAAGTATAAATGGAGTGACTGCAATTAACACTTTCTTTCTGTGTTAAACACTTTTAAATATATCTACTCTAAGGGTTTGCCAAACAAAATCCATTTTCAAAAAGAAATCTTTTTTTGTGAGAATGTGTGAATAAAGTTTTAATTAAATTGTAGGTTGTCATGCCTGACACACAGTTTGGCAGTAACAACTGTGGTTGTGAACTGAAACACATATAATGTAAAAACATTTGATAATCTGGGGGGATTGTGGGGGAGGTACTAATGTGGTTTTTAAAAAAAAAGTATATGTAATTGCAGAGTACTGTGTTAGCAGTAATTGTTGGCAGTCTGAAGCATTCTGTTTCTTTGATGTTGTGGGATTGGAGCCTCTTACCTTCAGAGCCATAGTTGATTACCATAACTGTATATGTGATGTATAATTCAAGGACTTTGGGTTCATAAATTATTACAAAATCAGTGCCGCCACCCATGATGCATTATGATAACAGTTACAGCAGAGCACTTATTGAAACTGCTTATTTGAAGTCACAGCGAGTAAAAAGGTGTTTGATATATAGGAATGGAAAGAGATGTCTGCTTTACTGTAGACAATGACAGCTATTTCTGGAGCCCCATATCCATTTCCTTTGGATCCTGTGGTCTTCAACTACACTTTTACTAGCACTCTACACTTAACTGCCATTCCACTCTCTGATGACTTCATTGTTAACTGAAAACTGACAACATTCTGGGACTGTTATCATAAGAAAACAGGAATGTCTCCATTACTGAACACTAGCAATTAAATATATAGACCCCGTGTGACCTGGCACTAGCGAGACACATACAATTGAACGATATGACAAGAAAAAAATATATATTTACATCGCAATGAAATTGAGACCAGTCATTTAAGTTACCCACAATAATAATACAAATGAAAACAGTTTAAAGCCTTGGCTATCCTTACTCCTGCCAAAAGGTAGTGCAAGCAAAAACAATATTGATCAGCAGCACCAAGAATGCTGCTTCATCTGATTTAATAATCTATCAAGTGTGTGCTACTCAGTGGGGCAGGGCTGAAATTCTCAACAAAAAAGTGCAGGTACTCACATGCGCAGCTGGTTCACAATACATTTATGAAAACCTTAAAAAAGGACTGATAAAATATAACCAATTCATCGTAAACAAAGAAGCTGAAAATACTGAAAGCTTTGTACCCTTCTGCATGTATCACTCAGTTAATTCATCAGCTTTAGTAGAAGTAGGGTGACCAGATAGCAAGAGTGAAAAATCAAGACACTTTCAGTTGGTGAGGGGAGGAAAGAAACCTTGTGAACTATACTGCACAACGCAAGCAACGCAAACTACGCATCTTTCTTCTGTAGATAGGCTTTTTTATTCATTTGCCTTCCTGTGTGCATTGCGGTTAACTTTCTTGTTTACTGCTGTTGACCTGCTGTATTGTACGTAGCAGGTGGACAAAGTCAGTGCTGCATTGTTTTGATTTAGGTTGCTAAAATCTAATTTTCAGCATTAGACGTAAAATACCAAAAATGGACGACAAAGCAAAGTATATTTCGGCTGAGGATCGTGTCAAGACATTTCCCAGATAAACTGTACAATCAGATGGAGGTAATCTTGTAATGTGACTTAAAGAAAATACAATCAATTGCTATGACTTCAGAATCACACATTAAAGAAAAGGCTACTACAGAGGCTGCTGAACAGACTGTAAAACAAACAACAGCTTTCAGAAACAAACTGGAAAGTCAGCGCAGACAAAAAAAGTATTCCTGTGTTGGTTGTACCCAAGTTAAGCACTACAGGTACAATCAAGCACAGCTACCTCGGTTCAAACAACCTGCTGTTTACTTTTTAAACGCAGTAGAATTTTAGACCCGAATAGGCACGTTTTCTTTGTTTTTACTCGGTACTGATAAAAAAATTCCTGGATGGGACAAATAACATGACAACATACGTGCTGCATATATGGACTTTATTAAAGAATGCCAGATACATCTGTATAACTTGGCAAAGCTTTGCCTACACTTCCAACCGATTCAGTGGATGCAGACGTGCAGTCTCAATGTATGGGCGAATCCACACCAGACAGAGAATGTCGGCAGCAACTGTTGGGAGATGTTGCATGCTTGCCTTTTAACAAATGACAGCACTCTGTTTTAGTAAGGAAGCAAGTACCACTATTTTTAGGCTTTTATAGTGCTCTGAAATATTAGGTGTATTTAATGTTTAAACAGGTCCACGAAATGTCAGTGAAATCCTAATTATAACCCTAATCCTAATTGGATGACTTGACCATGGGCATATCATTGAATCCATTTTTTTCCATTTTTTTGCTTTTTAGTGACAGGCTCGTCGACAACACCAGCCATCATGACACTTTGCCAGTAAAACCGGACGCACAGACGCAGACATGAAAAACACATGACGCATACTGCATCATATGACTGCAGGTTAACGTGATTGGATAGCCGTATAGATGCAACACAAACAACTCACTCAAACAACACACTCTAAACCAGTATGCTGTTGCACCGCGAGACAGTACCGCAGCCACATATACAAAATTTCCTAACGAGAAAATAAAAATGTCACATTTTACGTCTGGGTTTTCAACGTTTACTCTAAAAATCGGGACAAATGGCGTCCCGACAGTACCTCGATCGGGACGTGGGACAAAGCCCCTAATATCAGGACGATCCGGATTTTATCGGGACGACTGGTCACCCTAAGTAGAAGCATTAGCTTCACCACATGGTAAAGGCCTCTGACTTGGTATGTTCTTCTCAGCTGAACAGTTTTACAACCTCACCACGATCAGGCCCATTCTCAGCACTTCCACAGTAGGTCTTTGACTCAACTAGATCCTTCATTATTAAATCAATTAAACAATTGATCTTATACTAATGAAGTTCATTATAAACATCATGAAGTGTCAGCCAATCAGGTTCTGAGTAGAGTAGTCTTTATTCTATGGTTATATTATTAAATATCTGTTAGGTTTAAGGTATCATTATCTGGGGTAGTCATTACTTTAAGATATTCAGCCTGTTGTTTTGTTGTCTGAAAACATTGCATTTAGTATTTTGTCACAATGTACTGAAACATATGTCTTTTATCTAATCTTGAATCTTGTTTAGTAGCTGAATGTATCAATTTAAACTTTAATTGTATACCTATGCAACAGATATCATCCAGTAAATAATACCCACAAACTCTCTACTACTGGGTTAAAGTGATGACTGAAGAGAGAAAAATTGAACTGGTTCCTTGGTCATCCAATTATGTAAATCCACTAGAGCAGAGAAAATTAAGTTGAAACTCCCTCTCAGACACACACACAAACATGTGCACAAAAAGACTAAATTGCAGGTCCAGCACTTTTCTCTTTATATGCTGCATCTGCCATATATTTCCCAATGTAATTAACTTTTTCTTGTGTTCAATTTAACAATAGTCCAAAAAGGCCCACAATCTAGACAGAAAAATTCAATTCAAAGAGTGTACAACATCACAGAGTCCTTAATCAAATTAAACACACCACTTATCCCCCAAATGTACCTGGAAATTGTAAAGAATCTTTTTTTTATTTTCCCCTGTATTCTTTTTTGTACTGCATCACATTCCCTTTATCTGAATACTTCAGCATTTAGTTGATTGTTTAGATCTGCTTACAATTTACAGCTTTCTCCACTCTGTTAGGGATAATTTACAGAAATGGCCTTCTCCCTTTTCACAAAGATTTAGGAGTTGAAGCCAAAGTGTAGAGATGCAACAAGTAATCAATTATAGATTGCAGTGGCTTTTATTTTTCTGTCGTCTTTGGAAAATGATTCATCACAGAAGTCTCGGTCACAGCAGCTATTATTATTATTATTATTATTATTATTATTATTATTATTATTATTATTATTATTATTATTATTACTATTATTATTATTATTTATTTCTCAGCAGACGCCCTTACCCAGGGCGAGTTACAGTCATAAACAGAAAATATATTTCAAGAAATACTGTACAAGTATTAATACAATTAAGATCAAAATAAAATACAATGACTTCAGTTCTAGTAAGTACAAGTATAAGACAAAATACGATTCAATATCGGAGCAGATAACAGTGTCAGTGATAGTTACATCAGGATACGATTAAATGCAAAATACTACAGATTGAATAACACTTGTGGAAGATTACAGTACAGTACTCTGTAAAGTACAGGATTAAATGCAGTAAAATACAGAGCAGATGAGTGCAAGTAAAGTGCTTTAAGGAAGAGTGATAGGGTCCAGAGGGAAAAGAGGAGTTCTACAGGTGCTGTCTGAAGAGGTGAGTCTTGAGGAGGCGCTGGAAGGTGGTCAGGGACTGGGCAGTCCTGACATTTGTAGGAAGGTCATTCCACCACTGCGGGGTGAAGGTGGAGAAGGAGCAGGCTCTGGAGGCAGGGAGCATAGAGGAGGTACAGCCAGTCTTCTAGTGCAGGAGGAGCAGAGAGATCGAGTGGGTGTGTAGGGAGAGATGAGGGTCTGGAGGTAGCTGGGTGCAGTCTGGTCAAGGCATCTGTAGGCGAGTAGAAGAGTCTTGAACTGGATGCGAGCGGTGATCGGGAGCCAGTGGAGGGAGCGGAGCAGTGGAGTTGCGTGGGAGAAGCGAGGCAGAGAGAACACCAGGCGAGCAGCAGAGTTCTGGATGAGCTGGAGCGGATGGGTGGCAGACGCAGGGAGGGCAGCCAGGAGAGAGTTGCAGTAGTCTAGGCGGGAGAGTACCAAGGCCTGGACAAGGACCTGGGTGGCGTAGTTGGTGAGGAAGGGTCAGTTTCTTCGTATGTTGCTCAGGAAGAATCGGCAAGTGCGTGCCAGAGTGGAGATGTGCTGGGTGACTCAGAGGTTCTTAGCTGAGGAGGAGGGAGTGTGGTAGATTCCAGAGGAATGGAGATAGAGAGATCAGAGGAGGAGGAGGAGGGAAAGAAAAGGAGGTCAGATTTAGAGAGGTTGGGGAGGGGAGGGTCGAGCAGGTCGGGAGGTGAGGGGACAGAGGGAGTCGAGGGAGGAGGAGAGGGAGGAGAAGAGGGTGGAGGTAGCAGAGTCTACAGAGAGTTGGGAGAAGGAGTCGATATGAGGGAGGTGAGAGAGAGCGGTAGAGGCAAGGACAGAGGGAGAGAGAGAGCGGAGGTTATAGCGAGAGGTGACAGTGGGGGTAGGAGGAGCAGGGAGAGATGGGAGAGACAGAGAAAAATAGATGAAATAGTGATCAGATAGGTCCAAGGGGGTGACAGAGAGGGTGGAGGGGTAGCAGGCCCTGGAGAAGGTGAGGTCCAGTTGATGGCCAGCTTTGTGGGTAGGAGGGGATGGAGAGAGACAGAAGTTGAAGGAGTGAAGGAGAAGGAGGAATCCGGCAGAGTGGCTGGGGTTGGAGTGATGGATATTGAAATCACCTAATAGGACAGTTGGGTTAGACAGAGAGGGGAGGGAGGAGAGTAGATAGTCGAGTTCATCGAGAAAGTGAGCGAGAGGTCCAGGGGGACGGTACAGTATAATTAGTAGGAGTTGACAGTGAGAGGTTAGTTGGACAGCATGAAATTCAAAGGTGTTAACAGAGAGTGAGGAGAGGTCGGGAGGGGACAGAAAAGAGTAAGGAGGGAGAGAGGAGAAGACCAGTCCCACCTCCCCGTCCAGTGAGACGTGGAGTATGGGACAGGACATAGAGAGAGAGGACAGGGCGGCAGGAGTTACAGTGTTATCAGGGGGCAGCCAAGTTTCAGTGAGAGCAAGGAAATCGAGAGAGAGGTGGGAGGCAAAGGCAGAGATGAAATCCGCTTTGTTAGCAGAAGAGTGACAGTTCCAGAATGCACCAGAGAGAGTGCGAGGGGGGAGAGGGTGAGAGGGGGGAGAGGGGGAGAGGGGGGGAGAGGGGGAGAGGGGGGGAGAGGCAGAAAAAGTTGAAGAAGAACAAGAGTCCTGCTATCCTAGATAGCTTTCTGTTACAGTATTGAACCCATTAGTGATAATAAGTTATCTGGCAAGCAGTAGGCCTGTAAGAAGAGCCAGTGTTTTTGTTGTTCAGATTAATACCAGATCAGCCCAGGACGTAGCCTGACGAACAATAATTCCTTTAAGATCAGATAGCCCTACATCAGACGCCAGAAAAGCACTTCGGAAAGAGGCTTTGAACATGAAAATCTTATTTCGAGATATACGCGGGAAGACACGTCTCAAATAAGATCCTTTATTAAAATCATCACCACTTTCCTTGCAATACAAGGTCACTAGTGGCATTCCCTATTTAAAAATAATACGTCTTTAATTAACTCTGTACACATAATTTATAAAATAGTTTCCATGCACATTCTGTGAAATACGATACTTTGCCCGTGACACTGCCATGCATTTTAAAGAAAATGTCAGCGTTTTTCACAGGGCCTTATTTATAACCAATTTAAATATAATTAGTTGTTTCTTATTATTATTCATTGCAAATATACACTGTATCTGTGAATCCTCAGTGAAAGATGAGAGTTCCATCAACACTTCTGATGCACGGGCAGTTCCGTCCTACTTAAATCTGCAGTGTGTTTGCATTTCACAAGAGGAAATAAGCCATTGCAATCATCCGTGTGCTACTGCTTGATGTTTGACTGCACAGTTCTCCAGTTATCTGGCATCCACTTTTCTGGAGGTGTCGGTGTTGAACATTTTGTAAATAATTTAGGTGGTAAAGAATCATTCATTTCCCTCAGGTAGCAGCCCTAAATGGACCTGAAATTCAGGTACATTATATATATGGAAGTGTTTCCAGGCAACAATGATAGGAACTGTTTCTCTGCACCTGTTATCTATTATTGTAGTGTTTATTCTTTCATACTGAGGCGCTATAGAACTGAATAGCTCTTCCAGCAGTTCTTTTTATAACACTGTACAATTTGTATGCTGTAAAGTTGAGACAGGTGGCTAGGTGTGCAGATTCTATAAACAGTAAATAGTGCAACAATTCTCCTGTTCTGATAACAGAGCCATTGGGCTTTATTCACACACCGTTTAACTCGTACTTTATTTATTCAAACTGTTATTCATTGTGTCTAATTGCTATAGTTTCTATTGTGTTATTCCCAGCACGCTTACAGTTTAAAGACAATTATTCAAGTCAGTCAGTGTAATTCTGTGAGATTTTCACTGCATGTCATTCTTCAGGCTGTGTGTTTTTCGAAAGTTATCTTAGGGGTAAACTTCAGAGTAAACTCCAAACCGTCTTAACAAGTAGCTGATAAAATTGGGTATTTCTGACATCCACTTGAGTGTTGCAGAGGGACAGGTCCATAGTTACACACTGATGTCATTGATTCTAATAGGTATATGGATGCAACAGAGGTAGTGTAAAGTAGTAGATTTTAAAAAGTCTCTAGGATTAAAACAGTAAATTCTATCTAAACAGCAAGGAGAATGTTAGTTAAGATCACTCTGATATAGTATTTTCTCCCAGTACCAAGTCGTTCTTTAAATTGTTCCATTCACATTACTCTTCCTCAGAGAGACATGCAGAAACCATGTGATTGTATCTTGCCATTTAGCATGTGCTGATCAAGCAACTGATTCCCTTGTATTTCCTTCTAGATAAACTTGCAGAGAAGAATGAGAGTTACAGGACTGATAACTCAAGGAGCCAAAAGAATCGGGAGCCCGGAGTATATAAAATCATATAAAGTAGCCTACAGTGACGACGGGAAGACCTGGAGAACGTACAAAGTTAAAGGCACTGATGAAGACATGGTAAGCAGAGGACGCTTTTCTCCAGGATTATTATTATTATTATTATTATTATTATTATTATTATTATAAACAGGGAATACACACGGCATATGTCAATAGACTTAGCTAAAACACTAATTTACAGATCAGTCCCGGTAACACAGTAATACAGAGGAGTGAACAGACTAAACCAAACAATGTTACAAAAGCTATAAAAATAAAAGATCTTTAGCGCATTATCGAAAAGCCAACACAAACCCTTTAAAAAACGAGGCTGTCATCTACAAAGAGGCAATAACCAAGTGATCTAAATTATTAGAAATACACAGAAAATTCATAAGCTACTTTAGGTTGAATGATTCCACTGTCAAACCCCACCGTAAAACTGGCAAAAGGTGCTATTTTTCACTGGCTCTGGTGCTCCACCGGGTTACTGAGATAAAATCTCCAGGGGCTGTTACCTCAGTGCTGTGGCCCCTACTGGAGGACAGGACTGGTTTTTGTCCTACCAGGACCGGTAGCTTGCCAATATCTGCTACTGAGCTCCTGGGTATAAAGAGGCAATTAGCTTGATGGACAGCCACTAACCTTCAGTTATCCTGAGCTCTTGTGGGGAGGGAAAATATTTGGAAATTATACTATACACTATCTACTGGGAATAGTTAACGTGCTAACACAGTTGATGCCACAGTAAATATTGATTTGTTTTATTGTCTGGCAATACATTTTTATTATTATTCATGATAATCAAAATATTCCAGCATTTACATTGCATGTTCAGTTGTTTCTTCCTAGGGGTTTGACATTACCGTGATCCTGTTTAATTCGTTTTTCAGTAATTAATGTGTTTGCTATTTGACTTTTTTGTAGATTGATACTAAGTGCAAAAAACCTGTAGGTCATACAGCTTACCAATAAAAGATTGATCTCCCACTTCTAAGTGCTATAGCCATACAATTTTGAAGCATCCATTTAATATTATAAATAGACAATCAGAATCTTAGAGGATCAAGGGGGGGGGGGGGGGTAATCATAATTGTATATCTTAGCACAGTAGCCACATTCAGCACGTAGAATACTGTGTTATCATCCTAGGTATGGTTAGGGTACAACTACAGCAGAACTTGGCAGCTGGAGTTCTGACATGCACAAGCCCTCCACTGGCAGTGAAATTACATATTGATTGTAAGATTATTTCTCCTGACTTATAGAATTGTCCCACTCCCATCTTTCATATATGATCGTAATTTATGTCCCAAGCTGCTCAGCCACAGCTGTGCAGTTAATGATCCCCGCTGTTTGTCTTTTTTTCTCAACCCGTCTTTACCTGGCTTTGAGCTGCTTGGAGCAAAGAGATCCTAAGTGTCTCCACTGAGCAACCTTCCTCATTCCTCAAGTCATGTGAACCTGTGACCCGCCCCACCTACTGTCTCTCTCTATATAAATATAGAATAGTTGGCGGTGGCTGAGTTGCCCCATATTATTTGAATGTAATGAGGAAGGCTGTTCAGTCCCAGCAATTATAATTCTCTAGACAAGCTCAAAATGAATTAAAGACAATAGTAAAGGTAATTTATTAAAACATTTAAATGGCATTTGAAGCAAATTCCTTTTTCTTAAAGGTTGAAATGCCGCTTGGTTTTGGTAAGTATTTGGTGGGTTTGAACAGGTTCCGATATGTGGTGGAATGCCTGCCAATAAAGGTCACAATATAAATGCATTTTTAATTAATTGGTTGAATTCACAAAGCTTGATCCATGCGCTGGCTCTCTCCTCGTAATATCAACAACAACAAATTACATTTATAAAGTGCTTCTTTATTCCGAGGCACCTCAAAAGCGCTGTTGAGAAATGTAATAATCTGGAATTCCAAAGATGCCTTTTAATAAAAAAAACCACAAATCAAATTAAGCAAAGGCCTGACTAAATAGATCATTGGTAACAGAACAGTGCATTTTGTTTTTCAGATCTTCCGAGGAAATGTTGACAACAACACCCCCTTTGCCAATTCCTTCACTCCGCCTGTGGAAGCCCAGTATGTAAGACTGTACCCACAGGTCTGCAGAAGACACTGCACCCTCAGAATGGAGATGCTTGGCTGTGAACTGACAGGCACGTTTGTTTGTTTGTTTGTTCACTCACTGTACACTGCAATGTCAGTCACTACTCAATAATTCAATTAATATTTTTATGATGTTCTAATACGGAAACAGAGAATCTCAAAGAATGTTTTAGTGTGGAGAAAGGCCCACCCAACTCTAGGAAAAAAAAAAGCTTTTCTTTACCTTCTCTGCACTCAAACACCTGCTTTTCAATTGCAGTAACCAGAATGATAAATGTGCCTAATTAACAGCAGTTATTCTTTAGGTGTCAGCACCATTGATGTATATTTTCAAAAAGAATGACTTTTAAAAACATGGGACTTGTTTTAATATTTCACTGTAATTGAAATAGGGTGCTTTGTGGCCCAAGGTTATGACAAACAAATATTCACTAGATCGTCTCATGAGTGTAATTCTGAGTGTATAATGTGTAAAACAGCAGTCAGGTTCCTGTTTTAATTACCTAAATGACAATTTTATATATAAGGTAGACTTTTGCTAATCAAAACCAATGTTTAGACCAGACCATGTTGAGAGTGCTGAACATAATCTGTACCATACCAGAAAATGTCTTGCCTTGTTATAGAATTATGATATCTAAGTTTGTACAGCTGTTTCCAGAATCTGGGTTAGAGAACTATGTTTCGAGTTGTTCTGGAACATGGCTAGGAAATATTTGTTTGACAGGTAATGAGAGCTGGTGCAAAGAAACTGGTACCCCTTGTACTGGATCCAGTATGGGAAGCCTTGATTCACAATGCTGCCATGAGTTGACAGCTAAGGGAAGTATATTTGGCATCCATAACGTCAACACTGAATCATAAATTCTGAGTCTAGTAGACAAATGTTTCGACAAAATAGCCCTTCCATTGGTTTAAAAAATGTCAAGGCTGTAGAAGAACACAATGGCCATGGAACTTGCCGACATGCAACCATTGTATCTTATAGTAAAACTGTATAATTTATTTGTCCCCAGGCTGTTCTGAGCCATTAGGGATGAAAACGGGTCATATCCAGGACTATCAGATAACCGCCTCCAGCATCTTTCGAACTCTCAACATGGACATGTTTACTTGGGAGGCCGGCAAAGCCCGTCTGGATAAGCAAGGCAAAGTCAATGCATGGACCTCAGGGCACAATGACCAGTCACAGTGGCTACAGGTAGGATACTTTTCCAATCTTAAAAATGAATAGGTTTCATAGCAACAAGCCTCGCTCAGAGTCCAGGAGCAGTTGATGAATCTAGCCCATTAATGTTAAAATATGTCCCTAATATTAGGTGGATTTGTAACAACTCCCAGGCACTCTTTTGTGGTAATCAGTACAGTGACCATTAGATTGAAGGTTTGCTAGACATCTTTGCTAGATTCTGTAGGAATGACGGGAATAGGGTGGCTTCAGATTTAACTGATTGGGGGTACTAATTGTGAGCAAGCTTCATCAACCAAGTGGGACTTATTTCAGAACATTTTAGTATGGATACTGAAGTACTGTATTGTATGTACAATACATTTAGCGCCATATAGGAAAGAAAAAAGGGTAAGAAACTATTATTTTAAAGCTGGGACTTACCTTCTGTCATAAAGGGTGTGATGTAAGTATAGGCGCAGTGCAAATAATTGTGGATGCAAAATTCATGTTGCATTGCGGCCAAGCAATTATTTTGCACTGCGCCCTATGTAAGCTTAAGAGCAATGCAAATTACTCAACAAGCACCAATAATGATCCACAATTATGATCATGAGGGTCTCAATGAGTGCATTGGTCTATTTAGCAGGTGCACTTGCAGAGTTTGGAGTACAGAATGCAGTAGTCACTGTATGACATTTGTGGAGTATGAAAATACAAATAAAAAAAATATGCCAGAGGAAGAGCAGCAAATACCTCTTGACACACAGAAAAGAAAAGAAAAGTTTTCTGAGAAGGAGCTGAGAGTTCATACAGCTGAGGTCACTCAGAATGAAACAGAGTTGTTTGGAAAAGCCTCAGCCAACATCAGTTATGCAGTATCCTTAGTAGGGGTGGTACATAGAGCCATTATCTGTATCTGTATCTGTATTCGTGCCCATGCTATTCGTTATTTATTTATGAATTCGGGTGTGTATTTGTCAAACCGGAAGTGGGCGGGGCAAAATCGAGGCAAAAAAATAATGCAACAATGTGCAGTTTTCAATGCAACACACATGCAAACTTCACTTCTACTGTGTATAATATATACTGTGCAGTCCAGTCCTGTGCTGTATTTTGTAACAAAGCTCTACTATAAGTAGGGCTCTTCGTTTTTTTTTTGTTTGATGACGTAATGTCCCTTTAAGTTTGTTTTGAGCCGACATAATTTCTTAGTAAAAACGAAGAGCCCTAACAATAAGCAATGGGACCACAATAACCACTAACAATAAGCAATGGGACCACAATAACCACTAACAATAAGCAATGGGACCACAATAACCACTAACAATAAGCAATGGGACCACAATAACCACTAACTAATAAAAGAAAGAATGCAGAAAGGTGATTTTTTTATCGTTTGTGCTATTTTAAAATGAACAGTAATGATAATAGATAAACAATATTTGGGATTTTTAAGGCTCGTGATCTGACAACAGTTGTCATATGTGCAATAATTTCCACAAATGTATTATGTTCCCATGAGCAAACCAACATCTCTGCATGCGTGCAAGCAAAATTTACATACACTTGCAGTTCTGTCCAGTTTACTGCACTTTATATAAAGATCTACTAAAAACAACTATTTACAGTAATCATTAACAACATAGTGGAATTAACGATAATGTATTATATATATATATATATTTTTAAAATCAAATAAACTTTTCTAAAATGTCTTGCCCTTCTTCTCCGAACGTGTTCCTCCCTGTCCTCAACAAGAGCCAAGTGTTGCCGCATCAGGAAGTGTACCACAGCCAATTACAGGTCTCTGTAGGTGTATACTTTTATACAGCTCTTAGTTACTCGCTTCTACAGTGGTTTGCACCATGTAAGAAGTGTTTGGAGGGCCAACAATTGCCTACGTGCAAGGCAAAATCCTTACATCACATCATAATATTTACCCCCGCTTAGTATCCAGATCCCACCCAATTCTATACTCTTGTCTTCATTTGAATGCATGTCGATATAATTTTGATGGATTAATGGTGGCAAAGTGCAAATTTGATAGTGGGTGCAGAACTCCATGTGAACACCATTCTTTACATACGCCACATTTTTTGAGACTGGTAGAATCAGACTTTACGGCTGCTAAACTCGATTTACGGCAGCATTATGGGAGTTTTGCACCCGCAAATCACTTTACGCATATCCTTACATCACCCCTAAAGTGTCTTTTCTCCTCCTCTCCTCCGGCTCCTTTGCAGCTTCCTTTCGGGGGTCAATGTATAACTGATTGTCAGATACAATATTCTAGTAATAAGTGACGTCAGCACAAATACCATGCAACATGCGAAGCATAGAGTAGTCAAAATGAATGAGATAAGTAGCTTACTGAATAGCCTGGAATCAACTCTTCCATTTACTACAAGTATTTCACGTGGTTCATTTAAAGTACTTGAAACAGCAGCAGTAGAAAAAACCAGATATTCCGGGAAACGTCCAAGGGTGAACGAGCAAGTAAAGTTTTTTATAAGACGCCTGAGCTAATAAGATATCAATGGACATGAGTGGTGTACAGCTATGCACACTAACATATTGTTATACTGTATGATGAAGATGACAAGGAACCCTTTCCTGTCAAGCAGTGTGCCTGGAGACAAGAACAGCTGTATTTTGCAACAGATTAAAGGCCTTTCGGGATGCATTTGGGTGCAGTTTTCTTTGTCTATTGTAGCTGCCTCCTGATTTCTGTCCATGGTCGGAAGCTGTGTTGTTGCTGTTGAATTCCTCCAGTGTGTTGTACGGATCTGACTGGCAAGCCTGAAGTGCTAACGTTGCTTAAGTCTGGATATGCTTGTCATCTTTAACTTGGCAGGAAGCAACTTGCAGGCATTCTTTCTGCTTGATCTATGAGAGACTGGCATTTTGTGGTTTATACTAATTTAGTTTTTGTTTTGTTTTGCTTTGGTTAAGAATTGTGTTTATTAAACAATATTTACACTTGAATGGTTTTCGCTCCCTCTAAGCTCTGTATTCGATATTGTAAGTCCTCAACTACACTTAGATCCACAGAAATGAATTGAAAATAAGAACCACTCTGCATTCTCATTAAACTTTATTTGCCAATCTAAAAGCAAATTAAAAAAAACAAAACCAGTTATTTCACCAGATGTTCAATTTAACAGGAAATAACTTCTTCTCCCCTGCAGAGTCAATCTGCGACAGTTAACAAGTTCATGCACAGTGTGCGAAAAATGACACAGTGCTGTGACCTGTGAGCATGACAAAACAATCAAATTAGGGAAAGTGATAGATTGTGTTTGAGCTTTTTCAAATTATACTGAGCATTAAAAGAAACTTACCACTTATATTTGAGCATCAGAAGAAACGTATCACTTATATTTGGATCAAATTCACTAGATGTGATCGAAAAATTACAAACTCTGTTTTAGAACAGGTGCAGTGACTTTTTATTGTGCTGATTAACAATTGACCTCACGAAGATGCTGCAAAATGATCTGTCGATCTTGGGCAGGTGTTGTGACTCTTGGTCTCCCAGTTCATGGCCTGTCATTGACACAGTGTGTCTGGTTATACCACCTCGCCAGGTTTGAAATTGCTGGCTGTGAGCACCCAAGACGGCGAGCCACAGTACGCTGCCCTAGTCCAGCCTCCAACATGCCGACTGCACGAAGGCACTGCTCTCTTGCCAGACATGGCATATTGTTTTTTTTTTCTGTGATTTTCTTTATTGCTTTTATTCAAGCTTGCAATTCAACAGATGACATTACCCCATACCAAGTGTCCGATCAACTGTCTCACTTATTATTATTGTTATTATTTGTTTATTTAGCAGACACCTTTATCCAAGGCGACTTACAGAGACAAGGGTGTGTGAACTATGCATCAGCTGCAGAGTCACTTACAATTACGTCTCACCCGAAAGACGGAGCACAAGGAGGTTAAGTGACTTGCTCAGGGTCACACAATGAGTCAGTGGCTGAGGTGGGATTTGAACCGGGGACCTCCTGGTTACAAGCCCTTTTCTTAAGTGCATATGTGATTAAGTGCATATGCTTCAGTCATAGTCACTCAAGCGTGTCATGGTCAAGGATGAATGATCGAGTGATTAAAAATAAACCAAAAACATTTTATCAATGTCCATCATTTATATGCCTTATTTTTTCCAAAATAAATGTGTTATAATAGTGATACGTTTCTTTTGATGCTCGGTATATATTGAGCTACATTTCTCTTAATATTATACAAGTATAGTGAAATGTTCCCATTTGTTGTTTTGCTGGGGTTGACACTTGAAATGAAAAAGAAAGACTGAAAACAAGAGATTGCTTTATCCTAGTGTTGTACCAGGTGTTATGTTTTAAAATAAAAAATAGATTTCTTACAAAATTATACATTTCAGACCTATATGATAAATGGATCTACAACTATGGCCAAACGATTTGCATAACCCAATAGAATTAACTAAATTTGTGTCATCAAGTCAAATATAACCTGCTGATTAATGTTACGTTAACATATTGAATTATATACTGCTTTGTAGTTTTCTGTTTACATATACAAAAAACTGACAAAAAATTGAAAAATGTGACATTTTGAAATCTAAGATTGAATACTGCACTACTATTATGGCTTCTGGTAGACTGTTGTGATATAGTTTTGAAATTTCTTTGATATAAATTATATTCATATAGTTATTTGTGTTATTATGTCTCAATCATAACATTCTAGGTGATGCAAAACTTTTGGCAATAGCTGTAAATGTGTGTATCATATGGATTTTTTGGGTTTTTGTTAGCTATAGTCTCTTTAATTGGTGACATATATTGTATTTGTCTACCTGCATGGCATTTAGAAAACATATTTTGCTGAACCAAAATGCTCATCTGGAGCTAGCAGTGCCAAGAAAAGGTCAATCGTTCTTGTTAAGCAGTGGTGGACAGGTTTAACCTCTCAAACAGAGTCATTGCAATCCTGTTCAAGCCTTTTCAGTCTCTTTAATTAATAGTGTTGGCAGGCATAATGCCTATATGAATGCAATTTAAAAGTGCAATTCTGAGCTTGATATTTAACAGCTACAAGATCTAT
The DNA here is from genome assembly GCF_902713425.1 of Acipenser ruthenus. Lineage (NCBI taxonomy): Eukaryota > Metazoa > Chordata > Actinopteri > Acipenseriformes > Acipenseridae > Acipenser > Acipenser ruthenus. The sequence goes on along the minus strand of NC_081190.1, from coordinate 4,480,563 downwards.
AATTAGGAGCACCAAATGCCAGCCATCACATTTGACAAGGTGTCCTCTGCAGCATGAAAGTAGAAAGTAATGTTTGAAAGAGATCTGGCTTCATAATTGTGTTTTAATATTATTATTATTATTATTATTATTATTATTATTATTTATTTCTTAGCAGACGCCCTTATCCAGGGCGACTTACAATCGTAAGCAAATACATTTCAAGTGTTACAGTACAAGTAATACAATAAGAGCAAGATAAATACAATGACTTTGGTTCAAGTAAGTACAAGTGTGACAAAATACAATTCAATAGTACAGCAGATAACAGTGACAGTGATAGTTACATCAAGATATGATTAAATACAAAATATACAGATTAAACACTTGGCAGATTACAGTACTCTGAAGTACAGGATTAAATGCAGTAAAATAGGTGGCAGATAAGAGCAAATAAAGTGCATTTAAGGAAGGGTGATAGTGTCCCAGGGGAAAAACAGGAGTTCTACAGGTGCTGTCTGAAGAGGTGAGTCTTAAGGAGGCGCCGGAATGTGGTCAGGGACTGGGCGGTCCTGACATCTGTAGGAAGGTCATTCCACCACTGCGGAGTGAGGGTGGAGAAGGAGCGGGCTCTGGAAGCAGGGGAGCGTAGAGGAGGTAGAGCCAGTCTTCTAGTGCAGGCAGAGCAGAGAGGTCGAGTGGGGGTGTAGGGAGAGATGAGGGTCTGGAGGTAGCTGGGTGCAGTCTGGTCAAGGCATCTGTAGGCTAGTACAAGAGTCTTGAACTGGATGCGAGCAGTGATCAGTAGCCAGTGGAGTGAGCGGAGTAGTGGAGTAGCGTGGGCGAAGCAAGGCAGAGAGAACACTAGGCGGGCAGCAGAGTTTTGGATGAGCTGGAGTGGACGGGTGGCGGACGCAGGGAGGCCAGCCAGGAGGGAGTTGCAGTAGTCTAGGCGGGAGAGTACCAAGGCCTGGACCAGGAGCTGGGTGGCGTAGTTGGTGAGGAAGGGTCTGATTCTTCGGATGTTGCTCAGGAAGAATCGGCAAGTGCGTGCCAGAGTCGAGATGTGCTGGGAATAAGAGAGGCAGGGGTCCAGGGTGACTCCGAGGTTCTTAGCGGAGGAAGAGGGAGAGAGTGTGGTAGATTTCAGAGGAACAGAGATAGAGAGATCAGAGGAAGGGGAGGAGGGAAAAAAAATATGATGTGGATGCATGCAATGAGGTGTGTGCTGCTTTTATGGCAAAATGAAGTGGGTGGTGAGGCGGTCTGAACGCCAAAAAATTACAACCACAATGTAAGTGTTATCTGATGTATGGATGCCAATCTACCCATTGTATCCAGGAGAAAAATACGGCTGTACCTTTTTTGTTTCATTGTTTCAAAATCCTTGACCCATGCCATAATCTAATATGTTTATTATTAAATAATAACATAGGTACAGTATGTGTGGAACTTTGATAGCAGAGCTGTTAATGACCATGCAATACATTGCAACAGGGTAAAAAAAAAAATGGTTAATACTAGGGTCCATTACATTGAACAACTTAGCATGCACTCACAATGCTGTAAATATACTTGCAATTTTTAAATAAAATCTGCACAAATGTATTCCTGCATGATCTTTAAGGCAGCTCTTATTAGCAAATACTAATACTAACAAACTCTCTAAGCATGTTGTCACAGAAGCCCTGCTGCTTTATTGCTTGTTTCCTTTAGTTACCCCTACTGTTAGATGCTAATCATATAACTTTATTTCAATACAATCTACATATTTTAGTTTACAACACAGAGATCTATGATTCAACTGTATTAGACACCCAACAGGATTTTGGAATCTGAAAACAAGTAATCTCTTTGGTTACTACACAGGTTATTAAGTGCCTCGTACAGAACGAATAATTTAAAACGTGAGCACATGATATATATACGAAAGAAAGAGAAGAGAATTTGTACTTTTTACTTTTTAGTTTCAGCGGGGTGTGTGCAGTTTTTCCCCATTGACAGGATTACAGTGTAGGCACCTGTATGTACTGTATGTACCAGCACATCCCACATAGATAGGTATTTAAGCAATACCTATGGAGTCCATCAAGTGTATATAGAGGATACTGAATGATCATTCATGGTATACCGTTTTTATTCACCACAGCTGGATGTCCCAGTAAATCACGAGCCCCAACAGGGTGAGTGGTTTATATAAGGACCTACGCCTAAGGGGAATAAAAACCGTATGCCACGAATGATCATTCAATGTTCTGTTTATACCACAAGTATATGTTTAAAATAAATAGCAATAAAATGTGTACATTGTTTATATTAAATCGATTAATTCAGGGATTATTTTACCTGACCGATCTTTACTTTCATTGTCAGCAGACTGTGCTTCGACGTGGATTAATTTCGAACCCTGTTCATGGCCTCTTTGCAACCGTCTTCAGATAGAACCTTGAGCTCAGTCTGTCAATTGACATCCTCTCTGTTGTTTCCTACCTTTATCGTTTTTAATGAAGGGGCTACAGGCTGCTCAGATAAGTCAGACAGTCAGATAGTAACTGGCATTTCTTGACTAAACTCTGTTGCTTCCTACCATTACCGGTAGCAAGTAAAGGGCTACAGGCTGCTCAGATAAGTCAGATGCAGGTATTTCTTAACTAAACTCATTCTCAAGGAAGTTGGAGTCAAAATCAAAACAACAATAGAAATTTGGAATTATTTCTGACATTTTAAAGTTGTTATAAAACACATATAGGTGGCAGTATTGTTTGAAGTACTGACATGCAGCTCCGTCCTGAATTTCAGCAGCACTCCACTGGATTGGAATGGAAACAAAGACACATTCAAAACTAGACCCAGTAAGCATGTTATCCCACTCATGCTATCCACTCCTGTTATCCCACTCCAGTGAGATAACGAAAATATATCCCACGCTAGATATACCCACTCTTGTGGTATAAAGAGAGATAACTGTATTCCTGGGTGGTTGAACAACAGAACCAAAGGGTACTTTATTTTTTATTCAAGCGGTGGCACCTATTGTGTTAGAGTTCACTTGTGTATCTTCTAATTATGCAATTTTCCCTTTTAAACGTTTAATATTTAATGTGAGGATCAATAAGTGACACAGAAAGTAGAAATTGTTGGTCATTATACTCAAGCATTTTGGGATGTCTAGGCATGCAAGTTCCAGATACATAATATTAGACTATGTTACTTGAGAGAGACAGGAGCAGGTGACACCTAATCAAATGACAGCTAAGGTGTGTTCGTTTGCAGCATTGTCTTGTTTGCATTTTGGGGAAGGAATCTTGTGCTGGGACCCCGCTGTTACAGGCAAAAAATTAAAGTGCTGTAGCCGTTCATAAAATGAGAATCATCTGAAACCAAAACCCTGTTCTTCAAGTGGAGATGAATCATTGTGACATCATGGTTATTCAGTATCAGGATCATGGCTGCTTGTGTGGGTATGGTGACGTAGTGATTATGGACTGGCCACTGGTCCTGTCTGTTAAGGGGAGAAGAAGAAGCCACCACCCTCTGAAAGAGGAAATGATCTGACGATGCCAGATCAGCAGGGTGGACCATGACAAAGCTACGTACCCCCCACCAAGGGGACTGCATGCATTAAGGTGGCAGTTGGGGAGGTGGAGGGTAGGATTACAACTGGGATTGTGACGGCAACCCCCAGGTGAGTTTACCTGAGATTTATATAGGAAGTGATCTAATGGGCAATTATTCAATAATCCTAGAGAGAGAGCAATCATTCAATAATCCCTTCCTCGAATATCAGCCTGAGCTTCCATGTAGTGCAGATCTGCAGAGAGTATAATCAAACACATAGGGCAACATGCTGTGAATGAGGGTGCAATGCATTGTACAAAGTTTGGCTTTTATACAATCTCAAAATGTTTTGTTGGTTTAGGGAGAGTATAAACATCTGCTCTGTAGAACGTTATTGTATAGTTTGGCAAGGAGAGAGCACAATGTTACCAAAAATGTGCCCATATTATAACTGAAATGAATAGAAGGCAGGTATTGTTTAAGTATACTGGTTGGAAAAGGAATGCGTTGAAAGATGTTTTTTTTGTTTTTTAACTTAATTCGTGGATGGTGGGAAATATATCTCAGTACATCTTGATGTGAGAAACACTGGGAATGTGGTGAGAATGGGGGTGTCAGAGTTTGAGCTCAAGTGGATTAAGACATGCATACTGCAAGACCAAAGCCACAGTGGAAATAGAAGCCAATAATATTTTATTTTTTAGTCTGGGGTGAAAACAATTGTAATGACACAGAAGTGGAAAGAAACAGGTTTGTTGCTGGAAGGAGCAGTTCCATTATTGTTCTGAATAGTTTCCTGCTAGTTTCATAATGCAAAACATATTACATGTTAACTAAAACTTCTAATGAGGTAAATTGTTAAGTGTAGACTTATACAAAGTACTCGGTTCAGTTGTGCAGGAGCACATTGCTGTTTACATGCAGACCACTGGTTTCCTAGGTAACTGTCACTTCAAACTTCTTTTTCATGTTTGAAGAGAACTAAGAGGGTTTGTGGGATTCTGTAGGACTTACAGTGATCCTGTTTATACTTGATGAGTGCTCACTCTGTATTCTCATGCTCCTTAAATAAAACCTGTTGCAAATTTGATTTTGACCTATGTTTTATTTGTGCCTGTGTTAATATGTTAGATCTGTACATTTAGTCTGATTTTGGTTTATTTAGCAGCTCTTGTCACTAGGGAACATGCAGTGCTTCAAATGGAGGGGATTGAGCATTGCCATCTTTTACTCGGTTCAATTAAACTGAGGCATTTGTCATTGGGGGATAGTCTCAGGTCTGGTGCTGCCAGTTGATGACAAATTGTTGTAGGTGTAGTTTTGAGATCTGCTTTGTTGAAAATGAGTCTGGGATGAAGCTGAATTGATATTCTCCTTTTACATCAGTAATTGTCTGTGTGTGTTGAGTTTCTTTTGATTTGTGTTTGGGCCCCAGCAGGGTTATCAAATTGAGTTTGTCTTTTGTACAGAAAATCTGTACAGTATCTATGACTCTTTATGTTGCGTCTCTCTTTCTTGAACTCATTTTTTCTTCCAGTTTGCTCTGGAAGTTTTACAAGGTGCTGAGTATATTTGTCCTTCTCATGCATGGTATCCATCATCCGTCTCCACCTCCACGGATACTTGCTATTTTACCATCAAGGATAAACGTAGGCTTTTATTAATACAACCTCCAGTGGGAAAGTGTTTAAAGGTGTAAAGGGTGCTTCGTCTCAATTTAAAGATGGCAAAAAAAAATGAAAGTTGAAACCAAATTGATATTTTGGTACATAAGCTGTCCTTGGGAAGTAGCTGTAGACGACATAGCCCTTCAGACATACTGAGGTTCAAGCAGGTTAATGCAGCTTGAGTGTCTCAACCCTAATGCCTCTAAATCAGGAATTAACTCATGTATTGAGGTACCTTTCATGTCTCTTGTCGTTCTTCCCCCTGCCACTGTAAATCCTGTTTTGTTTGTCACCTGCACCTATAGTTGTGATTTCAGGAGGGAGTAGGATTACCATATTGCCTATCTGGGCCTGTTTTTCTTTCCATTTACAATGCACTTTATTCTAGTATTCAATCCTTTACTGAACAGTCCATTTCAATGGTTCCCCTAAATGGGCTTCATTAGTTACACAGTAAGATACTTATAAGAGGTTGGACATTCCCATAAGGCCATTTGGTTTGATGACTCCACGAAGGTAAAAGACACTCTGTTCTAGGTCTGTTTTATTGAACAAGTAGACCCAGCTTCAGGTCAGCTTCTAAAAATATATAATCACATAAAGTAGACTTCGGTTTGGAAGAATATAATGTGGTTGATAAGGGGAAGAACCACTCTATGTTCTGAATACTGCTACGTCAAACCCAAACCTCTTCCACAATCGGGGACTTTACTGAACACCATCTGTATCTTCTAAGAGGACCGTGATGGGTAATCTGAACCTGTCATGTTGTGATTTGTGTCCGTATGTTTATGTTTCACTACGTAATTATTGTGAAAATGCACATCAGCACCTTGAGCAGATAGATTTGTTTTGTCATTATCAATGTTACGCTGCTTACTCCTCTAATGATGAAATGTACAGCTTTTATGTAAACTGTTTGTCCGATTTGATCTTGTTTTGGGAATACATGTACTGTAAAATGATCAGTTGAGCACTGTATTTATTAGTGAAAGTATAATTGATGGATTGGAGTCTATTAAACTGAGTGCAGAATAAAGCAAGAGCTTTAATACCTGTGATAAACTGCTGGAATGTAGGTTAAGCAATGTATTGGGGTCTGAATCCCTGAGGACTCATTTTCTTATTATTGTATTGTCTTGTCTTGGAATTGCTGCCTTGGTGTGCATCTTACAAAACTAACTGTCAGAACAAAAGTCAGCAATACACCACTGTCAAGTAGGTGTAGGGCCACTGTTGATTTGGTGTAGGGCAGATTCAATGTTAGTCTGTGTTTTAATTGTCCTGGATAGACTCCATTCTTCAGAACAATCTCAGCATAATAAGAACGAAAAGTGCAAAACTGCACTGGTGACAAGAAAAGAGATTCATCATATACTGTTATTTCATATAAGGATTGTAAATGTTTGGTTGGCATAGCTGTACCAGGCTTTACAGTGGCTCTTCAAGGGACCATTGGCCCTCTATACCAGGTCTTGGACAGTGTTGTGATTGCACCTATAATGTATACAGGAAATGCAGAGCTGTCATTAGCTAATGATGACAACATGATTTATAATTGTTGCCATGAAGTTTAAGTCTTATTGTGAAACCAAATCCAGATATAAACTAAAAATTAAAACTGCCGAGTAAGTTTCCTAACAACAAAACATATGATAACAATAATTTCTGGCAGTATTAACAAGTTTTATAACGACTTTACGAAAAATAGATTTTGCAAAATCGAAATCCAAGTTTAATCAAAACTTAAAATACTGACATTTTTTTTGAATGAAGACAAGCCAAGCTGTGTGTGATGTGGGAAACAAAACATAACAGTGCACAGGGATATTCACTACACTCAAACCCACCGAGGTCTGTACTTTTCAACTCTCTATCACACCGGTACTATATGTTTGTACTGCTTTGAGAAGTCACCAGAAAAGAAATCTATGCTGGAAGAATTCTGGCAGTTAGCACGGAAAATAACAGAGCAGAGGTGCAAGGTGACTCTCTTAATCAGGAGAAAGCCATGTGATGTATTGAGAGCTGCCAGGACTCAAGTACAGAAGACTTTCTTTAATCTTTTGCTTTTCTTGTTTGATTTTTCTTTTCTCCCAGTTTTGAAAAACACACACAAATCCTGCTGTTATAAGAGTTCTAATATTGATATGCTGTGTCAGAGCTTTACAGTTTTACAGTACTGTTCATACCAGTAATGCTTTATACCACTACCACTTGCAGTTCTACATTTAGCTTATTATCCTTTACATTATAGTAGTAGATTTAAAAAACATAATTCATATCCACTGTGATGTGTATTTGACTTAATTAAATTAACAAGGACAGGGATGGAGGTTCTATTTTAATCTTATAATCAGTTGCAGATCTTAATACTGCTGGCCTAAAACTACACTGTAAACCTGATTTTTTTTTTTTTTTTTTTTTTTTAATGTAGTTATGTTAGTAAGTGTGTAAATAAATCCCAGGAGGAATACCCCAACTGGATATAATATAGAGTTAAAGTGTGTTTATAAACCCTTTATTGATCAATTTTCCATCTTTATTTGGCTGCGTTCATGACTAATTATGTACTAGTGATGGATATTAGAAAACCATGTAATGCATATAAAACCTCAAATGCAATTTTACTGTAGGTGTAGAGCTGAGACTTTAAAACTCTGCACCTCCGGTTCCAATTCTATAATTGGTATGTCACTGCTAAAGGAATTTGCATTGCAGTAGAACTGCATGAGTGATTCAGTTCTCTCATGTAATATAGTTACCAGAATTATGTTCCAGGCTAATTTTGTAATCCCATGGGTCAGAGTCGGTGTCACTGCTCACATAGAAGTCATGAATAATGGTCTCGATGCCATCTCTGTTAATGATGTTGATGTGTTTTTTTTTCCAAGGTAATAAGGTCACATAAAGTAGAAATACTGCTGAATATTCCACCCTTAGACCACTAAAAATCAATGCCACAAATTTTTGAATGCTGCTCACAAATCCCAGGAAAAAAAGAAGGCATTATCCTCTACTGAGATTGTGTATTCACTGGGACAGGGATGGAGTAGAGACAGACTTATGTTAAGTTTATATCAATCTAGTTAATATATTTTCCAATTGTGATGACATTTTCTAAGGATGCCCTTTAGCACAATATTGAGAGTATCAGAATGTAGAAGTATATGTAGGCATCTGTATGTACAGCTGTGTAGAAGGATGTGTGCCACTGAAATACTTAAGTTATCCAAGAAGGAAAGACAGATAGGTATCCAAGCTTGCCATTTGTCATGAAAGTGTCAAGGCATAAAAAATCAAACACGGTCTGTATCGTTTGGATAACAGAATTTTTAAATGTTGCAGGTTGTAAATCAATCAATTGCTCACAGACTGACCTTAATGGTAACCCTTTACAATACATTCCTGTAATTTTCCATTTTCCACCTGTACACATGCGCAGTTTCGATTCAGTGGATTTCCACTCTGATGAAGCAGGCGTTTGGCGATTGTGCCTATGGAGAGCGCTCTGTGCTGCTCATGATCTTTGCTGTTTTCAACTTGTCGTATCAGTGAAGCACAGTGTTTCTGCATTTTTTAGAAGTATAAATGTACCGACAAACACAAATAATAATCACAATACTCTGATGGTTTTTGTTTTATTTATTACCGCGGCTGCATTTAGCAATAGCGGCTGGTTGAATATGTTTTCTGTGTTTGAAATGGATATATATCTTACTTGCAAAAGAAAAACGACAGAAGAAAACACAAGTCTACAGAAAGTGCAAAGTGACAGAAAGTTATACAGAGTCCCTTTGGATACTTTGTTATGCTGACTTTAATGAAAAAAAGTTTATCATTGTTAGTTATTATAGTTTAATCTTGAGGTTAATGTTTGATACTGTAAACATTTTAAATGGCACACAGAATTTTGCCTTTTATTGCAACTGTGGTACCATTCAGTGGATGAAAATTGCACTCATGGGTGGGCTACTTTAGCTGAAACCTCCTGACAGAAGGGGTACCGTTTCAAAGAAAGGTTGAAGACCCCTGATCTAGTGGATGAAATGTAACATTGCAGTGTATCATTTGCATTTAGATTTGGTTTGTTTTGAGGCTGACTTTGTCTAAAACCTGTTTACAGAGGGAGAGGAGTTTGCCAGAACTTAGATAGTTAACAAACGTATTTGTCATTGGCATAACAGGGCACCGTGTTTTTTTTTATTTCTTAAATCATACATGAAACACTGGCTTGTCCAAATTGTATGCAAGAGCTCCCGTTCTACTGGTTTATTGACACTGTAGTGTACATTGACAAATTGGACAATGCGTTTTCCTAATTATGTTCAATATTTGGTTGGACATTAATCAGGTAGTATTGCAGGATTGATCCTCTTAGAAGGATTTTGTGTTTAATTAACATTAGATTTGTTCAGCGCCACACTTACAGCTGAGGCTTGTTCGTAAGTAATTATACAATGATGAGAAAATACTTTTTATGCACAGATATTTGAATTTAAAGTTTTTACATGCTAAAGACAAACCAATGTCATATTTGAACCCTCAAAGAGCAACTGAAATAATGTGCTGCCTCTTTTTTTTCGAAATATTGAAAACAGTGAATTATGAGGGGCTTTTTATAATTCACAATTTACAGTCATTGTGTGAGAATTAAACAACTTAGTGATTTATCTAAAGTTGAATTAACAAGGGACAACTGTATTGTATAATATTTAATTATCATAACACGTATTTTGATACATTATTTGTAGACAGTTATAAACAAAAGTAGAAAAACTGAAGTTGCCAAAAACTAAATGTTTCAGAAAAGTATAGACATGCATTAAGGGTTTCTTTTCTTGGAAAGCAAATAATGAAACCACTTAATAATCATTAACCAGTATTTTAGGGCAAACTAAAGTGCATTCATTTTATGATCATTAGAATCAATTAGAACACAATATTGCAAATTGTAACGAAAGTGTGGGAAGATCCAAATGGTTGGCTAAATCTATGTTGGACACAAAGGAACATGTTCACACAAGAAAATAACTAAAAATAATAAATACAACATATCACATTCCATTAAAATGGTTCAAATTTGCTAGAAAATCAGATGCTTTGTTATTTTTATTCCAGTGTAATAAAAAAGTGTGTGGAATTGTATTCACTGAATGATACAGTTCTGGTATGAAATCAATTCACCTCCCAGTAAACACAAAGTAGTATAAATAGCATAGGGTAAGCATGACAGTTAAAATGATTAATAAGAAAACAATTTAGCAAATTGAAATGTAAGATGTTTGAATCATTATTTTTCATTTTCGTCTTTTTAATAACTATAAGAACAAAATCCCCTTGCTGTATATTGCATGTGCTTTTCAATTCCTAATATATTGTTGCAGCAGATTCAATTAACCTCAAAAGAAGCATTCTCTTTCCTGCAATATCCGCATTCAGCCCCAGAGCTGTACTTGCTATATATGTTTTTTATCATTTCATGGTTGATGAATGAGGATTCTCTCAGTGCAATCTTTAGTCCTTGGTCTGCTGCACATTCATATAAGAAAAAAATAACAAATAAACCTGAGGATGAGTGCAAACTATGGGATATGTAGTTTCTATCTGAAAACAAAATCAACACCATTGATTAGTGCCTGTGAACTGCTGTTGTTTTTACTGATGACTTTAACCAGCCATTGTGTGCAGCCGTAGCCCATTTTATTTATTTATTTATTTATTTATTTATTTATTTATTTTTAGGTTGCTACTTGCTGTTAAAACCTTTGTATTTAACAATATATTCATGACAAGGCCTGTCGTCATTGGCGCATTAGGAAAATGACAAGACGTATCAACACTGAACAGATTTAAAAAAATGTCAGGTTTCACAAACCCAACCAACAGTAAAAGATGCATGTTTGTCGTGAACAAGCATGGGGGAAAAAAAGGCAAACTACACTAAGAGAAACATCAAGTACAAGGATAACGTGTGTTCTAAATGTATTATCAGGCCCAGAGATACGACAGGAAAAAGCCCAGCAAATATCCTCCGTTCTGCACTGGCAAACAGACTCCTTCAGTCACATTATGGACTGACAGGATTTGCAGGGGCATGCATCGCTTCTCCTGATACCATGGTAAGAAGACTGGTTATACAAATAACACTGTAGTCATATTGTACCCCCAGAACTAACTGCAACTCAATACATAGATATATAACGTTACATGTAGCTGTGGCTCTGGGGGTGTGTGGCAAAGTGGTTAATAGTGTGCAGGTGCAGGTGATTAAAGAACACACAGACAATTGTAATCCAGGTGAAAAGGTTTGTTTTATTTGTTTTTGTCCAGTGCCTGATGGCGAAACAAACAGTAAACAATAATGAAGGTAAGTAATACAGCAGCGTGTATTACTTCATTTAGAATCCCAGGTTACATCCTGTCAAAACAGTTGTCTACTGTTCTGGTTTCATTAGGTTTTATCATCAGTAGATTCCATGGGGTTATAGGAATGTAACAGGGTGATGTGTTACATGTGTGGGTAGTCACTGGAAAATACTGACAGACACACAGCATTGGTGTTGATTATGCTGCTCAGGCGTGCAGATTTAATTTTCAACACAGGACTGACACTATGGTACCAGCAAATGTAGACCTAGTATCACATTTAATAAAGAAATAAAAACAAAAACAAATCTAAAAAATAAAAGTTGGCCACACAAAATGACGAGCGCTAGTCCCACTAAAAGGAACGTCCTGCTCCAGGAACCTGCTGCTCTACGGCAACCCTCTCTATACTGCTTTGGGATCCACATCCCCTAAACTGACCTACTTCTGTTCTGTTGCTTCCGAAGTCCTGGCCTCCCAGTGACTCTGAGCCATTCCGGCGGTCCTGGCTGGGCTGTCGCCTTCACAGGCCCTGTCTTGCAGTTAAAGGGTTCCATGGTAGTAGTTCCTGCAGAGCGGACGCTTCCCTCCTGGATGTCAACAAACACACAGCTCCGGTCTGTGTGCAAATGGCATTGCAATATCCCCGACCTGTAGCGCAGCTGCTTTTTGAGCTCTGCGCAGCATCCCCAGGCACGCCCCCCAGCCAATCCACTTAGCTCAGGGCGAACCTCCACCTCAGCTGGTTGCTTAGCAACACCAGCTGCGCGTCTCAGCTGATTTCTCCCAGGCACACACACTTGCGCAGGAACCAGCGACCCGGCTCCCTGTCACAAGGAATAATTGCATTTTAACAAGTGGTTCAATATTCTTGCTCTTATTGTATTACTTGTATTGTAACACTTGAAATGTATTTGCTTACGATTGTAAGTCGCCCTGGATAAGGGCGTCTGCTAAGAAATAAATAATAATAATAATAATAATAATATTCTCAGTTTATTGGTGCTTAAAGTCAGTGTTTAAAGTCTGGCCATCACTCATTTAACACACAGTTCCCTGGTATAGTGTGAATGAAATGCCTGTATACTCAACTTGAACTATCCTATACCAAAACATTGTTCAAAACACCTCCCCAACCCCTGCACCAGTATCTGATCGGTATTCCTTGCTGCATGAATACATGATGTGAGAATTGGATTGAAATGGATTTTTACATGGATGTGGCATTATTTATTTTTTCAAGTTGTGCTGCTGCTAATTGGATTTCTGTGTAAATGAGATATGGTGTCTCAGTGGGAATACTCTGTGTAATCAAATTGTTAAATAAATAAATTATCTACAGTACTAAAATAATACTGTGCCGTACTCAGGAAAAAAGTTATTAACCTAATTCTCTTCAATGGTACACAACAGGTGGAGGCTTGCTGTAATTCTAGGGGCAAGGCTCAGTATTTCTCCTCAAATGTGTCTCCCTTCCGGGGGGTCGATGGTCCTCCATCACCCAGACTTGGTTGGCCTCTGACAGATGTCACCAGTATACCTCAATTGAAGTGATATCCTGGGCCAGGCTGTCTAATCATTCTATCCCACTTAAATCTATGATACCTACTGTACTGTATCAAAACTGTGCACCAATCTTTGAATTCTTGGCTTACTGTATAAGCAGGCTTCAAGTGTCCACTTCAGATGCCCAATTGAAGTGGTAAACACAATATGATAAGGCATTGAGCACTTCAGCCAGTTCAGTTTTAGTTGGCTCCAGTTGTAATCTCTATGCTATGGTTCAGAACCACTTTTCCGAATGATAGAGACCTACGATTCTGGGATACTGGATTTGTACTTGCTACTGTTCTGAGCCAAAGTGCTTCCATAAAGACACCCATTTAATTCTACTGTAAAAAAATGCTTTGTTAGTTAAAGCCATTTATCAGAAAATCATAAACCAACTTAATTAAACTCCTATTTTTGCCTGTTTTACACTGTTTTCATTTATGTATGTTTAACTACTGGATAGTTTGTGCTGCATGCATGTAACTCATATCAAATGAAAGGCCACACAATGTCCTTTCATATTATATACGTTGCAACAGGATCAGGAATACTATATGTGGTAGAGATGTTAATATATGTAAAAAAAATAAATTAAAAAAAAAACGCTTTTCCAAAAAAAATATGAAATGAACACGGGAAAAAAAGCAAACAAGCATAATCAATTCAATTCAATTCAATGATGCTTTATTGGCTGTGTGTCCCTCCCCCAGGAGTACAGACAGTTTTTCTGGGTCTGCCATGTTTGGAAAAAAGTGGATGGGCATTTCCTATTTTATTAAAGAATACTTCCCTTGTTTGGGAGTATTTTTCACAGTGTAGGAGAAAGTGCATCTCTGTCTCGACCTTTCCTGTCTCACAGTGACCACAGAGGCTGTTCTCTCTGGGCAGCCAGGTCTGCCTGTGTCGGCCTTTATCTATGGCCAGGTTGTGGTCACTGATCCTGTACGTGGTCAGGACCGGTCTCTGCTTTGTATCTCTGACAGTGGAGAGATACTCTGCGAGGGTATAGTTTCTTTTTAGGGCCCGATAACAATCAGGTTTATTTTGGGATTTTGTTTCTATGTCCCAGTGTGTCAGATAGGAGTTTTTGGTTTGTTTTATAATTTGGTTTACTCTGATTGGGGGCTGATAAGCAGTGTTGACCTGAAGCTGGTTTGTGTTAGTATTAGTGGGGGTCAGTGCAGTGAGCTTCAAGGCCAGCAGACTTAGGGGACTCTTTTCAGGGCTGAGCTCTTGGGTTTGGCGGGCCTTATATTGGAGTAACTCTGACTCACCTTTCTTTAGATGCATCCAAAATTTCTCTTTTCTTAATATTTATAAGTGTTGGGTAGCGGCCTAATTCTGCCCTGCATGTGTGATGTGGTGTTTTTCTTTGCACCTGTAGTATGTTTTTGTAGAGTTCAGCATGCAGGGTTTCGATTGGGTGTTTGTCCCATTTAGTGTAATCCTGTTGACTGAGTGGACCCCATACCTCACTACCATACAGCGCAATGGGCTGGATGATGTTGTCATTTAATTTTAGCCATATTTTGACAGGTATATTAATTTTATAGAATCTTTTTTGATTTCATAAAAAGCTCTTCTTGCTTTTTCCTTTAGTGCATTTACTGCCAGGTTAAAGCTCTCTCTCTCTCAATTTCAATTTTTTTATTTCAATTTCAAGTGCTTTATTGGCATGACTGATTTTTTACAAGTATTGCCAAAGCAATGATGGGTAAATTCCATCTTTACAATGAACATTTAAAACATATGTAAATAAAACAAAAACAACACAGTACTTCAAACACATCACAACAACAATAATAATAAGAATAATGATATACATTTATACATGTATTCTATAACATTTATTTATTTTATTTATTTTTCTGTTCCTCCCTGTGTGAGGAGCCTCAGTGTCACTCCCTGTCCCTCAGGCTGTGGCAGGGGCTTGTGTACTGGGCTGCCACTTCTATACAGCTTGTGTGCTCACCGAGGAGGATGGGGAGTTTTTCTGGGTCTGGCAAGTCTGAGAAGTCTATGCAGAGATTTTGTATTTTTGGGAAGAATGCTTCCCTTACATTCTTATATTTTGTGCACTGGTGTAAAAAGTGTATCTCTGTCTCAACCTGATTGAGCTGACAGTGATCTCACAGCCTGTCCTCTTTGGGCAGCCATGTCTGCCTGTGTTGCTCTCTCTCTCTCTCTCTCTCTCTCTCTCTCTCTCTCTCTCTCTCTCTCTCTCTCTCTCTCTCTCTCTCTCTCTCTCTCCTGTAGCTTTTCTAGCAACCTAGCTAGGCAACCAAGACAAATTTCATTGGAAACACCTAAGCATGCCCTTTCAGATGATATCTAATCCGATTGGCTGGGCTCTGTATTTTTTGAGTTACAGCATTGAAATACACCCACCGATCTGACGTGTCTCACAGGACTGTACTATTGCATTCTGGATGCTGTAGTTTTCTCTCTGAACTATGTACAGCTGAGATTCTAAGCTTTCCAATGATATGACCCCCTTCCGTCTGGCTGCTAAAATGACGGAGTAATCGACTCATAATGAAACCTATGTATGTGACCCCTGTCACATGATGAGTGGCTTACCTTCAGGCGATCGTAGCCCCAGTTAGGAATACTGCATACCAACATGGATACATCATTGGAAAGCACCGGGTCTGTACTTTTAAACAAGCCCCGTAGGTGGCTTTTACATTGTCTGAGTAATATGCACATAACGTTTGGTGTGCTGGCGCACCAAAACGAAGGGGGCTGAGTTTAAAAAGTTTAATTCATTCATTTCCTAATAGCTGGTCCCTCACTCTGTGGTAGGTTGGTTGTCTTTCGTATATATGTCACCTCTTTCAAGTGTAAATTAAAAACCCAGATGAACAAATGTTTAATGTTCCCTCTCATGTGGTCAGTTTAAAAACGCCTGCCCCCACTCCCGTGGCGTCTACCCTAACCCTAACCCTGCCCCCACTCCCGTGGCTTCTACCCTAGCCCTAACCCTGCCCCCACTCCCGTGGCGTCTACCCTAGCCCTAACCCTGCCCCCACTCCCGTGGCGTCTACCCTAGCCCTAACCCTGCCCCCACTCCCACTGGTTCTTTCAGGCCCATTTTCATTATGTTGAAATCGTTCCTTCTCGTTCTGCACACAATTCACTCGGGCTGGATACATTTCACAAAATATATGTCCCTTTCCTCTCAAGCTTGGGTTTATTTCATTTGATAAAGGAAGTGTTTTATAAAGCATTTTTCTTTCTTTCTTTGTAATTACCTCCTCCACTAGCTCTTCAGTTCTCATCTGTCTCCCTGTCCATTCCTTTCCCTACTATTTCTGCACTGTTTCTTATTTCTTCTGTTTATTTTCATCTCTCCTAAGCAGCGAATGTGTATCTCACCACCCTAGCCCAATAAACTTGCCATCATTTTTTACCCACTTTTCTTGATTGTACCATTTTGTTATAATTTTGTAAAGTGTCTTGGCTAAGTGCTGTAAAAATATAAATAAATAAATAAAATAAATCTGTGCCTTGGAGCTACTTAAATACTGTTATATTGTTGCTTCACCACACATGGAGGTTATTCATTTAAATGTCACTTAATGAGTTTATTTTCAGTAACCAATGTCACAGATTACCAATGTGTTTTATTTCACTCAAACCTGCGATAAAACACGGTCTTATCTTGATTCTTTTTTTTTTTTATTTCCTTGAAGCCCAAACCATATCAGTATGTTTCTCCAACTAACATAATTAATGCCTTCATCTCCTAGTTGCAGCAAATTGATGTTGACAGTGCTGAACAATGCAAAAGATTACCAGACTCCACATATGAGAAACAAAACAAGAAAGTAAAGCAACGATATCTCTTCTGATTACATTCTACACGGTTTCAGGATCATTCCCAGCTGTTCTGTAGAAAAAAAACATGACTGTGTTGCTGTGCAGGCTCCTTTCAAGAAGGGCATTTCTTATAAGCAAGCATTGTTTGTAAGAATTTGGTTCCACTTCAATGGAGAGTGAAATCTGGGACTCATATTGAACAGGTCAGCTACAGTAATAGCAAATATTTCACAACACAGTAATTGTGTACCAGTATAACTCGATGCCCAATTGTATGGACACCATTGACAGTATTGACACCCCTTCTAACAGCATAATGCTCTTTATAGGTTTGTGAAAAGATTATTGGGTTGTAGAAACTGAACAGTTTAGAAGACATGGCAACAGATATGCCATTGGCCAGTCACCTAGAGATTAAACTATGACAAAAGAACATGAGGTAACCACATTCTACACTGAATGGGTATCAAAGAGAGATCAGTCAGTTTATAACCTGGTGGGGTGACTTAAGCTAAACTCAGGGATTTTTTTTTTTTTTTAAACACTGGTATTTTCCGAGTCTTCGGTGGACGTCTAACGTTTGACCTATTTTGACATATTTCAACTGAGTAGTCATTTGCTATCATCCCACGTTTTTGCTTGGTGTTTAATTGGAATTAACTGCCTTTTATTATATGCTGGCAATGATCCTTCCTCTAACTTAAAAATGTGAGCTTACAGATTTAGACAGAAATACTTGGGCTTTCTATGTGAGTGTCCCTGAGGTAAGCTAGAAAATGAAACTTCAATTAAGCACTGCTTTCCTGAATTGTGTTTTATATTTATAAAAGACAAAAGAGCTGATCTGAATTCCACCCACTTGTAAACTACTCATACTGTAATGCACGTCTATGTTAAATAGTTACCTGTGGTTAAGGTTATAAAGACCCAGACAACTAGGGAATATGGTTTTGTCTTAATCATAGCCACCACAACCACAAATGTACAAATATTCATCATATTTGTATAACCATCACTGACCCCACTCCCTCACTAGTTTTGACTTAAACCATTTATGGCCATGGGATTCTTGACAAGAGAACATTCACTGCATCATAATAACCGCCACTGCTATTATTTTACTGTGATTACTTTGTAAGAATCATTATTTTACCTAAAGGTGTTGTAATTCAAAGGAGATTATTTTTGCACTTGTCGGATTGCATCTCTGGTGTGCGTTTTGAACGACGGGTTCACTGGACAGGAGCAGTCTGCAGTTAGTCAGATAGGATTGTGCTTGAGTGGTTTGAGTGTGAGCAGCTCGAGGAGGTGAGTGGTGAGCCTCCACGATGGGGTGTTAAGCTTTGCTAGCCCTTCAGAAGGAGATGCAGTTGCAGAGGTGGTGATGTGGAGGAATGGTGGGGCACACAGTGCAAATGGAAAAGATATGGTCTGACTAGGGGTTTAAATAGCAAGCAGATTAAAGATTGGAAGGAGCTCTTGTTCCTGTCCCCTAAATCATAGGGAGATGACCTACTGTAATCTTCCTGGCATTCATAAGTCATTTTGAATGAATGCTTTTTTAATCTGTAGAATTTGTACTTGTTTTTTTTGTTGCTGTTATTTTACTATTGCTTTGTTCAGTATTGGTTGGTAACACTGTTTTTTTTTTTTTTTCTCATAGTTATGAATTATTACCCTGCAGTAAGAGTGCATGTAAAGGCTCTTTATATATGATTGATGACAGCTGATCTTCTGGGATAAAGTATAGTAATATAGTCAACTGATATTAAGGTTTATTATGCCTTTATCATTGATTCTTTCTTGAATTTAAATGAGAAATGTGTGTCCCTTTTGAATTTGAATGAGAAGCATACATTGTAAACTCTGTCCTGAGAAAATATTTATGAGAACTGTTAAATTTCTCTGAACTATTTAACAAATTGTGGTTTTTACTCATATAATGACCATGTTTGTGGTTATATAATAAAGTACAGTAGTTCTCAAAACTATTCACCCCACTTGGACTTTTCCACATTTTATTGTGTTACAACATGGAATCAGAATGGATTTAATTAGGAGTTTTTGCCACTGATCAACACAAAAACAGTCCATAATGTCAAAGTGAAAAATAAAATCTACAAATTGTTCTAAATTAATTACAAATACAAAACAGAAAATAGTTGATTGCATAAGTATTCACCCCCTTTGCTATGACACACCTAAATAAGCTCTGGTGCAACCAGTTGTCTTTAGAAGTCACATAATTAGTTAAATGGAGTCCACCTGTGTGCAATTAAGGTGTTTCACATGATTTCAGGTTAAATACACCTGTCTCAGGGAGGTCCCACAGTTGGTTAGTACATTTCCTAACAAAAACTACATCATGAAGACGAAGGAACATTCAAAGCAAATCCTTCAAAAGCACCAATAACGGGTAGGATATAAGAACATTTCCAAGGCATTGAATATCCCCCGGAGCACAGTAAAGTCCATTATTAAGAAATGAAGAGAATATGGTACAACTGTGAATCTGTCTAGAACAGGCCGTCCTCAAAAACTGAGTATCCAGGCGAGAAGGGCACTAGTCAGGGAGGCCACCAAGAGGCCTATGGCAACTCTAAAGGAGTTACAGTCTTCCACGGCTGAGCTGGGAGACACTGTGCATATGGCAACAATAGCCCGGGTGCTTCACAAAACTGGCCTTTATGGGAGAGTGGCAAAAAGAAAGCCAGTGTTGAAAAAAACTCACATCATATCTTGGCTAGAGTTTGCCAGAAGGCATGTGGGAGACTCTGAGACCAAGTGGAAGAAGATTCTATGGTCTGATGAGACCAAAATAGAGCTTTTTGGCCTCAACGCTAAGTGCTATGTTTGGTGCAAGCCTAACACCGCACATCATCCTGAGAACACCATCCCTACCGTGAAGCATGGTGATGGCAGCATCATGCTATGGAGATGCTCCTCTGCGTCAGGGCCTGGAAAGCGCGTGAAGATAGGGGGTAAAATGGATGCAGCAAAGTACAGAGAAATCCTGGAGGAAAACCTGCTGAAGTCTGCAAGAGACCTGGGACTTGGGAGAAGATTCATCTTCCAGCAGGACAATGACCCCAAACATACAGCCAAAGCCATATTGGAGTGGCTTAAAAACAAAAAGGTCAATGTCCTGGAGTGGCCCAGTCAAAGCCCGGACCTCAATCCAATTGAGAATATGTGGAAAGAGTTGAAAATTGCTGTTCACCAAAGGTCCTCATCCAACTTGACGGAGCTTGAGCAATTTTGCAAAGAAGAATGGGCAAAAATTGCAGTGTCCAGATGTGCAAAGCTGGTAGAGACTTATCCAAATAGACTCATGGCTGTAATTGCTGCCAAAGGTGCCTCTACCAAATATTGACTCAAGGGGGTGAATACTTATGCAATCAATTATTTTCTGTTTTGTATTTGTAATTAATTTAGAACAATTTGTAGATTTTATTTTTCACTTTGACATTATGGACTTTTTTTGTGTTGATCAGTGGCAAAAACTCATTAAATCCATTTTGATTCCATGTTGTAACACAATAAAATGTGGGAAAGTCCAAGGGGAGTGAATAGTTTTGAGAGCCACTGTACAACTGAATTTATTCTTAAAGTTTTTTACTTCAAAGTGTAAATTACAGGAATCAGGAATTTAATTGAAGGCTTTTTAAGCAAAGTTGGGTTGTTTCTTTTTTTATTTCATAACTAAAATTGGTATAAAGCAAAAATCTTTTATTTTATTTATTTATTATTATTGTATTTTTCTTAAACGTACCACAGTGTTTTTGTTTTCTTAGGTACTGTATATACATAGCAATGCAATAATGGCTACGTTTAGACATGCCAGATCATTTCTCATTTACATGCTGTTGTTTATCTATTTGAATGTACATTCTAGTTAATTACATGCCTGTAGTAATTTTCTTAACTTTCAATAGCTATATTTTTTATCGTTTCTGTAACACTGTCTGTGAAGGTGTTGAAGTACTGAAGTGTAGCTTTAATTAACATTGTCCACCTTGAATCGATCGTGGCTTTTAGACCGTTTGTCATGGCATATACACACTTTTTGCTTAAGTCTGGGTGCTATCTTTTGCCACCCTTCTCTACAGATCTGCATTAACTGCTCCCTTCAACCCCAGTAATACTAGATTGGATAAAGAGTTGGAAAACACCGGGGCCATTGACCAAGAACCTTGACGTTTCCACCCCAGATTTTAAAACATTATCAACATGTATTTGCATGCCACTCATGGGAAGAATTTTGAAATCAATAGAGTGTGACCAGCTTATGGGCATAACCGTTAGTTGTGAATCATTGCCTAAGAATTGAAAGGTTGTTTTGGGAAATTAGTTTGGTGGTCCTCAGTGGATAACAGGACACATGACAGAAATCCATACACTCTTAAGAGAAGCTGAAGGCCAAATGGAAAGGGGTTTTTCAGGTTAGGATAGAGGTGTACTCACTCACAGAACTGTCAGGGTAAGCCTCGATGGTGTCTACTTTATTCCTGTTCTGACGATGAATATGTTCTGTGTAAGGTGGCTCTTGTAAGAGAGGTCTACTTGTGCAGATTGGGTAAGAGAATTGAGAAGATGAGTTGCTCAAATGTGTATATTTAGGGGGTACGTGGGACAAATTGTGTAATGTGTAACAGAGGGGATCTGGACTGACTATCTGACGTGTGGGACTGCAGGTAGAGGGCAGCAGTCTCGTATGATGCGCCTGTCAGTCATGACGATGACACGGAGAGGTGGGGAAGAGGGTGTGTGTGCTTTCCCTCTCTCTGAGTGGATGAGAGCCTTGGGAGATTGCTCGGCCCATAAGAACTGCACTTGGTTGTGCACTTGGGTGGTCGTGTTCAAGGGTATACAGTGACTCTGGCAGAAGAGGCCAGAGTGAAACAAGGATCAGGCGAGCCCGGCTGAGGGAGACAGCCTTCCTTAAAAACTAATTTACAAAGTAAAATAAATAATTACTCACCCGAGGGGAGGTGTGTAGATATACCGGGAACCCTGGCCAACCCCAGTGTATAGGGTAACTGAGCGTAGGACAGAGACCCGTTCTGACCAGCTTAGTGGCAGTGGGGCACTGCGTAAGCAGCACTTTTGTTTGTAGTTTTATTCCTGTGTTTTATTTTCCCTTTTTCTTTCACCTTCTGTTATTATTATTTTCGAGCACTTGTATGTGCACGGAACGGTATACCTGTATTTACTGTCGACAGTATTCAGGCCACGGACAACAGCGCCCTCTGCAGGCTAAAATAAATAAAAAAAAGAAAAGAAAGTTAAATAAAACTGGGCACCTGTGCGGTGTTTGCAAATAAAATCTTCTGTCTCCCGTGTCAGTGAATACCCCCACCCTTCCACAATGGCAAACAGTTTTTTTTTTTGGGGGAGGGGGCTTTCACTTTTTATATACTGTATGAAATTATTGTTTTTGGTTACTTTCCAAAATGCTTGGGCAGACTTGCACACTTCAGTTGTACCTTCTTTCCTTAGCTGTCTTCCACAATTAAATCTTGTGGTCACAGGCACATTTTTCTGGATTTTTTGTGTAGGCATTTTTTTTACATTTCGCCACAATTTGCAGTTCTGTTTTAAATCCTCCGTATCTTAACTGTAATACAGCTTTAGATCCCGCGAACAAGCCTCCATTCCTAATTTAATCTCGTTTTTAAATCTCGCAAGCAGAGTCTCTAATAGAAATGTGGGAATTTGCTGCCACTCAGTAGTTGAGGTGGGTTTAATGTATTCAGAATGAATCAATGATAGATACAAGTCAGGAAGGAGGGACATTGCCCAGCTGCACTGGGAAAGGTAGTTTGTTTTTGTTTTTATGTATTAGTTTTTTTTTTTTTTTTAATGGGAAAGTGGTAATTAAGTCATTTACGTTGCATGTATTATATTGTGTATGTGTATAAATATGTGTATTATGAAAGCATATATTAAAAATCACATTCAAATATAAACCTGTATGCTGAGGGTATGCAGGCAGTTGATAGGTCTGGAAGGGGGTATGTGGGAATCACTGCCCTACACAAACCATGTTCTTATAAATCACAGGAAGTACTATTGAAAAGTGTTCTTTATTATTATTGAGTTCTCATACACGATTTCTAACATTTCATTAACAGGTTGATTTGCTCATTCCTACGAAAGTGACTGGCATCATCACCCAGGGGGCGAAAGACTTCGGACACGTCCAGTTTGTGGGTTCCTACAAAGTGGCGTACAGCAATGATGGGCAAAGATGGGTAATATATCAGGATGAAAAGCAGCATAAGGATAAGGTAAGATAGTCAAAGGGGTTTTATTGGCTTTTTTCCTTGTGTTTTTTCCCTCAAAATTTAGGGAAATAAAAAAAAAGTGAAGCTTGAAAAATTTTAGACTTTTGTCTCTGTTGTTTTTAATTTAAATTTTATTTGGTTTAAAACAATTGGTGTCAGTAAAGTTCTAAAATGTTTGAGTAATATTTGTATCACATCAAGAAGCCTCTTTATATAGAAACTGTCCAGTTCCTTTGCCCCTTTCCCTTGTTAAAAGACAACATATTGTATTTGATAGATAGATAGATAGACTTAAGTTAACTTTAAAATGTATTTTCTTATGCATGGAGTTTTCTATGATGTTTTACTTTCCTGGGGCGTTAAGGCTGCAACACACAAAGAAAGAAATATGTAACTGTTACCCCTGTTTTGCATGCACAGCAGCTTTGAATGTGAATGTTGGCTCACTGAGTCATGTGTGCAAAGATGCTTGAGTTATATGCTGTGCCAAGCTGGCTGTACACTGCCAAAACTGGCATCATTGTTTATTGTCTGAAAGAAATGCAGGTGTCTGTTCAAGTCTGTGTTATATTATATTTTCCAAGGTTTCAAAGCCCCTTTCCAGAAGCTATCGGGTTACTGTATTGAGTTTCAAAAATCCAAACGGCAGAAGGTGTTTAGATGCAAATCACTCAGTGTTATATGTACTTGCTTGTGGTAAATGTGCCCTCTTCAATACAAATCTAATACATAACTCAAAATATGCACGGTATCTTGAAAAACAACATAACAGTGTGTTGCAGCGTAAGGGGCTTGAGGAAAATGAATATCATTATAGCTAACTGATTATTTATGTATTCATGTTATTCATTGTAAATTGAAACTTGCATATTCTGAAGGTCATCAGGGCTTCCTGAGAGCAGGGTGAAAACCTGGTTTCCAGCTCAGGCTTGTTTGGTTCAGCTGCTAACTGAAGTCTCCTTTGGGTTTGGACTGTTTCTGGATGCTATCTGTTGTATTGTAATTATTATTATTATCCTTTTATCATCTATGCTGAATACTGGTGCAACATAAAACTCATTTTGAAACTGTGTTGTATGCTCACAGCAAAACAGCGCAACTGGGTGATATTAAAAAAAAAATAGTAAATGAGAATAATTCCAGTACATCTTACCCTGTGTACAGGTGTCATCCTGTACATAGAACATTACAGCACAATTCAATTGTTAAACACCCCAATCTTTTGATAGTAATTCCCATCTTTGGTGTTGTGATTTATAATAAGTTGGGTTTTGTTTCTCATCATGTTTTGAATGTTGAATGACCACTATGTATAATGGATGGACGGTTATCCAGGTATATCTAAACATGCATATCTAGCACTTTTCATACCCACTGGTGATGGTAAAAGTGTATTGTGAAAATATCTAAAATCTAATACTTAAACAGTCTGGGCTCCAAAATGTATGCAGTCAGAGCATACTGTATGTTGGCTGGCTAAAAGATGTAAGAGTCCACTGAGGAGAAACCACAGGAGATATAGCGCCAACAAAAATAACCTACTCTACAGTATGCCAGATAATAAAACCTGTGTTTGTGTAAATAGAAAAGGTGCAGTTGTTTTTATAGCGCTGTTCTCTGGACCACTGAAGTATTGTGATTAATGAAAGTTCCCGTTTTTACAAGTTTACCAGTAGCTCCCATATTGCTGATGTGTGCATCTGCTCAAATCATTAAAGTCCCATTTGGTAACTTGTAAGAGATTTAAGAGATGCAGTCAATACCAGTTTAAGCATTTAGGTCCCCTCAGTAGCTAAATCAATACAGAAAAATAATTCCAGAAAGTTGCTTTCTTTACACTTATTTTGCAACATTTAAAATATTTGAAGAGTCAGCTCCAGTTTTAAATTTGAATATCTTGGATCAGATTAACCAAACCTTTGGGTATGGCCATTGTTTGACAACTTTAGTTTAGACGTCTTTCCCTTATGTTTGAATCTCTATAGAAGAATCAACCTGGCAATATCTGAGCCTGTAGAATCCTAGTTGCCAGCACCATATATTCAAGTATTTCTTGGTTACAAAGAAATCAAATGATAACCCCTCTAAAAACAATCACCAAACATACACCACCTGCACAATGCATCTTTGATATCTTGTTAAAGCTTTGCAACCATACAAATTGCATATGTTGATCATTCCCCACCACACAAACACACAGCTTGTATTTTATGTTGCTAATATCACTTGTGCATACAAGAACCTCTGCAAATGAGTTAGTCAACAAATCTGTGGACTGCTCTTGGTACAATGAAACAAATGGTGCCTATGGGTGTTACTATTGACGCATAAAGGTTTTTGCATTCCAGTTCTATTAGTCTTTAATGTATTCATACTTCCATGGATTTGTGTTCTCCTTTCATTAATTAAAGTGACAGTGGAAGTAATAGCCACATCACAAATCACTTTTACTGTGGATATAAAAAGTGTGAGTTTGACAGCACTGCAGGCTAATGTTCAGAGCAATTCTGCCAGAGAATAATGACTTTAGAACAGATCAGATAGACCTACCCAAACCCAATGTGGAAGCCTGCATATTCCATCGACATAAACACAAAACCAACAAGATCCCTACCGGCTGCATGGGTAACTGGCTGTCAATCTCCTGAGGTCCTTTTATTCAGGTATATTTATTTTAAACCGATCATTTTATTATACCTATTAAACTGTATGGAGTAGCCTTATCTTACACTACCCACCCAGAAAATAACATGGGAGAAAACAAAATACATTTTAGTGCAGGGATACGATGACCTTGTAGGAAGAGAATTTCTGAAGCCATGCAGCACATTGGGTTAGCACATCCAAAAAACAAACAACCACTACAAAACCCATAAAGAAAACCACTTTACATTGAGCTTATCAAACTCAGCATCGACTTTAGAAAGATAAACTGTTTTTCTTCTTGAGGCTTGATTTGGTTAGCCCTGTACTCACTAGGATAAACCACAGCTGGATTTTACAGCACTGTGGAATCGCCCTGGATTGTATTAAACACCTACCTGTGATTATGGCTAAGAATAAGAGGCTGATGCCAGCCGTGGATTCCTAAGTACAACATGCAATAAAAACAGTCCAGTTGTGGCTTATCCTGGTGGGGTTTAGGTTGATCAAATCAACCCCTTAGCGGTTTTCATTTCAGTTTGTCTTCTTCACAAATGTTTATCTTCATGGTTTGTGCTGAATTGATGGAACCACATTGGTGTATTGGAAGCAAAGACATTTTGTGGTTGTAATAGGCAGTTGTAATGGATTGTCTTGTGTAAAGGACTGCATAATTTATTGTGTCACTGTCTAACAGCCCATATCAAACTTTGGTTAACACAATATAAGTTTCGTACAGCAGGTACCTTGCCTAATTGATAGATTGGACTTGGAGGGTTACACTCCATTTATATATATCTGAAATCCAGCAGGAACTTATTGAGTAGCTCTTTGTTTTAGAGATGCTGTTTCTAACAGGATGTTATTGTTACATTGCTTTAATAGATATAAAAATACATTGTTATATGATCTTCTGTGGATTTCTATTGACCAGGACCATGACTGAGGACACCAAACAGCCACCAGACTAAATGGATTTTGGTCTCAGCTGGAATTAACCATCCGGCCTTCCATACAACCAACACAACCTCTCTATGCAGTCATTTGTTTTTAGGGTTGTTTTTTTTTTACGTGGATGTGAATTTTGATTACCCAAATGAAAACTCTTTGCAACCTCCAATTCAACCCAAATTGAAGGGCTTCAAAATGGCAGGTAATTTCAGAACAGTTTTCAAGACAGCCAAAAAGTATACTTTTTGTACAAGTGAATGGCAGTGATTATAATCATTATTTAAACCCCTTTGGCCATATTCTCTATCTTTAAGGTTAATGTTAAAACATTAGAAACAAACAACTTGAGAGAACTTAAAGTTCATTTTGTATGCCATTTACTGTTTCAATCATCACATCCTGGTGACTTTTTAAAATTGTGAAGCTCCCCTGTACAGCTGGTGAACCAGAGTGTAACCATTACCTGTCCTTCTGCAACACACTACCTCGAGTGGTTGTATGATGCAGGCATGGATCAGCAAGAAAGAACAAGAAAATACATTGCATAGTTAAGATTACTGTGACATTTCAGACCTGTGTGCAAGTGCTACATTGCACTGTTTTGCCCAACTCCTGGAGGTGGATGCTGTACCAGACCGTAGAAATGTGACCTAAAACTCATTTCACCATTGAAGACAAAGAGAAAGACTTCTAGTAAGGGAAGGGTCAATACGTATTTAGGAAAATCCAATATCTCCAGTGTCTGTAATTTTGGTGAATTCTTTTGTAGAACTCAATGAGGTGTATTAAGCTTGACCTCCTGTTTTCTTATCCACACTGGCAGTGGTTGAGCATGTTCTTTGCATGCAGATGAACCTTAATTAAATCCCTTATTAGTCCCTACTCTAGCTTATGCAGGACAGAAGCCAAGCACTCCTAAATTCCCTGGGCATCGCCTCCTCCATTCCTAAGAAGCCAAGCAGATTCTCTACCACTAATTCTGAAGTACCCCTCAACATCGTGTTGTGTGATGTTATCTGAGCCTGGGGATTTATCAATGTTTTATATATCTCATCTCTTTATCGCATGTTCCCTGCAAACTGAAACTGCCCCTGGTGATGCTCGGCTTCTGTGTTTTGTGTTTTGTTGAGGGCTTTGGAAACTTGCTTGTCTTCCTGTTTAGATATTGCCAGATAAACCTATATTCTGTTCCTCCGTTGCAAGATTACTGTTTTCATCCTTTAACCCTTTTCCTGATGGACTTACCATGAGACAAATTATACAGACAACTTAATCAGATTTCACGTTGCAATATTCAATTCTGACTCTAGTGGCAGCACTGTAAAGCAAAGCCAGTTTCTGGCAAGGGCATTCTGTTAAAAAAAAATTCTGAGCAACATTTCTTTTACTTTGAATCTTTTCTTTTCTTCATTCAAATACACCCATCAAAAATATGCCCTACAAAAAGTATACAAAAAGTATAAAAGTATTGGGGGACATTGTCGGTATGTCACAGTCAGCTATTACTTTAGTGATTGGTGTTACATGGTTCTGAACAAAAGCATCTTTACATTGGAAAAACTTAACTCTGGTCTGGCACTTGTATAAATTAACTGTAAATAAATACAAATAAAAAGAGGGCATACATTTATATATATATAGTTATTGTATTTCTTGCTCTTATTGTTTTACTTGTAACACTTGAAATGTATTTGCTTACGATTGTAAGTCGCCCTGGATAAGGGCGTCTGCTAAGAAATAAATAAATAATAATTATATATATATATATATATATATATATATATATATATATATATATATATATATATATATATATATATATATATATATATATATAGTAGTTTAAATAATTCCAGATTTGATATATGCTTGTTCGGTGTAAATGCAGATGGATTTTAAGTTTTCAAACCAGGTAGCCTGATCCATTCTAGGTTGCTCTCTTTCATTTTAATTAGATTTTTCCCTAGTTCTCTTCAGAAAATCTAATCATGCTATTATCCCTGGTGCTCAGAGACTCGCCAGGCTCGAGATAATCAATCATATCCAACCCTTTGCTAAGAAAAAAAAAAGATCTACAACAGTTTCTGCTCTTGTTGGCTGCTTAATAAACTGGTTTAGGAAGCTGTCCCCAGCCTGCACTGAAATGAAACAAGAAGCCTTAAGTGTCACTCCAGGACATTCCTAATTTACTCCTTGATAACTAAATCTGCTCGCGTCTCCGTTTCTTCTCTTTGGTCCCTGTCTTTGTTTCTTTCTCTAAACAATGTCTTGTCCTCCTGTTTGTTTTCCCCTGGGCCCTGAGGCAGAATTTGCAAGTCGTGTCTGTCTGTGCATTGACTCTCTGACAGTATTAATCTAGCTGTGCTCCTATACTCCTCTGCTCTTCCCTCATTTCTTACTACCATGGCTAGATCAGATACTTAGATGTGACCATTCCTTTTTCTGTGGCTATATAATACAATTACTCCAAACAATATAAGGAGTTATATTGTATGTTATTTCATACCCTCAAGAATCTGAAAACAGATTCAGTCATAAAGTGTAATGGCATTACCCTGTTCTGTGGCTCTATTAAATCAAAATTCAAGACATTAGCAAAAGTATCAAAAACCTCATTAAATATTGTATAAGCCTCAGTTTGAAATACATATTGTCTGCACCGTTTGATTGTAAGTCACTGTAGAAAACAATTATTCGATTGCCTGTACTGTTAATGACATTGAAGGATAAACCACAAATAATTAATTAACAAAGCGGCATACACATCTGTTATGGGCCTATGCCAGAGTGACTGAGCTGTCTGCCTTGATGAGTGGAGTTATCCTTTATAAACTGCAATGACGGTCTGCTGTTTTCAGCAGATATGTATTTCCCTAGCCCTCTGTGCAGGTGTGCTGAGCTGAAAGTGTTTACCAACATTACATCAAAAAGAACTGTCCTTAAACTGTGCAGAAACGTCTTGATGCTGGAGTTAATTTATAATGCTGCCACTCAAACTGCATTTACACATCATTTACACAAAACTGTGATCCCTTTATTTTACTCTTCCTTTTTAACACATTCCACATTATGTTCTCAGTTTATGTGTCTCATTTACAAAAGGGCACTAACATTATGGTGCACGATAATTACAATTACTGTGCACATTAATGATTTCTGTATTTACTATTGCAATTGTATTCATTATCGTGCGAAATAGTGGGCATATTATGGTGCACACTCTTTTTATTGTGTCATACTATGGTAATCAGAATGAATATGTGATTTGTATGGTAATGCTTGATAATGTATTTAAATGAGGCACTCTGCTCTAAATAATGAGATGAGTTTCATTCACACCATATTTACTAAAGTGTAATAATCGTATTGTGCACATTAAAGAAGAAGGTATCTATGAAAAAGACCTAGGAGTTTATATTGACTCAGAAATGTCTTCATTTTGACAATGTAGGGAAGCTATAAAAAAGGCCAACAAAATGCTTGGGTATATAGTGAAAAGTGTTGAATTTAAATCAAAGGAAGTAATATTAAAACTTTACGATGCATTAGTAAGATCTCATCTAGAATATTATGTTCAGTTCTGGTCACCTCACTACAAAAAGGATATTGCTGCTCTAGAAAGAGTGCAAAGAAGAGCAACCAGAATTATTCCGGGTTTATAAGGCATGTCATATGCAGGCAGGCTAAAATAATTGAATCTATTCAGTCTTGAACAAAGAAGATCTGATTCAAGCATTCAAAATTCTAAAAGGTATTGACAATGTCGACCCTGGGGACATTTTCGACCTGAAAAAAGAAACAAGGACCAGGGGTCACAAATGGAGATTAGATAAAGGAGCATTCAAAAAAGAAAATAGGAGTCACTTTTTACACAGATAATTGTGGGAGTCTGTAACCAACTCCCCAGTAATGTTGTTGAAGCTGACACCCTGGGATCCTTCAAGAAGCTGCTTGATGAGATTCTGGGATCAATAAGCTACTAACAACCGAACGAGCAAGATGGGCTGAATGGCCTCCTCTCATTTGTAAACTTTCTTATGTTCTAAAGTGAGCGATAATTAGTTTGTTTGGACACCAGGCTTTAACCACTGATAGGCGCGCTATTTAAACCTCTTTTTCTGGCCTGAAAACCAGTGATGTGCAGTAGTATTCTTTTTACTGACTCAATTCATTCAGTTTAGTGAATCAACTGAACAGATTTGTTCGTTTGCTTCACTGATTCATCCATCCATCCATCCATTATCATTAACTGCTTACTCCTTTACAGGGTCGCGGTGAGCCGGAGCCTAACCCGGCATACACAGGGCGCCAGTCCATCGCAGGGCACCACACACAGACTCACTCACTCACTCACACACAGGGGGCAATTTAGAGTGACCAATCAACTTGGACAGCATGTCTTTGGACTGTGGGAGGAAACCGGAGTACCCGGAGAAAACCCACGCGAACACGGGGAGAACATGCAAACTCCACACAGACAGTACCCTAGGCCGGATTCGAACCTAGGACCCTGGCGCTGTGCTGTCCCATTCACTAATGCAAAATAAATACATCTTCCTAAATTACGTGGTTCTGAAAATTTGTTTGACCGGAAAAATCTGGCAGCAAGGGTACAGTACAGAAATAGGCAGATATAACTAGAAGCAGCTTTCCTAGAACACTGACAAAAAACAATTTGTATCACAAATGTAATATAATGGAGGAAATTTTATTTATTTTATATAATGGAGGAAATAGAATTTTATTTAAATGGAAATCTCAAACAGTAAAAAAAAATAAGAAAAAAGATGTCAGTATATAATGCTAAGTCTCAATATTTAATATTCCAAAATGTAATGTTTTAACAGCACTGAAAAAAAAGATACTGACAAGCTGTGAAAATGTGAAATATTAAACCGTACCGCTATGAAATGTACCTTTTCATGACTTCGGTCCGGACACACGTGGCACTTCTTTTCTGGCACTCTGATAACAATGCTCATCACGTGTTCTAATTCTGCAGCTTTTCCACATAATGCCTGTTGATGCAGAATCCAGTGTCAGAAGATTGGTACTTCTGCATTTCTTTCTTACATTTTTTTCCAGCTAGCCAGTCCACTCTTGTCCAGTCATATGGTGCACCCTCTGTTGTAATCCTAGTTACTTTCTTTCAAGGTAATTCTGCACTTTCCATGGCTTCTTGAAGTTAAAATAAGTCCTTTCCTGTGGTTGTGTTGTTCATGGCATCCACAGTACTTTTCAGAAAAACCTTTTGTTGACTCCATATCTTCTTTCATTTCCAGTAAACTCAAAGTATGTTGCTTTGTGCAGCGTGTCATAGTGACTTGTATGTTCCAATCTTTCATAACTGCAACCGTTGCACTGCAAACCAGATATATTGCCTTGCAGTAAAAATTATTGAACAAATAATCATCTATCTAACGATTTTGGACTCTTCTGTGTCCGCCTCCACCTTTCACTTCCATGACGTCTCCAACTACTTTTTTGCTTCTGATTTAAAATTTTACACAAAGTAAAATAAATAGTTTAAACTAACCTTTGCTTCAATATCCTAATCAAAATTATGTGTGCTGTATGCGTGAGGAAACAGATCCTGTGTGCTATTTGATTGGCTATTTTACTACCTCTGTGGGCTGTGATTGGCTTAATGGGAATGTCAATTATACAATGTAGACTGCACATGTTGAATACGTGTGTTATATTAAAGAGGCGGGTTGTTTTAAAGAAGAATTCCAAAATGATACAGTACAATGCAATTTTAAAAACTAATGGGCAGGCCGTATGCATTAAAGGAGAAAAGAAAAAGGCTTTTTAATGGCAAGGAATACATGTTAAAATTAACTCCAAATTAACCGCCCTTTCATAAATGAGGCCCTATGTGCATTAACAAAAAAGTTTTTTTTCATTTTCAGTTTCAATGCCTATTCTTTCTATATTGTCTGGTTTGATATTTGCATATGGCGAAAAAGACAGCAGTTTTCTTTTCTGCTAACATTTTTATACTACCTTCATTGCATGTTGAAATAAAAGATGTTGCCTTTGTTTTCAAACCCACAAAAATATGTCATGAAATTACTTGCAGTACATTTGGACACACCCTGACATTCGTTGAAAAGCCAACTTGGATTGGAGACGAGCCAATCCATTTTGAAGAGGCAGGGTTTCTCTGGGGAAGCTGTGTGAGGAGGTGTTTGAGAGGGAAAGTATATGCATGAGCTTATTCTTGCAGCAGCCACTCCAGGGCAGAAACAAAGTGGAAGTCTAGAATGTTCAAACTTTCTGTTTCAGTAAAACAAAGGTGCAGCCGCTCAGGTTTTATTATCAGTAGCAACTTCAGTACCATTTTCATGTCTCTCTTTTTCATTGTACAGTTTGTATATTTTTGTCACTTCTCACTGAAGACACGACGCTATAGAGTAACCCTTTCCCCAGTCTGGGTCCCTCATGTTTTCTATGCTGGGCAGACAGAGAGTCCTTTGCACTTCCACTAACACATGGTTAAACACTGCTGTTTCTGCCCAGCACTATCAGGCCCACCGAAGAGGAGGAAGGGGAAATTTCCCTGGGGCCCAGCGCCTCGAAGGGGGCCCAGCGCCTCGAAGGGGGCCCAAAGCCCCAAAGGGGGGCCCTGATGAAGCTGGAACTTTTTTTTTTTTAATATTATAAAATATTTTAAAACAAGTAGCCCTGCACCAGACCCTTTGCGTTCCCACCACCACATTAAAAAGAAAAACTCCCGTACTGCACACCGAGCCAATGTGCTTCTGTGGTGTAACGATGGTGTATCCGGGCGCTGTCAAACACTTCCTTTCACACAATGATTTGAACTTTTGCATTTCATATTTTACTACACCAAAAAGCTGAAAAAAAGGCATAGCAATTTTATGTCTTTTTTTAAAGACTTTTAAAAACTTTAAAAGATCCCTAAAGTTGCACAATATATGTGGGCAGGTGAAATGGCAATGAGACTTTAAGAGTTACATTATTGTTTAGGTTTACTTGCCCTTTCTGTGAGGAAATGTCTTTTGGTACGGAACTTGCAGAAACATTTCTTTGTAGCTGTTTTAGTGTTTATGTTCTTTTAGGATCAGGTATGTTGTTCCAAGAAGTGTTTTGCTGATGAGGATAGCTTGTTCTGCAGCTGCAGTGTGTCACTGTTTCCTGGAATTCAACATGATGTTCTCATTGTAGCTTTGGCACAGTAGGCAGCAAACTAGCCAGTCTGGGCCCCTTCGTAGAAGGGAGTGTTCCACTCGGTCCCACCTGAACACAATTCAGGAGTTAAATAATTAAGGCTCTACCTAAATCGTGGCAAGATCTTCAGACAATGCAGCTCAATTGAGGCCAAATCATGAAAAAAAATCGCTAAAAGAAAGTCTGCAACAGTTTGTTTGTCAGTGCTATAGACAATGCTTGGCAGTATCTGAAAAATTTAGCAAGTGCATTTTTGTTTGTAATGTAATACCTGTAAATATACTGTTATGTCTAGGCACGCTTTGGTGTTCCAACTTTATTGTGAAATACTGTAAATGCACCGGTCAGTCTACAGAGTGATTCACTGTGAATCATTTCTACTTATACATGTAGGCCTTTATAAAATTGCCATTAAAAAAAGAATGCAAGTTATTTCACGGTTTGAAATAAGAAAATGAAATGCTGTTTGTGTGGCTTTTTAAATTACCTTAATTAATAAGGCACTAGAACTACATTTCTTTATTTTTCATCGATTTGTCATCGATTTGAAACTCCAAAAGCATTATTTAGAAGCTTTGGATATTACCACAAGTGAACTGAAACAGTGTTTTGTTGGCTACTGCAAGGGCAATTGAAAACCTACTGGTTTCACAGACCAACGAAGGAGTATGTCAGCTGCAGAGCAGTGGAGATAATGTTATTCCATCACTTATGAATAAGACTTGGATTTTAGTCATCTACAAAACCAGCTGAGAACCCTGCCGGATTTGATTCATGCAGCTAATAGGAATGTTTCATCACTGTGTGACAATACAGTCACAAAAGTCACCACTTTAATTGATGTGTTTAAGGCTGTCCCATCATCAGATGTTTTGTTCTTTGAAATCCCTTCACTCTTCGCTTCTTGGTGAGCTGAACATCACTAACATGGCTAAGGGTTTTATTGCAGTTAATGACAGGCGCAGTCAGTAATATGGTACATTTAAGTGAATCTGTGAAATATTTCATTTAAGCAATAGAACTGAAAGAAGAGGGCTTACCTGAAATTACCATGAAAATATCTACTCAAACTGCAAGGGTATCAGAGGAAGGCACAAGGAGATGTGTAACTGCATTATTAGTAAGGTGCATACAGTAATTAGACAAGTGTTTAACCATAACCCAACTTACTCCAAACATCAGTATAAACATTTGTAAAAAAACTGTAGCACTGCTGAGAAACCCATGACTACTGTATTTCTGCTGCTTAGCTTTCCCTTATACAATATATCAGCAGCTATACATAACAGAAATATGAATTATGCTATTGCCTGACATTATATTACAGCTAATCACGGCATGGCATCTGCCTTGAAATGCTATGGTATAGAGGAGATTAGTCTCTCAAGTAGAGGCGGGGAATTGATTAATAGGTTACGACGTCGTGATTGCTGTTGGATTTATACACTGGATGCTTTAGAACCGAGGGGACTGAATGAAGAACTTAGCTTAGCCTTGTTTCTCTAGCTTTCTTTAGCTGTTGTTGATATATATAATACCATCTTTGAAGAAACTACCGTAATCATGTTGTTCCTTATAACAGGATCATTAGGGGCTTTTTTTAATGATTAAAAATTGGTATTTAATGTATGTTTAGTATGCAAGTATTTAGTGAATATTATTGAGTCATCTCAATATATTTGCCCTGTTGAAACCTGTATACACTGGGTTTTTGTAGCCAATTAGATCACAAATATCAATGGTGTTCTTGCTAATTGAATCAAAGTTTATATGGGGCCTGTTTATACTAGTTTCTCCAGATTGCTCTGAGGAAGACGCTAGTAGCATCGAAACGTTAGCACTTCTGTATGGACTATAATAACTGTCTCGCATACATGGATTCATTAAACTTACACTGTGAAGCTACCAAGTGTGCTCTCACCTTTCATGCTTTTCCTGGAGAGTCCATTTAGTAAAGTCATCGGTGGTAAGCAGCCTATTTTAATTCATTGTCCTGCCGTGATTGAGCACCTGCTACTGTTTAAAATGTACCCGCTGAAGCACGGAGGCACGCCTTGATATCTTTTTGTATATTGATGTATTGCTGTGATATATGGTGAGACTGAAGCAGTGGCATTCACTTATGGCTCTTTCAGTCCAGTGCAACCAAAGGACTTTAACTGAGCACCTAGTTTGGTCAATTCAATTAGTGGCGTAGTCAATGCTACATAAAATGTGGACCTTTTACCTGTGAAAGAAAAATACTTAATGAGAATGTACATAATAAAACACTAACAGAAGTGCTCAGCTGCTAAGCAGGGTTTACCCGTGTGATACCAGAGCCAGATCAAGTGGAGAACAGAAATGCATTGAGATGCAAGACAAGATAGGACACCATTTTTACTACAATTGTAATATTATTGCATTTTGTATTGTAAGGTTCTGTAGAGCTGATATTTTTGTCCAATAATGTTTCATATCTATTCCATTCCCTATCTTGTAGAAACAGACTCCTCATAAACATAAATAACACAATGCCCTTGACTGCACAGTTGACATGCAGTTTGCAGTATTTTCTTTTTTTTTTTTTAAATAAAAACATGTTTTATAGTGCTGTTTTCCTGACACTAGCAAGGAACGTCCTCATAATTTATGAAGCATACATTAACTAGACATGTTTGCCTCTCCTTTTTTATAGTTAGTTACCTTATAAATTGTGACAAGATCATAAAATACAAAAAAAAAGTATTGACCTGAATTTCAGACTTGCTTTCTCTATTTGGTTCTTCCACATGCCATAGGATACAGGGAGCCACCAGTAGGTCAGCTATTCAGTTTCTAGTTAACATAGTAACTGAAAGGCTACGGCATGCCCATAGCACAAAGTATGTTTTACATTGAAAGTACATATTTCTGGTACGTACCAACACAGGGCTATTTGGAAGTTGCTTAAAGTATAACTTCCTAACTAATATATTCCATTATATCTTACCTACAAACTAAATCAGGTAGTTTGGATTCACATAGGAATGAGAGAAAAGCTCTGCACTGTTTCCCTGTTTTCATCAGGTGAAACTGGAGGAAGCGCTGTGTTACTGCACAATAAAAAGAGAAAAAAAACAATCGCGGGCTGTGACGGATATTCAAATAAATTTTGTAACACTGAAGAGATGGGCTTTGTATCAGAAAAGTGGTGACGGAGTCAGAAATCATGTGTTACGGGTTAGTGCATTCATTTGTTACATACGACTGACGTGTATCTGAGTGTCGTATATCCGAGTGCTGACTGTAATAAACTGCAGGATTACTGTCATGTGAGCTTCATGTAAACCTGCAGATCCATTCTATTACTGAAAGCTAGTGTGCTGTACAATGTAAGATTAAGATCATGCATGCACCACATTTTAAATCAGTAAAATAAATTCCAGAATGTACATCAATCACCCCAGCTATTCTGTGTGCCTTAGCCAACTGATTGATGCTTTGAAAGAAAAAAATAAATCAATATGTCTATTTCCAACGACAGGCAAAGCTAGAAAAAAATGAAACCTCTGCTTCCAGTTTCTGTACACAGACTTGTGACACATTTCTGACACAATAACCACCCACTGAATCCAGATAAATGTTTAGGTATAAGGGTCCCCAGTGGCTCACTTAGTAAAAGTACCATCACTTGAGTAAAATGTTGTATTTTAACTCTTCTCTAACAATTCCTAAAACTGAGTGCCATATCTTTTAGCTGTGTATTATATTTGGCTGTGAGAGCTCAAACTGTGTTTCTTAACAAATTCTTAAGGTATTTAATTAGTCTGTACATTTTTAGTCATTGCTGGATTTGTTCTCCAAATCCCCATTAAGTTTCACCAGATGTCATGTTGGTGTCAGAAATGAGAAAAACATGGGAGCTGTAAAGGAGAGTTAAACAAGGTTTTACAAGTCTTACTAATTGTGAGCATGTATTGCTACCATGACAGAATTGCATATAGTTATCGTAGTTTTCTGGTATGTGGCTCTTTCTTAAAAGCTGCTATAAGGATAGCAACACAATCCAAGAGGAACAGTGCAGAGCTGGGATGAAACTGGGATGAAAACATCTTAAAAGTCTTTAATTAAAATGCTTTTGACACGTCCTGCATAATTCATTATTTAGAAGAACACACACTAAGTGCTTCGTAAGGGATTAAAGGACTATTATTGTCGTGCTTTAGTAGTTTAAACCATGCACGCTTAATATATACCATACTTGCCATTCCATACTTATTATCAGGATACACTATTGATCCTCTTCTTGTTTAAATTCCCTTAACCAGCTGGGATTTCTTGATCACATTTATTTTCTTTGTGACCTTTGGGTCTTAGAATATAATTCCCATGCAGCCTGACAGTTCCAAGGTTGCACACTTTTGATTGGAGAGATTCATACCCACTTCATTATGGGTGGTTTTGAACCTAGGATATTCTAACTCAAATGTGACCTAGTCTGGTCACCTGGGTGGTCATGTGGGTTCTTTCTATATTTGCTGAATTGTCATGTGGAGTGCAAACTGTACTTAAGAACATATTTATCAAAGCCCTCACTGCCAGCAAGTATTTTGTAATCCATCTTGGTCCTTGTAGCAGGGCGATTGCCCTGCATGTTTGTAAATTAGTGTTGGTACAATTTATATGGGGAAATGGTTTTATTGTGTATCATTTTGAAGTTGATTTGTTTGATTGAATTATTGTTTTACAGACGGGCGCTCGATTGAGACTTGCTGCCTGTTAGGCTCGGTTGAGGGGAAGGGCAGCAAGTGATTGGCTGTGCTGAACCTCAATCAGCAGGTGGGCGGGTCTTGACCGAGTGTCCGTCAGTTTAAAAACATCCGCGGGAGATGGCTTGGGGCGACTGCAACGCCATGCCAGAGGGGAGCAGTGTATACTCGGGAGGAGAGGGTCCAACCGCTGTGCAACCCTGAGACTGCAAGCGGTGCTTGTGAAGGCAATGCCCAGCCAAGGCCGTATGAAGCAGCATGAGTCGTTGTATGAATACTGGCTCATCAGTAGGTTAGTTTAGGGGATAGTGATCCCATGTGATGTATAGCGAAGGTTACGTAGTGTAGCCGGTTCCTGGAGCGGGACGCCTCATTTATAAAGCTAGCGCTCGCCCTCTGGGGCACCTTTTGTAGTTTTTGTACTGAGTTTTATTTTGCCTTTTGTACAGGTTGCTGTATGTGTCCTCTGTGCGTTACCATGGCTGGTAACGTCACATGACCATCTTTACTTTCACTTCTGTTTGTGTTAATAAATCCTGCGCGCCTGTGCCGGCGTTTCAGCTTCACCCCCCAATGTCTCTCTGTATTGCTTAAACAGCGGTGACCCACGCACATGACATGAGACCCTGTCACAGTCCTTAATAGTGCTAAGGGATTAATTAATGCCAGTTTGGATCTATCTATCTATCTATCTATCTATCTATCTATCTATCTATCTATCTACTCTTTCTGTCTGTTAGTGCATGCTGGGAGTGTGAGGCGTGTGTGCTGCTGCAGGAGGGTATGTGGAGAGAGTAGGTGAGTGGGTTTTTTTGTGTTCTATGTGGTTTTCTTTTTTATTTCTTTATTTTTATTTGGGATATAAGTGTTATTTAGTGTTTGTTTTATTTGGGTGTTTTTATAAATGTTAGCTGACTTTGTCAGCTTGAATAGGCCAGTATGGCCAGTTCTGTGGGGAGGGGAGCTCCCTCAAACTTTTCTTTTGAAAAGTTAAGCCATCGTCATGGGGTGAAAATCTTGACAGAGGGTTTTCTTTCTTTGGAACAATGTATTTTGGCGTTAGGTGAAGTTGTGGGGTGCGAAAATATTAAATCTGCATCTCAAATGAGTAGGTCAATTGTTGTGTTTCTAAGCAAAATGAATCTTGTTGCTAAGGCTGTTTTGTGAATTGTGGTAAATGAGACATGTATTACTGTTTTACCTCTGTCTTTACCATGCAGAAAGGTAATCCTCTCAAATGTTCCTCCGTTTTTAAAGAATGACGTGATAGAGAATGCACTTTCCTGGTATGGACTAATTGTTTCGAGCCCGACGAAAATCCCGCTGGGATGTAAATCCCCAAATCTGAATCATATCGTTTCTCTCCGTAGGCAAGTAAATATGATTTTAAATAACATGAATCAAGAGTTAAATGTAGTCCTCAAATTTAAAGTAGAGGAAAATAATTATATTATTTTTGCAACTATGGATGTCATGACATGTTTTGGTTGTGGGAAAGAGGGGCGTGTCATTAAAAACTGTCCTGAAAAAGAGGTTAGTGAGGGAAAACAGGAGAAGGGGGAAAAAGAGGACCGGCTTCAATGACCCTGCAAGTGCAGATAATAGCAATAGCCGACAGATAGAGACTCGGGCTGAGAGACTGGATCAGGAGACCAGTACTGAGGCTGACAGTGACTGAAAAACGGGGTAGTGAGGTGAACTGTCAGCTCTTGCTGTAGGCAGCACTGTGGACTGACGGTGTGAAACCGAGTTGCAGCAAACAAGAAGAGAGTGTGGTTGGGTCTGTAGGGCTCAATCAAACAGAACAGAAAGTAAAGTAAATCCATCAATGGAGAAAATAGAAGAGGAGACAGCAGGGGAGGAGTTTGAGTTTAAAACCCAGAAAAAGAAAAGGCAGAGGAAAAGGGCATACTATGGTACTGCAAAGAAAAAAAGCCAATGTTACCGAGAAAAGTGTAGCGGAGCCTGAGCAGAGTGAGGTACCAGTGCCGTGGAGCGTTAGGGTCACCAGCAAAGCTCCTGAAGAGAGCACAGAGATACACAGCGAAGAAGAGTCTCTCTCTGGAACCGGCTACAGGGTCAGAAACATAAAGGATTTTTTAGAACTCATGAAAGGTAGACGAGGGGTCAGTGTGGAGGATCACATTCCAAACATTGCTTTGTTTTTATTAGCGTCACAATTCATGTCACAGAAACCGTCTGGCTCCAACCTCACTGAGCAAGAGTGATCAGTAAAGTCAGTAAACAGGGTAAAAAAAAATTTCAAATGGATTGGAAAATGTTATTTTTCTTATTTATGTCATTGTGTTTGTTTTTTTGTTTTTACATTTTGTTTACTTCCTTCTCTTCCTAAGATGAACTCGGTCACAACTGGGTCCTTAAATATGAATGGGTGCAGATGAGCTGAAGAGAGCTGCTTTATTTGAGTACCTTGATCAGAAAAAAATAGAAGTTATTTTTTTTACAAGAAACACACACTGATTTTAAAAACCAAGTCGATTGGGCTGGAGACTGGAAGGGGGGGGTGCTGTTTTTAGTCACAGCTCCAGTATAAGTGCTGGGGTGGCGGTGCTGCTCTCAAAAGAGTTTATTCAGGATCCACCTGATGTTACTGAAGTGGTGAAAGGGCGGCTGTCAAAAGTGAAAGTAAAGATTGGAGAAAACATACTTGTTTTTATAAACATATACGCCCCGAATGACGGGGCCTTTGTTTAGGATTTTAGATCAAGTTTTAGATGGCAGCAGTGGTGAGGACTGGGTGTTTTGAGCTGGTGATTTTAACTGCACAGTTAATCATTTGGAGGACCGTAATCATCAGTCTGTCACAGAACTTTCTTTAATTGTAAATAATTACAACTTGACTGATTGTATTGGAAAATTAACATTTCAAATAGACAGTATACATGGGTCTAATACTGCAATAATAATGTGTCCTTGACCAGGTTAGATCACTTTTATATTTTTAAACAGCATTTTAATTTGGTCACCATGTGTTTTATTTCTCCAACTGTGTTATCTGATCATTCTCTTTTAACCCTAAGTGTAATGGTACCCTCCTTAACCAGGAAAATCCTACTGGCATTTTAATTTTCAGCTTTTCAAAGATACCCACTTTAAAAAATGCTCTCTCCACCTTTCCCAGAGTTTTTTTTTCTGGGAAAGGTGGAGAGAGCAGAAGACTGCTTTTACTTCCCTGACTCAGTGGTGGGATGTGAGGAAGGTGCAAATCAGATTGTTGTCTCAGAAGTACACTACTAATCTCACAAAGAGGATGACTGAAACTCTGGAAGAGCTGGAGAGGGACATGTTAGAGCTTCAGGGAGCTCTGCAGTCCAGCCACAATAGCAGGTCAATGCAAGACCTCAAGAACAAAAAACAGCAGCTGGCTGAGCTGCTGAATGTCAAAGTGAAGGGGGCGTTGGTGCGGTCCAGAGTGCAGTACATAACAGAGATTGATGCACCCACACAGTTTTTCTTTGGCTTGTAAAAAAGAGAGCAGAGCGGAAAGTCATCCATTGTCTTAAAATACCATCAGGAGAAGAGTTGAGGCAGCCTGTGGAGATCCGGCAATACACTGTCAGGTTCAACTCAGAACTTTTCACAACAGAGGCTGGAGAGCAGGCTGAGGAGACACAGCAGTTACTGGAGGTTCTGCCAAGGATCACGTAAGAGGAAAAGAAAGCATTTGATGGTCCTTTATTGCGACATGAGCTCTCTGATGCCCCTCCAAGGGCTAAAAGGAGGAAAAGCTCCTGGAATGGATGGGCTGGCTGTGGAATTTTTAAAAACTTTCTGGATACTATTAAAGGATGACCTGAACGCAGTCCACAATGAAAATGTGGAGAAAGGAGAGCTGCCTCTGAGCTGCAGAAGGGCAATAATAACACTATTGCCCAAAAAGAAGGGGATCTGTGTAATATAAAGAACTGTATCTCTGTTGTGTACGGATTATAAAATCATCTCTAAAGCTCTGTTTTGGGTCCAATTCTACACCCTAACCAAGCCTACTGTGTGCCCAATAGATGCATTTTTTACACCATTTTTAAATTTGAAATACATTGGCTGCTTCCAAGCTCTTTGGTTTCCCTGCTAGGCTTATCTTTCTCTACTAAGAGAGTCTTTGACACAATTATTTATGAAAGGTATTTGAAGCCTTCGGTTTCGGCCAAAGATTTATATCTCAAATACAGTCCCTGTACTGTGATATTTTTAGCATCCTGAAGATCAATGGGGGGCTGAGTGCACCTTTCCCAGTCCGCCGGGCTATAAGATAAGGCTGTCCTCTCTCAGGAGTGCTTTACTCCCTTTCTATTGAGCCTCTTATCAATAGACAGACAAGTTTTAACAGGACTTTCTATCCCAGGCAGCTTAGCTCAACCAGTCAAGGTTTCCGCTTATGCAAATGATATTGCTGTTTTTATTCAAAGCCAAGCAGATGTTGACAATTTATATGAAAGCCAGAAATATTTTGAAACAATTTCATCAGTCAAAATAAACTGGCAAAAAAGTGAAGGTTTTTTAAAAGGGGATTGGAAGGGATATGGAACCCCTGGTTCTGCCAGGTGGCTTGCAGTGGAGCCAGAAGGAGATAAAGTATCTGGGAGTGTACTTGGGGAATGAGAGGGCAGTTAAGAAAAACTGGGACGGCTTGTTGGAGAAAGTAAGAGTGCCTGCAGAAATGGCGTTAGATTTTACCAAAGATCTCTTACCGGGGAAGGGATTTAATTATAAATAATCTGGCAGCCTCTATGCTTTGGCATATACATATATATATGGAGAAAGACCTTTTAAAAGAAAATCAGAGAGAGTTTTTGAGTTTTTTCTAGGACGGGTTACATTGGCTAAGTCAGTGCATGTTGTTCTTGCCACTGGAAGAATGGGGACATGGTTTGATGGACCTGTCCAATAGACATAGAGCATTCAGGCTGCAAACAGTGAAGAAACTGCTGTATAGCAGTGAGAAACTTCCCTGGACAGATGTGGCTCTGCTTTAACTACGTCAGGTCGGAGGGCTGGAATTGGATAAACAGCTTTTCCTCCTAGATCGTGCCCAGGTCAACTCTCCCAATCTGCCACCGTTTTACCAGAGTCTGCTCTGGGCGTGGCAGAGTCTGAGGATTCAAAGAGGTGAGGGACCTGTTGATTTTTATTGGCTGCTAGAGGAACCTGTCATTTTTAATCCTGTTTTTAAAATAGAATTAACAGTATCTCAGACTTTCACAAAGCTGGGGTGACAAAGCTTTGACATATTGTGGATGTGAAAAACTCAAAATGGAAAAGTCCACAACAGTTGTCATCAACCCTGGGATTACGCTCCGAGAGAAAGCTGAGCAGCTACTTTATCAGTTTCAAACAGCCCTGTCCAGAGAGCAGCAGGAAATTCTGAAAAAAGATTTCTCAGAAAAGACCCAGGCCTTACTTGAGACCTCTTTCCTGTCTTTATTGATTTCCCCATCTGCCCATTTTTCTGCCAAAATTTTCCACATCTGCCAAAATGTTCTGTTTTTCCTATCCTTTAAAATATTTAAATACTT
Source organism: Acipenser ruthenus (assembly GCF_902713425.1). Classification (NCBI taxonomy): domain Eukaryota; kingdom Metazoa; phylum Chordata; class Actinopteri; order Acipenseriformes; family Acipenseridae; genus Acipenser; species Acipenser ruthenus. Next base: position 4,436,278 of record NC_081190.1, on the reverse strand, counting down.
GATTATGTAATACTGTCATTTGTGTTTTATTGTCTTGTAATGTCAAAGATGTGTTTCTTTAAAGTAGAAAATAAAGTTTTTTAAAAAAAAAGTAAAAGTATACATCTATATATCTGTCTGCCTGTCGATGTTGCATAAACTGAAAATGTTTATAATAATAATAATTGTAACCTTTATGTGTGGTGCAGGGGTTCATGCGCGCCTCTCTGGTGAGCTCTCTGATGCCCCTCCAAGGGCTAAAAGGAGGAAAAGCTCCTGGAATGGATGGGCTGGCTGTGGAATTTTTAAAAACTTTCTGGATACTATTAAAGGATGACCTGAACGCAGTCCACAATGAAAATGTGGAGAAAGGAGAGCTGCCTCTGAGCTGCAGAAGGGCAATAATAACACTATTGCCCAAAAAGAAGGGGATCTGTGTAATATAAAGAACTGTATCTCTGTTGTGTACGGATTATAAAATCATCTCTAAAGCTCTGTTTTGGGTCCAATTCTACACCCTAACCAAGCCTACTGTGTGCCCAATAGATGCATTTTTTACACCATTTTTAAATTTGAAATACATTGGCTGCTTCCAAGCTCTTTGGTTTCCCTGCTAGGCTTATCTTTCTCTACTAAGAGAGTCTTTGACACAATTATTTATGAAAGGTATTTGAAGCCTTCGGTTTCGGCCAAAGATTTATATCTCAAATACAGTCCCTGTACTGTGATATTTTTAGCATCCTGAAGATCAATGGGGGGCTGAGTGCACCTTTCCCAGTCCGCCGGGCTATAAGATAAGGCTGTCCTCTCTCAGGAGTGCTTTACTCCCTTTCTATTGAGCCTCTTATCAATAGACAGACAAGTTTTAACAGGACTTTCTATCCCAGGCAGCTTAGCTCAACCAGTCAAGGTTTCCGCTTATGCAAATGATATTGCTGTTTTTATTCAAAGCCAAGCAGATGTTGACAATTTATATGAAAGCCAGAAATATTTTGAAACAATTTCATCAGTCAAAATAAACTGGCAAAAAAGTGAAGGTTTTTTAAAAGGGGATTGGAAGGGATATGGAACCCCTGGTTCTGCCAGGTGGCTTGCAGTGGAGCCAGAAGGAGATAAAGTATCTGGGAGTGTACTTGGGGAATGAGAGGGCAGTTAAGAAAAACTGGGACGGCTTGTTGGAGAAAGTAAGAGTGCCTGCAGAAATGGCGTTAGATTTTACCAAAGATCTCTTACCGGGGAAGGGATTTAATTATAAATAATCTGGCAGCCTCTATGCTTTGGCATATACATATATATATGGAGAAAGACCTTTTAAAAGAAAATCAGAGAGAGTTTTTGAGTTTTTTCTAGGACGGGTTACATTGGCTAAGTCAGTGCATGTTGTTCTTGCCACTGGAAGAATGGGGACATGGTTTGATGGACCTGTCCAATAGACATAGAGCATTCAGGCTGCAAACAGTGAAGAAACTGCTGTATAGCAGTGAGAAACTTCCCTGGACAGATGTGGCTCTGCTTTAACTACGTCAGGTCGGAGGGCTGGAATTGGATAAACAGCTTTTCCTCCTAGATCGTGCCCAGGTCAACTCTCCCAATCTGCCACCGTTTTACCAGAGTCTGCTCTGGGCGTGGCAGAGTCTGAGGATTCAAAGAGGTGAGGGACCTGTTGATTTTTATTGGCTGCTAGAGGAACCTGTCATTTTTAATCCTGTTTTTAAAATAGAATTAACAGTATCTCAGACTTTCACAAAGCTGGGGTGACAAAGCTTTGACATATTGTGGATGTGAAAAACTCAAAATGGAAAAGTCCACAACAGTTGTCATCAACCCTGGGATTACGCTCCGAGAGAAAGCTGAGCAGCTACTTTATCAGTTTCAAACAGCCCTGTCCAGAGAGCAGCAGGAAATTCTGAAAAAAGATTTCTCAGAAAAGACCCAGGCCTTACTTGAGACCTCTTTCCTGTCTTTATTGATTTCCCCATCTGCCCATTTTTCTGCCAAAATTTTCCACATCTGCCAAAATGTTCTGTTTTTCCTATCCTTTAAAATATTTAAATACTTGATTATGTAATACTGTCATTTGTGTTTTATTGTCTTGTAATGTCAAAGATGTGTTTCTTTAAAGTAGAAAATAAAGTTTTTTTAAAAAAAAGTAAAAGTATACATCTATATATCTGTCTGCCTGTCGATGTTGCATAAACTGAAAATGTTTATAATAATAATAATTGTAACCTTTATGTGTGGTGCAGGGGTTCATGCGCGCCTCTCTGGCTCCTTCTTTGCATGTTCATTTCCTTCTCTCTTTCAAAATACCTGTCTGCTTGCGTGGCTCTCTAGAAGGTCTGGCCACGCCGACCTCCCTAAGCATAGGCATTCCTTGTAAGCCGGGGCGACTTCTAGTCTTCTTAAATGTATCTGCTATCCTTCTCTTCATTTTCCTCTTGGGGAAGTAACTCTTACTTCCCAGCCTTGGAGGCTGGTAAAGTTACAATAATTCCTGTTTCAAGTCCCAGGGCTTACTCCCCGCAGCCCTTGCTCCTGTCCCATGAATAATAATAATAATAATAATAATAATAATAATAATAATAATAATAATAATAATAATAATAATAATAATAATGTATATCTTCTTTATATCTTCCAAATAATTTAACATATGGTCTTTTCATTTTTTATCTTGGGAATTATTTAACCAGATAGTTTTAATAAGATGCAACAACTGGGTTGAGGCAAAATGAGGCCAAGCGCATTTAACAAGGGCACACCGTCAGTCTGGGGCTTAGCCTTTTGCCCTGACCATTGAACTTGCATGATTATTTATAAAGACTCCCTGTACTCTTGGTTGATTAAAGCAGAGTTATTGGAAGATGTGTGGGCAGACAAGAGGGGACAATGTTCTTGTTCTATATAGACTGGTTCTGTTTTACTTTGATACTTACAAAGCAGAAGTCTATAAGATGATGTACTGTGTACAGCTTATCCTATTACAACGTAGGCCTCATAGGCAAAGTTTTTTTTTTGTTTGTTTGTTTTTTTCCAAACCCACAATTTCTTTCATAAGCGGAAAAACAGTGTTTGGTTAAGTTCCATAGGAAAAATACAAAGGGAAGACATTAGTATGTTATTTTTAAATATCAGAGCTCATATTTTTGATTTTGGTGGGATCTCTGTATGAAGAATTTGTTTTCTGGTGGCCAAACCAACATACAGCACTAGTGATGAAAGGTGTTCTGTAAATGTATTTCTATTATCTGTGATGTTACATACAGTTGATGGATTAGACACTTCAAACAACAAGCAATAGCCTTCCCAGTGCTACATGAAATGAGATTCTGTAGAGTTAAATCAGTCCAGACCCGGTACACTGGCTGATTTCTTCATTTGGAAGTAATGCTCTGGCAACAAAGAGTCATTCCCTTTCTGGGGTGTGCACTGCCTTTTAACAACCAGGTTACTAATGTAGATATCTCATTCTGCAGACTGTCGTTCTGGTGATACGCATACGCTTATTGAGGGTTTCCAACTTGCATTTAAAATGATATTCCTGGGTATTTGGTAGAGATGTGCCGACTTACCCAAATATAATTTGCAGTTTGATAGATAGCAGTTTGTCAAGGTGTTCATCCTCTATGAAGTACATTACTTCCTAAGATATACTGCAGTATACTTTTACTGTCCAGTAAACATAATGAAAATGAATGCAGCTTTCTCTACTTCTCTAAGGTTCCACAAATACTGATTAACACCTATCTTGGACTACCTAATGTTACCTCAGGTAAAGTAGTCCAAGAATAGGGTCTGTGAAATGACCTGTAATATGTTAAGTAAACGATTAAGACAGGGTGATGTGTGCTCCCGAGTGGCGCATCCAGTAAAGGCTCTCCGCGCGGAGTGCAGGATGTGCCCTATAGCCTGGAGATCGCATGTTCGAATCCAGGCTATGTCACAGCTGACCGTGACCGGGAATTCCTAGGGGGCGGCGCACAATTGGCTGAGCGCTGCCCGGGTAGGGAGGGCTTAGGTCGGCAGGGGAATCCACGGCTCACCGCGCATCAGCGACCCCTGTGGCCGATAGGGCTCTGCAGCGGAGCCGCCAGATCTGTGTTGTCCTCCGGCACTATAGGTCTGGTGGCATTGCTGTGGATCTGCAGTGCGAAAAATGGCAGCTTGGCAGGAGCACGTTTCGGAGGACGCTTATTCCAGCCTCCGTTTCCTGAGTCGGCGGGGGGGTTGCGAGCGGTGAGCCGGGGATACAGATAATAATTGGGCATGCTAAATTGGGGTGAAAACCGGGGTAAAATAATTGGCGACGACTAAATTTATAAAAAAAAAAAAAAAAAAAAAAAAAAGGACAGGGTGATGTTTGCATCAACACCGTAAGAAAATACAGATGTGAATGTTAGCGTTTTTTTCTGCCTGTCACTAATTTGTTCATTCTGTGTACGTTCCGCAGGTTTTCCAAGGAAACTTTGACAACGACACGCACAGAAAGAACGGGATAGATCCCCCCATCTATGCTCGGTTCATCCGGATCCTGCCTTGGTCATGGTACGGACGCATCACTTTACGGGCTGAGCTGCTCGGCTGCACAGAAGAGGAGTGAACAGCCCTCGAACTGCTGGGGAAAAAAAACTCAGCTCCCCAGAATAGCCCTCAAATATCTCCATATGAACTGTGTGAAACCTGTACAAATTTCAAATCGGGTTCTCATGAACAAGTGTTCGGTTGTGATAGGCAGGAATCTCTGATTTGTACAATGGCCTAAGCCTGCCCTTGTCAGATGCTTGTCTTTTTTATTTACTCAGAATGGCTGGGTTGTCAGTTTTCTATACAGCATGTATTTGTTTGGTAGGAGGTGGGGGCAGAGAGTTCACACTGTGGTTAAAAGATCCAGGAAAGCTGCAGGTTTTTATTTTAATTGTATTTATTTTTTATGAAGAAAATGGTAAAGTGATCCATACCAGTAGATTGTTTGTATAAATTCAATCACATTCTTGAAGATGTGTTTATGAGCACTGCAATTGCATCAAAAATACACAAAACATATTTGCTAATATTTCCCTGAAACACAGTGTTTTTAATATCCTTCTGACCTTAGCCTTTAAAAACCTAGTTTATGAAAGTTTAATTATTTAATTAAAGAGTAGAAAATATATATTGATTTCCAACTTAGAACCTAGGTTAGGCTAAACCATATTGTCCACTGTGGATTAAAAAACAAACATATATAATGAACATTGGAGCAGCAAACTTGCCTGAAGCCTATTACTGGGAAACAAGTTGGTGTTTATTATTTTGCTACTGTTTCCCATTTTGTATTTAATAGAATACATTCCCAGTTGTAGAAAAGGTTAATATAAGACACTGCAGCTTTATCACTACTTTGAGTCTGGGATGACTAGATTTAAGGAGTCCTGTCAAACGTGTCATTGTATGCTGCATTTTATTTATTCAAGCACTTCGATTGAGTTTGTGGTTGGCTTCATGGTCTCTTAAAACATTTTTAAAAATCTCATTTTGAGCTACGATGCAAGTCCAGCTTTTAGAAATCTCTCTATAAATTGGTTTTAAACAGCTCAGGATAGACGTCACTTATTTTGTATGGTTTTATTTTGTACCCACAGTTCTGAAGATATGCTTAAGAGTACAATACTTGTTAAATATATTTAAAATGATACATTTTATGTCTGCTGGCAACAGTGTGAGGTTGAAATGGAAATGTACAGGAACATCACTCCATTTGAAACTGAGTTGAGGGGTGTTTTGTATTAACACGTTAATATTGATTGGCAACATTTTTTCAACTAATCCTAAAATGTTAATCACATGAGATATAACAGTATTAGAAATAATGTCACTTTTTTAAAAATAGTTTCTCCAAGGAATGTTCTTTTGTGATTGTAATCTTAAAGCCACTATAAATTCTGAAGCCACCTTAAAATCTACTAAACAAGAAGGAATTTTAAACAAACAAAAGCCATGACAACCGTAGGGCAACTTCATGGAAGTAATTGAGGGCAGGCGAGAGTGTATATAAACTTGAGTATAGGTTTACAAAGGTTCCACAATACAGTGCACACATCATATTATCTGCTATTGTTTTGATGCATAATAAAAAGCCACTAGACTGTTACTGTGTCTGTAACCATACTAACAAAACAGATTCATTTAGATGTGAAATGCATTATAAGATTTTTGTTCTGAAAGGAATGATCAACCTTAATTTTATTTGTCATATCTCAGAGGTATGGCTTGCAGGGGTGGAAATGATGGCAAAGCATATATATATATATATATATATATATATATATATATATATATATATATATATATATATATATATATATATATATATAGCATGATTAGGGAGGTTGAGGGTCACTGGAGTAAATGGTAAATACGATCTGTAATTAAATTGACTTGTTCAAAATACAGGAAAGAAGCACTCTATGACAGTCCTGATCACTAATGTAGTAAATGATTTGACCTCCAGGTATCTACTCAAGGGTTCATGCTGTGCAGGTTTATCAATATGCTGGAGTGGACATATTATAACAGCCTGCTTTTTCTTCCCCCAAAGTCTGTTTTTATCATTATTTGGTTCTTTTCAAATGGATGTTTTCCCACTTTCTGTGGTCAGTGGAATCTGAATGTTTTTGGCAGTGTTTATATATGGGCAGGGCTCCATACAGAATTATCCAAGTACCTGTCATTCCTACTAGAACTGGAACAATGCAAAGCAGTCTCATAACAAGAATTGTGAACAAAATAAGGAAACACAATTAGTGCTAAATGGGATTTTGTTTAAAACATGCACCACATCCAGAAAGATGTGACAATATAACACTGAAATACTACTCGTAGTACATCTTATTCTACTGTATAATACAACTATAGTACAATCATCTAGTAGACAAGAGTGATGTTCTAATCCATAAGTCATCAAGAGCATCATTATTGGCACAGTTTGCAATACTGTAAATTGTACACAGAAGTGGATTGGAACCAACCATAAGACAAAATGCAAAGAGGCCACTGATTATTAATGTATACTGTGTAACCAATATCTGATTGTTTAAAGTGGATTAGAATATAATATGGTTCTGGGACAGAAGGACAAAGTCATCAGTTATGACTTTCCTCACAATGTATGTTATAAGGTGTAATATGCATGCAAACATAGCAGAGTTATAAACACCTCTGTGCCCACCAGGCATTACTGGTTAAGTCGCCAACAGAGAAGGCAGGAAATGGGAAGGCAGTCAGAATAAAGTAGATGGAGTTTTGACAACCATCAGCCCAAAACTGGAGCTGTGAAATGTATGTGGATGTTCACCCGCCAGCTTTATCCTGAATTAAACAGTAACACTGACTATCCTGAATTAAACAGTAACACTGACTATCCTGAATTAAACAGTAACGCTGACTATCCTGAATTAAACAGTAACGCTGACTATCCTGAATTAAACAGTAACACTGACTATCCTGAATTAAACAGTAACACTGACTATCCTGAATTAAACAGTAACACTGACTATCCTGAATTAAACAGTAATGCTGACTATCCTGAATTAAACAGTAACACTGACTATCCTGAATTAAACAGTAACACTGACTATCCTGAATTAAACAGTAACACTGACTATCCTGAATTAAACAGTAACACTGACTATCCTGAATTAAACAGTAACACTGACTATCCTGAATTAAACAGTAACACTGACTATCCTGAATTAAACAGTAACGGATGTATTTTTCAAGATTTTTTTCAGTATAATAGATTGTAAGCAAATGAACTCATATTGACTGAAATTAAAAATAAATATGTATTTCAGCTAAAGAAATGTTCTGTGGTATTATGGTCTACAACAGGAAACAGATTTTAAAAACTAAAATGTGAGATCTGTATAGAAATGTTTTTTTAAAAATTATTTTAATTGTGGAATAACAGTGGCCTTCTGAATTCAGATAACTGAGTAGTCAACCTTGTTTAATGTCTAATGCAATCTCTCAAATATCAAAAAGTCATACAAAATATAATGGCATAGTAATAACCTACATTATACAGCATCTGAGTGCAAGGTAGTACATAAAACAAAGTCATAAAATGAGTTTGTTAATTTCCCCTTGAAAATAAGGATACATTAAAACTGACACATACATTTAGAAACAATTAGAGTTCTGATATTAATAGCTTTTTGTACAGTGCAAAAGGAAGAAAAGAAACCTGGAAAAAACTCTGATACACATTAGGATGTTGTTTTCTGTCTTCTCCATTAAGCAGTTCAACAAAATTCTTGATACAGTGGTACGGTGGGGGATCACTTTTAATGATTTCCCAACAGATCACTGCTAGCATTGAAATAATACCAAGTGCTTTCGATGGAACTTCTTCTGATGAAAATTGTATTGTAATTGGAAATGACAGCATGTGGTTAGATTTGAACTTTGATTCATTTATTATAGCATGAAAAAACATATTCAGTGAGTAGGTCAATAAATGGTGCAACCACAGTAGAAGGCACAAGCTTGTTTGCTGAAAGATTGCCCCTGTTATTTTGTAATCTGATTTACACATCAGGGGTGCGGAATTGGTGAAGGGACCTTCCATAGAAAAGTAAAGTAGATGTACTATTTACCATTTACCATCAACATGATCTAAGCACGAAGTAACCAAATTGCTGAACATAGATCTGTAAAATAGCAGGGGAGCACTGTATGCTGTGATACATGCAGTGCAGCAGATAACCAGTTTGGGTATGTGAAAATGAGGGGGGGGGGGGGGGGGCGGTATCAGGCAGTTATATTTCCATCAGTTTTCTATATTTGCCATTATTTCCACCCTGAAGTTTCTAAGACGTAGAGAGCATGTCACAGTGTTGTCCAGTTGCACACCAACTAAGTTCTCTCTGTAGTGTTTCCCTTGATAGATTTTGGATACTTACTAGGTTATATATGTTTCTTGAAAGGGCTTACAATGTAAATTACATTAACTGGACATATGGTTGACTTTCTCCTTTGAGAACCATTGCATAATTGTCATTGTAATGTAGAACAAATTGTGGATTCAATCTTGTAATATTGAACTGTTGTTACTATAATGTGGTACTGGCTTATGAATTGTAAGAGATTGCAAAAAAATATATAAAAAATACTAACAAGTACATTTTAAAAAGCATAATTATTTATTAAAGGCAGAGTGACCACTGCAGCCTTTGCAACTATGTGATTTTTTTTTATTATTATTATTTTGTATATATCTAGCCCTGCAGGTTAATGCAAAAATTAGTATGAGCTTGTCTGGTCTTCAAACTTAAAATAAAAACAAAAATGGAAATTATCCTAAATATGTTGAGTCTTGCTTTGATTTCTGAGCATGGGTCATGAATTATACCTCAGAGCAGACAGATGTGCCTTCAATATGGTTTCAACCCCCCCAAAAAACACCTTCTTAATCCCAAACTCCTTCAATGATCTGACATGACCAGTAACAAAAGAACCCATATCAACAATGGATTGCTTTACAGAATTACAACTGATTAAAACCGTATGTGTCTACAGCAGAGCCAATGAAAGCACTTCTTAGATTGTCGTTATTATTTCCTGTTCCCACAGCCTGTGGTAAACCCCAGTCCTTAAGTACTGTATCCGCACAGAATGGGTGTTTGTTTGTGTGCTTAGAAGTTATCTTACTTTAGAAGTGCATGGGAGGAGGGTGATGCTGTTATCATGGGGTTTTCCAGTAATTAACTGGGACAAACCCACTGAATGTGCTGCATCAGAATCTGTTTTGCAAATGCCCCTATTTAGAAAGCACAGTGCAAATACAGTAAAGAATGAATTCAAGCCCCTAAGGAAACGCAGAGGAGCCATAGCAGAGGATGACAAAGCAGTGTCAGCTGTATTGAATTAATACTTTATATAGGTTTTCACCAGTGAGAACATCAAGAACATGCCTCCAGGTACAGACAGCTCAAACACCATGTTAGATGCATTTTGTATAAATCAATCAGAGGTACCAAGTGGAACAGGGACTCTCAAAATCAACCAACCAACCAACCACTCCTGATGGCATCCGCTCAGTCCTTCAGGAAACAAGGAAAATAATCTCTATGCCAGCAGAGATGTTAGACAAATCAATAAAGTCAGGGTCCTGTCCAAGCTGGAAGGCAGATTGTGGTATATTTAGAAATGAAAATAAGGAACGAACCAGGAGATCCATCATCCCTAGCTCCATAATATTTAAAATCATGGAATTAATCCTATAATTGGATTGTGCATATATTTCTGGACTTACTTCCTTAAAATGAATCATATTTTTTTCTTTAAGTCAGTCTTTAAATACATTAACAGTCCATGTTGTAGTCTTGGTTTTCCTCTATTTCATTTTGCTGTGCCTCATTTAATCTTACGTGTATACTGTTGACAGTTTCTGTAGCACTTACTTTTTTCTCTTTTTTTCAGGTGGATTACGGTCTTCACTAGGAAAGCTGGTGCTGTACCAGTTCTCTGGAGATTCATCCCCAAATATATAATGGGTGGAATGTCACTCATTTTGTGGCAATGGTTTTATAGCTAATAAATAAAATGGAATTTTGTCATTTTTATAATGTTGTGCTTATTGATTTATACAGTATAAAACCAATCAGATGTTGTTACTTTTCCTAGCTATATACAGTGTGTGTGTGTATATATATATATATATATATATATATATATATATATATATATATATATATATATATATATTGTAAAACGACTCACCCACTCGGGTTCGTTGCCCCTTTAAGAATACGACCCAGACACGAGAAATGGAGTTTTAAAGCGCTGACGCGCTAATTTTTAATAAACACAAAAGTAAATAAAACAAAGTACACAAAATAAACACCTAGCTCTTTCTGAGCATTAACTACACACGCAGGAACCTAACTATCACAGGACGGCTAAGCCGTTTCCCTGTTCCACAAAACTTAACCAGACCGGTTTGCACTGTACCTTTTTCTCGGGACTGCCAGGAAGCAGAGCACTCCTTTCTGCCTCCTTCCATTCAGCAGCCCCGAGCAGACTGCCTGCTCTCTTTTTAAACCCCACACCTGGGCCTAATTTCCAATAACGCCCAGGTGCGGATGATAATTAATAATAAAACAATTAAACAATTAAACAAAACAATAAAGCAAACAACCAAAACACAGGTACATTCTCTCGCAGGGAGGTTTTAACCCCCTCCCTGCTGTCTCTCACAACCCTCTACGTTACATATCCCCCCCCTTGTCTTTACAAGACACAGGCCACGAGACGGCCACCTCCTCCCCTAAAACATAACCACCCACCCTCAAGTCCATAAATGTCCTTTCTTGCCCTCTTCCACGGGCAGGCTTGAGGGTGGATCGGTCCACGTCCCGGCTCAGCCAGGTAAGGACCGCGCACCGGCGACAAGGGGACCCAACGGTTCGACAGGGGCGACCGGAGCGTAGACCGTGGCACTGGAGGATGCAGCAGTGGGCAGAGATCTTCCCCTGGGAACCGGCGCAGTGATGTCCGATCACCCAGGGGAAGCGAAGCAGCGAACAGGGGGAGCGACAGCGACGTCTGGCAGCAGCCCAGCGACGTCTGGGTGCTCGGGAAGAGCGGAGCAGGGACCCAGGGGAAAAGCTGTGGCCAGTGCCGCAGACTCCTGGGCTCAAGGTCCAGCGCAGGAAGGTCCGGTAAGACCGGCCGGGTGTCCTGGAGCAAGGGGTGAGGGACTGGACGCAGCGGTGCCGGACTGGACCGTAGGGGCGGTGGTCGGGGCTGTGGTGGAGGTATACTTTTCACCTCCCCCCTGGGCTCCGGAAGCGGCGGCTCCTCCCCTCTGGGCTCCGGAAGCGGCGGCTCCTCCCCCCTGGGCTCCGGAAGCGGCGGCTCCTCCCCTCTGGGCTCCGGAAGCGGCGGCTCCTCCCCTCTGGGCTCCGGAAGCGGCGGCTCCTCCCCTCTGGGCTCCGGAAGCGGCGGCTCCTCCCCTCTGGGCTCCGGAAGCGGCGGCTCCTCCCCTCTGGGCTCCGGAAGCGGCGGCTCCTCCCCTCTGGGCTCCGGAAGCGGCGGCTCCTCCCCTCTGGGCTCCAGAAGCGGCGGCTCCTCCCCTCTGGGCTCCGGAAGCGGCGGCTCCTCCCCTCTGGGCTCCGGAAGCGGCGGCTCCTCCCCTCTGGGCTCTGGCAGCGGCAGCTCCTCCCCCTCTGGCTCGGGAGGCTGCGGAGCTCCGCTAGCCTGCTCCCATTCTTGGAGCAGCAGCTCCAATTCTGTTGGCTCCCTTTTCTTCAATGGAGCCAACCCCATCTCTCTCTCCCATCTCTCCAGCTGCTCTCTCTGAGCAACAGCATTCCTGGTGATTTGCTCTATCATTTGTAGCAAATCCATTTTCTGGGTCTTAGGGGCGCCCACACTTTCTGCCACCAAATGTAAACGACTCACCCACTCGGGTTCGTTGCCCCTTTAAGAATACGACCCAGACACGAGAAATGGAGTTTTAAAGCGCTGACGCGCTAATTTTTAATAAACACAAAAGTAAATAAAACAAAGTACACAAAATAAACACCTAGCTCTTTCTGAGCATTAACTACACACGCAGGAACCTAACTATCACAGGACGGCTAAGCCGTTTCCCTGTTCCACAAAACTTAACCAGACCGGTTTGCACTGTACCTTTTTCTCGGGACTGCCAGGAAGCAGAGCACTCCTTTCTGCCTCCTTCCATTCAGCAGCCCCGAGCAGGCTGCCTGCTCTCTTTTTAAACCTAATTTCCAATAACGCCCAGGTGCGGATGATAATTAATAATAAAACAATTAAACAATTAAACAAAACAATAAAGCAAACAACCAAAACACAGGTACATTCTCTCGCAGGGAGGTTTTAACCCCCTCCCTGCTGTCTCTCACAACCCTCTACGTTACAATATATATATATATATAGCCCATGCATTTTAAAGAGTATAAAGGGCAATTAATTGATTTGTTCTAGTTCCACACAATGAATCCAAAGGGAGGATGTCAGTAGTTGTATAAGAATATAAGAACATAAGAACTTAAGAAAGTTTACAAACGAGAGGAGGCCCATCTTGCTCATTTGGTTGTTAGTAGCTTATTGATCCCAGAAACCCATCAAGCAGCTTCTTGAAGGATCCCAGGGTGTCAGCTTCAACAACATTACTGGGGAGTTGGTTCCAGACCCTCACAATTCTCTGTGTAAAAGAGTGCCTCCTATTTTCTGTTCTGAATGCCCCTTTATCTAATCTCCATTTGTGACCCCTGGTCCTTGTTTCTTTTTTCAGGTCAAAAAAGTCCCCTGGGTCAACATTCTTCTTAGACATTGTCTATACCTTTTAGGATTTTGAATGTTTGAATCAGATCGCCGCGTAGTCTTCTTTGTTCAACACTGAATAGATTCAATTCTTTTAGCCTGTCTGCATACGACATGCCTTTTAAACCCGGGATAATTCTGGTTGCTCTTCTTTGCACTCTTTCTAGAGCAGCAATATCCTTTTTGTAACGAGGTGACCAGAACTGAACACAATATTCTAGGTGAGGTCTTACTACTGCATTGTAAAGTTTTAACATTGCTTCCCTTGATTTAAATTCAACACTTCTCACAATATATCCCAGCATCTTGTTGGCCTTATTTAGAGCTTCCCCACATTGTCTAGATGAAGACATTTCTGAGTCAACATAAACTCCTAGGTCTTTTTCATAGTTCCCTTCTTCAATTTCAGTATCTCCCATATGATATTTATAATGCACATTTTTATTGCCTACATGCAATACTTTACACTTTTCTCTATTCAATTTCATTTGCCATGTGTCTGCCTAGTTCTGAATGCTGTCTAGATCATTTTGAATGACCTTTGCTGCTGCAACAGTATTTGCCACTCCTCCTATTTTTGTGTCGTCTGCAAATGTAATGAGTTTGCTTACTATACCAGAATCTAAATCATTAATGTAGATTAGTAATAGCAGAGGACCTAATACTGATCCCTGTGGTACACCACTGGTTACCTCGCTCCATTTTGAGGTTTCTCCTCTAATCAGTACTTTCTGTTTTCTACATGTTAACCACTCCCTAATCCATGTGCATGCATTTCCTTGAATCCCTACTGCGTTCAGTTTGAGAATTAATCTTTTATGCGGGACTTTGTCAAAAGCTTTCTGGAAATCTAAATAAACCATGTTGTATGCTTTGCAATTATGATTTGCAATTAGTATGGTTAATGCTAAGTACGTGTTAATTGGAAAATTCAATTATTATCCCTAGTGGTAATTGGCTGATTGTGATTTTTGATTGTGAGTTTTGGGTGGGGCAGTGGGACAAAGGAAAGAGACACTGAAGTGTGTTGGTAAAGAGTGGGGCTGAACAGGTGAAAGGGAGAGATATGTTTTTGACTAGAGAGCTGTTGTTTGAACCTACTGTTTTATTTTGTTCCTGAAAATGCCATCTACTTCAAAGAAGGAGAAATCTTTTCCAGTCAGGAATGTTGTGTGATTCCTGAGTAATGTTTGGTTCCTGTTGGATCTAATGCCAAGCAAGAAGTTTTTTTCTGTGTGCCTGCAGGATGGAATAATTAACTGAATGTGTGCATAAAGAAACTGCTAAAACTGTTTGGAACATATATATATATATATATATATATATATATATATATATATATATATATATATATATATATATATATATATATATTACTGCTACTTGTCTATTATCCTTTAGAATAACAGTAGATTGTAGGCTAATATAAACAGGAAGTCATAGTATCAGGTCACTATGGATTACGTGCCAGTTTAAGCCAGCTTTCAAATTTTCCCACCAGTGATATTTAATTTTAGGTACACCCTCCAAATATTCTTTACTTGGAAGTATACGATTTCATGGTTCTTGCAACTGTGTAAACTGGGATTGCCTGGGGTCTACTACCATGTGTCGGTTTGTTTAGTTTCTCATCTACTGTATAAAATTGTAAACATCATTACATTTTGGTTTGAATCTGTGACAATTCATTCAGTTAATCCTTTCAAAACTAACACTACCTAAGTTTCAAATATCAGAAACTATGGTAATATTCTCCAAATGTCCACAAATCATTGAATCAAACCGTGGCAGTAGTGGGCCATTTTGGTGGCATAGCCAGGATTTTGTTTCGGGGGGGTGGGGGAGGGATAGAGATTTTTGCAGATGGGTAATAATTTATAAAAATGTTTCTGAAAGTAAAAATCAATTACACTCCAAACTTGCAACAAACTCAAAATCGCACTATTAAGAACTATGATGTTTCACCTCACAATCACACTTATCACTATTATGCATTAATAAAACATACAAATTCAATAACCGAAAGAATAACCTACCTTACCTGATGTTTAGATTCCCAAGTCCATCCTGTTTTTCATTGCAACTTCATTGTCAAGTATTTATAGGTCTCAGTTTTACAACAGCTGTTTAAAGCGTGATTCGCACGGGTCAAAAGCAGAGAATGTCTAGTAACCTCCCAGACGAGATTACTTTTTATCAACGAAAGTCTGTAAATTATAAATGCGATGTTGTGGCCAGAGAAGATGCTTTTGTGCATTATTTGTAAATAATGAACCGGGTTTAAATAACTAATTTCATTATAGCTTATTTTCCAAAGGCTGCAATAACCATTTCGTCCTTTGAATGATATGTATTTCCATACATGTCTTCACATGCACCGTTAAAAGTATTCATTTTTTAAGTTGCCAATTATGTTTAGTGTTTTCGCCATCCCCAATTTGGTTATGCCCAATTGTTGTGTTTTACAGATCATACCAATTTTAATATTATATTATGGTTTATTGCGAAGGCTGGTATTGCTTTGAAGCGAATTCCCCCGGAAATGATATATCAATTGTTACATAACACTGACATGGTCGATTCACATGGGAGTAAAAAGACACTGGATGCCTGAGTTTGAACGGTCCTGATGTCCTAACAGATAATCAGAGGACCTCTGAGAAAATGATCTGGGATAAAAAGAAATGGACAGTTCTCATGTGACTACATTTCACAGATGTTGGTAAAATTCTAAAACCACCTGTTTATGTGGTCATTTTTAGTCCCTTGCACACACGTTGTCCAATCAAAGCAGTCAAATGCTGAATCTGGTGTAAAAATAACAGGACTCTGCCCAATCACAACTAGATATGTGTATGCATTTATTTATGTATTTATTTATTTATTTATTGAAGTGTGCTTAGGCAGGCAGCGAAGCAAACCGCTCATGGGTCAGAGCTTACATTGCTTAGGACGAGGGTTTACAGTGTCACAGATGGCTTACATTTCTTTCTCTCCCACGTCGTTGAATAATGAGTTTTGGGGCCACGACGCAACTGGGCCATTCATTGTTTATCATCCATCAAGTGGTTTCTGTTGGAAAATCCCAAACATTATCTGAAACCACCACTAACACTGTCCTTTTTATGCCCGTAACTCATCCTTTTAATTGTAGGTTCAAATCAGTAATTTAATATTTACTGTTCCCTGACTTTGGGATCGACTTTAAAAATGATAATATGTATTTATATATGTTTTTTAACCTTACTTACAAATGCATTCTACCGGTATATTATTTTTCCCATCAGTAATTATCAAAACACAAAACAATAGCAGATTTACAGATTTACGGTATTCTGAAGAAGGCATTTGACAAGACGTTAGTGTACTTGAATTCTTTTCTTGTAATTTTATCTTAGAATTCTGATTGAGCAAGTTCTGGATGAAAAGTAGATTTTCTCAAATGATAAAAGTGAGCAAATTTACTGAAACGCCACTGGAACATAAAAGTTCTCTGTCAGCAGATAATGCTTGTGTACGGTGTAGGCTGTGTGAAGTGTCTGTGGTCTCATACTGCTGAGGTTAATTCAATATGTTTAAATAATAAACAATTGGTGCAGCTACAGTTCCAAATGCTTCAAATGACAAAGCATCTCAAGGATGTTTGCTGGTTTTCATGGGCATCATTTCCAATCCTTTTCTTAAAGCCCTTTATCTTTGCTTGCCAAAACTTGTGTTGTATTCAAAAACCAACCCAATGATTCCAATTAAACACTATTCATCAGGCTATTTAGAATATATCTGGCAATAAATTAAACCACATCCTTGCAGTTCTACTCATAAGAAAACAGAGGGAGAAGAAACAATGTGATTTGAAAACGAACTACCTTCAGACTAAGTGCCCTCCAAAGCTAATCACATGAAGCCTGTTTCAATTTCAATTGTATTCAGAGTATTAGCTGAATCTGTAAATTCAGCCAGTCTTGTTTTCATTATTTGGTTGTATATAAATGAAATGATATTGAAAACCTCTAAGAATAGTATGAGACCAAGACAGATTAATACATTGCACGTTTTACATTTCATATTTTAAATTACTGTATGCAAACTAAATATAGTATAACTGATTACAGACTTGCAGCTGATGTAATGCTATTGATGCATTAAAAGCCAATAGTCTGTCGTTATAAACATTTTGAAAGGTATGTTTGCCACTTCTGGACGTTCAAACCAGTTAATAAAAGGCAGATCAATATATACAGTATAAAAATAAAGTGAGTTGGATTTTAATGGTGGAACTGTTGCCCAATATAAAAGTGAACCTGTAATAAGCCTTGTTTACTGTCACTCTTAAAATCGATATGTTGGGGATTTTGTAAAACAGTGCAGGGAATGTAAAATGATAGTAAAGTATATAACATTAATGTTCAGTTCTTGGATATGTACTTTTAATATACAGCTGTGGCAATGTGCCCCGCCCCTGTGTGCATTTGTGTGTTATATGTTGTATGTGGCGTGCGTGTGTAAATGTTGGTGTATAGTCATTGGTACACGGGATATAAACGGGTCTGTGTTTCACGTGTATTTAAAAATGTAGATTTGTATTTAGGCACCAGGAGGGCACAAATCACTTCACGTGCTGGTTAAATGTAATATGTAAGCACGGGGTTACACAGAATTAATTCACGTGCTGGGATTCAAGTGAATAATTAATTAGTAATTGAATCCCAGCACAATAGTATATATAGAAGCACATTTCTTGCAGTCGGGGTTGGGTGTTCGGTGAGTGGAGAACGGGAGAGAGAGAAGGAGAAAATAAAACAAAGTAAGAACGTAAATTAGAAGTGTTTTCACTCACCGTGTTTGTTCGTCTGTCTGTTTAAGTGTAGTACGTTTTGTTTGTCTTTTTGTTTTGGCTCGAGTGCCGTGTCCTGTGTTTGTGTTTAAAACCTTTTATTTTCTGTTCTGTTTAATTAAATGCTGAGCGAAAGCATTCGCTCAGCTTCACCAAAACCCCAAGTCTCCGTTGTTTATTTCCTGGCTCTGGTCTGACGCCACCCACTCCGGCCGCCTTTGTGACAACAGCATACAACTAAGTCTGTCTTTCACAGTGCAAATTAGATTGTGACCTATATTACAAACCGTGGTTATTAATAATGAAAAAGAAAAACACAGAATTGTCCAAGAAAGGATTTATTACAGAACTGGAACCTCGGTTGTCACATAGACTAGAATCCTAACAAATGTTTTAAATTAAACACTTAAAATTGGTTTATTCCAAATCACAATTATGAGGTGTCACAAAGACGGCCAAAGTGGGTGGCGTCAGACCAGAAAAGGAATACACAGACAGAGACGGTGGTGATGATGAGCTGAGTGCAATGGCTGCACTCAGCGTTTATTTAACAAATAAAAGGGTTGTAAACAGCACAAAACAGGACACGGCACTGGTAGCCAAAAGAAACATATAAACAAAACGGACTAAACACTTAACAAACGGTGCACGGAGACAAACAAACACGGTGAGTACAAACAACTATTATATTTACGATCTTACTTTCAATTACTCCTCTCTCTCTCACCCGTTCTCCACTCCCGAACACCTAAAACCCTGAGTGCAAGAAATGTGCGTCTATATATACTATTGTGCTGGGATTCAATTACTAATTAATTATTCACTTGAATCCCAGCACGTGAATTAATTCTGTGCAACCCCGTGCTCACATATTACATTTAACCAGCACGTGAAGTGATTTGTGCTCTCCTCGTGCCTAAATACAAATCTACACTTTAAATACACGTGAAACACAGACCCGTTTATATCCCGTGTACCAATCTATACACCAACATTTACACACGCAACATACAACACATAACACAAATGCACACAGGGGCGGGGCGCTTTGCCACATATACCCCCCCTTGTGCGCAGCACACATGGCCTCAACGGCCACCTCCCCCCTTAAAAATCCAGCAGTCCAGGACAAAGTCTCGGGCTGGGAAGGGAGGCTTCAGTGGGCCCATGGCTGGCCATGCTGTCAGCACCCCTGCCGGTAGTGGCACGGCTGACAGCCTGTTGGTCCCGTCCTGCAGCGAAAAAGCTGCGGGGGCAGGTGGTCCCCCGACCTCCCCCTTCTTCGTAGCCGGCAGCTCCCTCCTGTGGGGCTCCAGCCACAAGAACTCCTGCAGCGAAACTGCTGCTGGGGAAAGTGGTCTCCAGACCTCGTCCCCCTTCTTTGTAGCCGGTAGCTCCCTTTGGTGGGGCTCCGACCACAGTACTGCCGGCAGCGAAGAAGCTGCAGTGGGAGCAGGTCTCCGGACCTCCCCCACGATCTCCGGCAGCGAAACTGCTGCTGGGGTTGGTGGTCTCCAGACCTCCTCCCCCTTCGTGGCCGGCAGCTCCCCTTTCTGGGGCTCCGGCCACCGTACTCCCTGCGGAGGTACGGGCAGCAGAGGCAGCTCCTGCTCCTCTGCTCCGGGCGGTGGCGGAGGTAGAGGCAGCTCCAGCTCCTCTGCTCCTGGCCGTGGTGGATGCAGAGGCAGCTCCAGCTCCTCTGCTCCTGGCGGTGGTGGAACCAGCAGGCATTCACCCTCTGCTGGTGGAGGTGGAACCAGCAGGCATTCACCCTCTGCTGGTGGAGGTGGGACCAGCAGGTATTCACCCTCTGCTGGTGGAGGTGGGAGGGGCAAGCAGTCCTCCCACTGCGGTGGAGGTGGAACCAGCAGGTATTCACCCTCTGCTGGTGGAGGTGGGAGGGGCAAGCAGTCCTCCCACTGCGGTGGAGGTGGCGGAGGTAGAGGCGATGGGGCTGATGCTGGCCACTCAGAGGGAGGCTGTGGCGGTGCTGGCTCCCTCTGCTGTGGCGGCTGGGCATGTGCGCGCCGTGCTGCCTTCAGCAGCATAGCTAGAGGCTGCTGGGGGACACCAGCATCCTGCCCTTCTCCCCCCAAAAAATTTTCAGGGGGTTGAGCCTGTAACTCCTCCCCTTCTGGCTCTTGGGACGGCACCAGCAGGTATTCACCCTCTGCTGGTGGAGGTGGGACCAGCAGGCATTCTCCCTCTGCTGGCAGCTTGGGTCCTACGGCTGTGGAAGCCCCGACTTCCCTCTTTTTGGGCTGTGGACGCACCGACTCCTCCCTTTTGGGCTGTGGACGCACCGACTCCTCCCTTTTGGGCTGTGGACGCACCGACTCCTCCCTTTTGGGCTGTGGACGCACCGACTCCTCCCTTTTGGGCTGTGGACGTTCGGGCTCCCCCCACTCAGGCGTAGGACGTTCGGGCTCCTCCCACTCAGGCGTAGGATGTTCGGGCTCCTCCCACTCAGGCGTAGGACGTTCGGGCTCCTCCCACTCAGGCGTAGGACGTTCGGGCTCCTCCCGCTTGGGCTGTGGACGCTCAGGCTCCTCCCATTTGGGCTGTGGACGCTCAGGCTCCTCCCATTTGGGCTGTGGACGCTCAGGCTCCTCCCGCTTGGGCTGTGGACGCTCAGGCTCCTCCCGCTTGGGCTGTGGACGCTCAGGCTCCTCCCGCTTGGGCTGTGGACGCTCAGGCTCCTCCCCATAACTGCGGAAGGGACAGTGGGCGAACAGGTGATCCTGGTCGCAGAGGAGGCACCCCGACGATGGCTTGTTACATCGCCGTGGATGTCTGGCCCTTAGGCGGCACTCCTCCTCCCTGTCCTTCACCTCTTTATCTGTCTCCCGCTTGGGCTGTGGAGGCAAAGCCAGCAGGCATTCACCCTCTGCTGGTGGAGATGGGGACAGCAGGTACTCCTCTGCTGGTGGTCCTGCTACCTGGGCTGCTGTTCCGTTTATCGTTGCCTCCAGGTAGCTGAGGAGAAACTCCACACCTTCCTCCAAGGTGTTTGGGGTGTGTTCCTGCTGATAGGCCTCCCATCTCTCACTGTCCATCATCCACAGGGCCCGAACGACTATGGGCAGAGCCTGGGCCTCCAGCCCAGCATTCTCCAGGAACCAGTCCCGCCATTTTGTGGCGTCTTCTGCCATTATATATATATATTTTTTTTTTTTTTTTTTAATCCAGACCCCTCCTGGTCTGACGCTTGGAGGCGCGGCTATCCCACGATGACACCACGTGTCACAAAGACGGCCAGAGTGGGTGGCGTCAGACCAGAAAAGGAATACACAGACAGAGACGTGGTGATGATGAGCTGAGTGCAATGGCTGCACTCAGCGTTTATTTAACAAATAAAAGGGTTGTAAACAGCACAAAACAGGACACGGCACTGGTAGCCAAAAGAAACATATAAACAAAACGGACTAAACACTTAACAAACGGTGCACGGAGACAAACAAACACGGTGAGTACAAACAACTATTATATTTATGATCTTACTTTCAATTACTCCTCTCTCTCTCACCCGTTCTCCACTCCCGAACACCTAAAACCCTGAGTGCAAGAAATGTGCGTCTATATATACTATTGTGCTGGGATTCAATTACTAATTAATTATTCACTTGAATCCCAGCACGTGAATTAATTCTGTGCAACCCCGTGCTCACATATTACATTTAACCAGCACGTGAAGTGATTTGTGCTCTCCTCGTGCCTAAATACAAATCTACACTTTAAATACACGTGAAACACAGACCCGTTTATATCCCGTGTACCAATCTATACACCAACATTTACACACGCAACATACAACACATAACACAAATGCACACAGGGGCGGGGCGCTTTGCCACATGAGGTCAATCAAGAAGAGTTTAATCAAAACAAGCCTTGTTCTGATCTCGAGAGAGAGAGAAGGTTTAATCTTGGATTTCACCACTGGTCCTTTTGCTACATGCAAAGAACCATTGCATGTCATTTCCAACCAATTAAGCACGCTGTACCAGAAAAGCTTCTGGATGGTTTTTAACATTTGGTAGACATGCCTAGTAATGTATTGAAGGGCACAATTGATTTTGCTGGAAGGATCCAGTGCACTGGAAAATAAGGTAATGGAACTCAACAGACAGTGGTCCAGATATGAAGACCTGGTACCATTGTTTGTTTCATTACATTTTTTGTTTTTTGTTCCCCTTGTGTTGTACATTGACGTAAGCTGATGCTGTCAAAGGTGTGCACCAGGTACACCCTCTTTCATGAGCTGCACCCAATCAGGGGCTGAAGTAAACTCTCAAAGTCCAATGAACAGGGTGTCAGAAGAGGCTTGCTAACATTGAAACCCTTATTCATCGAGCACATTATAATTGTTAATTTCTGCAATATAGCATGGCTATATCACAATATGGGAGCTGATGGAAATGTCAGCTCTCCTTCACTTGTACAATAGTGCATCCAATTAAACTTAATAACTTTACCAGTTTGAAGTGTCGTTCAGAAGAGCGTAGTGAGTTTGGAGAAGTCAACCTAATTGACATTCCGCTTCTACTCTATACTGCAAATGTATGTAGATTGCAGGTCTTGGCCATGTCACAGTTCCTTTCCTACCCAGTGTCAAAAAGAAATGAGTCTCTGGTAAAACATTGAATTAAGTCAACTGAAATTACAGTTATTAGATTTCAAACCACACTTTCTTCTGCTCCATTTTTTTAAATGTCTGATGTTCAAAGGAACGATCACTGAATCAACAGTATGAACCACAGGAATGTCTGCTCCAATGGACTCTCCCATTTATAAAAGAAGCTGAGAGATTTGCCTGCCCCAGGTTTGTATTTGCTAACAGGAAACATTTTGTCTTTGAAATGGTCAGCTCCAGGACAACCAACTTTTCATCTCAAGCCTTTTAAGCAAAATGCATTGATTGTGATGTGGGTGCCAAATAATTACTTACTCAGACAAACCTACATGACATTTAGGCAACTTGTTTTATTCTGCTGCTGAAAACACAATGTCACATAGCTTATATATACTGCAATATAAATTTAAATATGCATTAAGGTCAAATTAAATGATATGAAGGGTAAAGATCTCAAAGCATAACCTACTCAACAGTGACTCAGTTGGCACACTGCCAATAATAATGTATTTTGGAAATAATGTTATTTTAAATACATGTATATAGAAAGATGGCACAAACAGGGACTATTAATTCTGAATATGGAGTACAGGTTGTATTTTATACTAGTGTAGAGATCATTTTAGTTAATTGCTTCTGCCTTTACACTTAGTTTAGAAAGTGAGTATGGAATGTATATGGATCACATTGGCACTGATAGGGATGGATTTACTTGGTCTGCCCCATCATCTAACATCATGCACCACATTGTATTTGTTTTTAAGCTTATGTGGAAAGGCAGGGGCCTTGCACAAGTAAATTGGTAAATATCGTGTTTTGTTTAGGTTTTTGTTGTTTATAAATTAAGTTTGTCAAGATTTGAATTAAAGTTTGGCAGTGACTGGGTTAAAGCCCATCCCTGCAAACACGTGTGGAATGTGGTCATTCACAGTCTAGTTAATTGATTGCTAATTTGGGGGATGACCACCTGTATATAAGAGGAGCTGGGAGATAGCTCCCAGGTGAGTTCGTTTAGGAGAAGGGCTGAGGTTGTCCTCGCTGTCCTGCACTGTGTGATAGCTTACATTGGGTGTCTCCTGCTTCTGATATTCCACTGTTAACCTTCACCATAATGCTACCCTTCCATAGCTACCTGAACAAGAATTGAATTCAGGAGGATTGACATAAAAAAAATAGATCACTTCAAAAAGATTTTAAAAATGTAGTGATTTGAACCGAGGACCTCCTGGTTACAAGCCCCTTTTCTTTAGCCACTGGACCACACAGCTTCCTAGGTTTAAATACTGTAGAAACCAATTCAAACACACAGACAGCAGACTCCTTTTTGATTTATTTTAAGTTTAAGTAATACAGCATTAAAATTTAAAAAGATGGTCAAAGAGAACCTCTTCTTTTTTTTTTTTAATAATAAAAATGTGTACCACTCTATTATAAGGCATGAAAGTATCGGTGAAATAATTGTGAAACACTATTTGGTTTTATTAAACAATATCTTCTGAATACAGTATATCAGTTATCCATAAAAAAAGCTTACATTATTATTTATTTAAATTAACAGTGGATACAGTCATGTGATGTCTGTGCAACAGATATTTTGGTTAAAACAATGCCATTTGGTTTGCAGATCGTCCAAAGTATCGGTTTCATTTTGTAATGTGTTTAACCCCACCCTGCCAATTACAGCCTCCTTCCTTTGCTGGAAGGGCGGCCATAAATGATGTATTTCATTCTGAGTAATATCAAAATGTTTAGACAGGCTCCACCTAAAGAGCTACAAGCCAGCCTCTGTTAGATTTGTGCCTTTACCCCACCTGTGACGCAAAAAAAAGCTTCTAATACAAACATGCTGTTTCAGTTCCGTTACTTCTGGAAAATATGATTTGCTTCAAATGGAAGTTTGTGGTCATAAAGGAAAACAAGAAGCTGGTTTAAGCAGGAATGCTTTTTTGGTATACCGGCTGAATACATTTTTGAGGAAAAGCCATACATCATTCACTTTGAAATATATTGGCCCAACTTGAATTCACCCTTTGAGGCACAATTGACTGATGCCTTTATTCACCTTGTCAACTGTGTCTCCCTCTGATCTGAAAATACACCATCTGCAACCCCTAGGGTGCTCCTGTAACTCTACTCGAAGTATGTTTCAAAGCAAATCGCTGTACATTCACTCACTGACCCTGAGCATCTATTCTTTATATGTAGTGGGAGAAACAAATATTTCATTTGGCCTGATTCTAGATTTTATTTTTTTCATTTATATCAACAGTACTTTTCTCAAACTCAAAATTACATTTACCCTTCAGTACAAGAACTTTTTTTTTTTTTGTATTGTTATTTAGGTTTCTTCGCTCCCAGCCCCGCATTACGTCAGCCACCCTGACTGAAGACTCCCACCCAACGAATCCAGAGAAATGTGCATTTTAATTCTATTGACAATCGCCCCCATTGTTTTATAACTGCACATGCAGTTTGGGTGGACATTCGGAATTAAGAAACTGAGCTGCTGTCAAGGTGGTAGGCATTACATTCAAAATAACTTCCAGCACCAATCAACAGCATCTGAGGAACACTGCTTTGTCAGGTGTCAGGATCATTTGGGATATATTTCTGTTTGTGCTGGGTTCCTGGCCCCCAGTTTGGACAGCACTGATTTAAATGATGAATGATAGTGACTGCATATAAAAATAGGTAACTCTTTACCTGAATTGGACGCTGTGTAGCATTTATAACGCATAAATGCTCCATAAAATTGTATGAATGCATATCTTTTTTAATCACTTTGAAAATGAGCATACTGCCTTTATGAAGGTGTTAAGAATCCGATTTAAAAGTTCAATAGTATTATTACATTGCGGCTAAGAATACAACATCAGAGCAACATGGTCAGACAATTCTGACTTTACAAGCTCTCTGTTAGGTCTAGCTGTACCCTCTACATGCGTCCTATCTGGTTCATAAAATAACCCCAAGAACAAACCCAAAACTCAGTGGGACTCAATACACATTTATTAACCCATAGCCACAAATACTGCCCCATCCCCATAGCTTAGTATAAGCCCAGAAGGTGGAAGTTGAGACACACCTGACAAAGAAGTTGAGCAATCTGAAAATTGGTGCTTGTGTGGCCGCAGTCAAGTGCTGCTGAAATTCAGGACACCAGCCTGTTACTCCTTCAAGACTATGTCCTGAAGTGTGCTATTATGAGTGATATACTAAAGGCTAATGATAATTGCATAGCTGTTTCCTGAATTCCAATCAACGATACAACAGAGCGTATAGGCAGGCTTCCATGTTACGCACTTGACTCAAGAATCTCAAAGTAAATAATGCAATCATGGGCTGCCCTTTCATGCACTCCACGAGTCTATTATAATATGCTGACTGATTTGTTTTCCAGGACTTCAAGGTAACCATCAACCTACATAAGGACTGATGCCTTTGTTTACGTGTCTGCTTTCTGCAGTCGCACTCTTTTGGCATTAGGAGTATCGTTAGTTCCTGGTGTTTCTCCTGTTAGTGCTCACAGCCTGGTTTTCCATTGTTCATTTTACACAACAATTCCCATTGACACTTAAAAGCAGCTCACTGTCTCTTATGATTACGTGAATCTCCCGGGATTTTATCAGCCAGAGAATTATGCATACAGGCACAACATGTCAAGCTGATAACAGCCATTCATATAAAACTGGTTGTTTAGTTTCCTACAATAAAGCATGGTTCTTTTGTAACCAGTACACTAATTTGAACCTCCTACACAGTAAGATCCAAGGGTCCACTCTGTAACTTATACTGTATAAGTGTACGATAGAAAACATATACAAAGCAAACACTTTTTGTGTGCATTTAGCCAAAAAATTATGGCAAGAAAAGTGTTTGTACCACAGTAGCCAACTATTACTTTGTACAAACATTTTTTTTTTTTTTTTTAATACGATCCAGTAACAGGGGAGATCTGTGCTGACTGTCTGGCGCATGCGTGGTTCTGCAGGAAGAGGCCAGCAGTCTCGTAAGGTCTGCCTGTCAGTCATGGCGATGACACGGAGAGATGAGCAAGAGCGTGTGTGGGCGTTTCCTTTCTCTGAGTGGCTGAGAGGCGTTCCTTGGGAGATTGCTCGGCCCATAAGAACTGCGCTTGGTTGTGCATTCGGGTGGCCATGTTTGGGAATGTACAGTGACGCTGGCAGAAGACGCCAGAGTAAAACAAGGACCAGGCAAGCCCAGCTGAGGGAGACAGCCTGCCTTAAAATAATTTAAAAAGTAAAAGAAATAATTACGTACCCAAGGGGAAGTGTGTAGTTATACGGGGAACTCTGGTCACCCCAGTGTATAGAAATAGCTGAGCGTAGGTCGGAGGCCCATACTGACCAGCTTAGCGGCAGTGGGGGCACTGTGTAAGCAGCACTTTTTTGATTTGTAGTTTTATTACTGTGTTTTATTTCCCCTTTTCATTTCGCATTTTGTTTTCATTATTATCTTGAGCACCTGTGAGTGCGCCAGCTTTTAACTATTACCAGTATTTGTATTCCTGTGGTCCTGTGTACCGTTGCCGGTAACCCTTGTTCACACATGCTGTACAATTCACTTCAAGTAGGGATCTGATGTTTGCTGAACAGTTTAAGTTTACACACAGTTTGTTAATACAGTTCACCTGTGTCTTTTAATTTCTTGTTCCTGGTCACCCCCTTCCGGAGACGATAGGCAAAACAGGTACGAAGCAAAGTCCAGTGTCTCCCTCTGCTGGAGACTACAGGCAGGTGCAACAAGTGCAACAAGTATCAACAGTCCCGGTTCGTTGTCTCCTTCTACTTCTACTATATATATATATATATATATATATATATATATATATATATATATATATATATATATATATATATATATATATATATATACATACAGTGCCTATAGTAAGTATTCACACCCTTTGGACGTTTTCACAGTTTGTTGTGTTACAACCTGAAATCTTTCCTTTGATTTACACAAACTATTCAACACTTTCAATGTGTGAAAAAATGGGGGGGGGGGGGGGGGGTGAAAAAACAATTCAATTAAAAATAAAAACCTGAAAAGTCTTCATTAGATAAGTATTCACCCCCTTTGTTATGACACTCCTAAATAAGCTCAGGTGCAACCAATTGCCTTCAGAATTCACACTATAAGTTATATGGAGTCCATCTGTGTGCAATAAAAGTGGTTCACATGAATTCAGATTAAATACACCTGTCTCTGTAAGGTCCCACAGTTGGGTAGTGCATTCAAAGCAAAGATACTACCATGAAGACCAAGGAGCTTTCAAAACAACTCTGGGATAAAGTTGTGGAAAGGCACAGATCAGGGGAGGGGTATAAAAAGATTTCAAAGGCATTGAATATCCCTTGGAGCACAGTCAAGTCGATCATTAAGAAGTGGAAGGTATACGCATGAGTAAAAGCATGAGAAGTCATACAGTTGCTCAGCTGTTTTCCCAGACAATGTGTGTCACTGCCTGTGCAGAACTGCAGATCAAGACAGGATGTCTGCTTTATGTGTCTGGAGACAGAAGACTTTTAAAAACCTAAAAAGGGCTATACTAATATAAAGTATAATACTGTTGTAGCTGTATGGAACAGCATCTGCAGAGGCTGCTGGGTTTATCATTCTTCTTTCTTTTTGTTTGTCTGGACTTTCAAAGCTGTCAGACTCACCTGCTTCCTTCCAGACTGTGCCTATGGGCAGCAGTGTGGAGTAGTGGTTAGGGATCTGGACTCTTGACCAGAGGGTTGTGGGTTCAATACCCGGTGAGGAACACTGCTGTTGTACCCTTGAGCAAGGTACTTTACCTAGATTACTCCACTAAAAAACTGTTTAAATGGTTAACTGTATGTAAAAATAATGTATAATGTGATATCTTGTAACAATTGTAAGTCACCCTGGATAAGAGTGTCTGCTAAGAAATAAATAATAATATGCTAACTATACAGCATTGCCAACAATTTGTGCAGGAATTTTTATTTTATTTTCTTGTTTGTCCTTTTCATAACACTTTATGATGTTATTTAATTTTTTTTTCAATGTTTTACATTACATTTTGTGGCATTTTGTATGAGTGAAAGAATCGAGGCTTCACATATATGGTTTCAGCCCTTAGTCAGACAGCAGTATTTTTAGCTTGATCTTTAAATTAAAAACATGATGATAATGGTGTTATAGATGGCTTTGGGGTCTATTACTAGGAAATTGCATACAATTCTAATAACAATGACGAATGAGAGGAGGGCATTTGGCCCAGCAGTGCTCATCCGGTTTCTAGTAGCTGATTGATCTCCAAACTTTGTCAAGTCGGGTCTTAAAGAACCCCAATGATTCAGTATCAAAACAAGGCTGGGTAACATTTTCCATTCCCTCATCAGTATCTGTGTAAAGAAGTGTCTCCTACCCTCTGTTTTAAGTCTATCTTAATTTCCATGACCAGTGTCTTCTGGTCATGGTGTCCGTGAAGAGCTTAAAGTGTTGGTTAGAGTTAACTGTGTCAGCGTTTTTAAGACTGTAAAGACTTCACTCAAGTCTCCGCCCCCCCATTCTTCTTTGTTCTAAGCTAAATAAATGAATTTCCTTCAGCCTAACTTTGGAGCTCATTCCTTTGAGTCATTGGACTCTCTCCAGGTCCACAGTGTAGTGACTAGAATTGAACAGTGTTCTAAGTGCTGTCTCGCCAGTACATTATATAATTGCACTTTTGACTATGTATTCAAGAATTATGTTTGCCTTTTTGTTATAAGTGGTTTCATAAGACATTATTATTAGTATTATTTGGCATTATTGCAAATGTGTAATACGTGTTCATAAACGCATCCAGTGTGAGAACTATTGGTCTGTTGTTTAACGATACAGCAGTCTTTCTTTACTAAAGGAGGCTTAGAAATATGAAATAGTAGGTTTACTCCATGGCTACACCCAGGAACCCTTGTGTTCTCATTCTGTCATCTCTAAAAGCACTAAGTGCATCACTTAAAATGAAGGCGATAAACAAGGCTGAAAAGATGACTATGCCTTTGTTGGTTTAAGAACTCCACATATCGTAATTTGTATAAACATTCAAATATAATTAGGAGACAGATTGCAGGTCCACTTGATTGGGATTATTGCATGTTCTTATTTTAGCATCTTAAGACAGCTCAGGGAATTATTCACAATTAGCCAAAGTGACACAATGATTTGGGTGGTTATTTGAGTACAGCAGAACATTTCATCAGCTTTTGATCTTAACGAGATGTTGCCTTTTTTCAATAAAATCTCATTCCTAGAATCAAGGGAGCTGGATTGCTAAAATGACCACAACTTGTTTTATTAGTGTAATCTAAGGCAATGCAGTAACCCATTTACAAAAGGCATTATATAGTTATTAAAGAAACAGTATGTACATTCACGTTTAATATCTACTGAATGCACTGCATGATTGTGTTGCATCACACTTCATAGATCATATATGTTTCATTTCACATGGTCATACTTTAGTTAAGGACCCCCTTGTAAACGAGATGTTGATCCCACTGAGTTTTCATTCTGGTTAGACATGCCACTCAGACCGTGCTACTCTCATGGTTTGCCACTATTGGTAACATGGGGCAATGAAAGTGACACAATTAGGTATTCTTATTGACTGCTCAATTCAGCCAGCATTTGTCTCAATGACTGCTACCATCCTTGGCATACAATTCACATAGCATTTCCCCAAGGACACTCAAGACCTCTTGTGCTTCAGTTCAGCTACTAAATTTTCAAAGCGGCTAAATTAATCCACAGCCAGCCTCCTGTAAGGTACAGTACATGCTTCCTTGAACACATAGGAGAATTGTGTGGACCTAAATTGCTATGGCTGCCTGTTCCACAAAAAGGATTTAATACCACACTGCATTTTTCCACAAAGCTTGTCTAAGAGGTACTATTGTGTTACCGGCCATGTTATTGAAGCCACTCGTGTGGTAGTTAAGGTAGAAAGGACGATGGGAGGAAATAAACTTGGAATGAAAGGAGAAATGAAGGTTGTCTCTGCAAGGTAATGGGCCATAGCAGCCTATGTATTGCTGATCTGATTCACTTAAAATGTTGGCTATATAATTAGATATGACAAAACAAACAAACACTAAACACTCATGGTACAATTTGGTTTTTCTTTATTGGTTCGCTCTAAACCATTACAAAGGAACGATTGCCACATCGCTTCCCTTCTGGAGCAATGACTTGGTGTACCATAGCTCCACACCCTTTCGAGATGGCTGACTTCCACCTTTCCCTTGGAATGAATTGTCAGACCATCCAGTCCGGGGCACTCTGTTCCCTTTACACAGCGCCCTCACAGGTCAGGAGGGAGATTTATAACCAAAATTCATTCTTTCTCTGTCACAGTAATCAACAGACTTTTTTTCTCTAATAAAAATACAAAATACAAAGCCTTACTGCAATGAAAGCTGACTAGTGCAAAGTGTTCTGATGCCTGTTCTGCCTGAGAGAAGTCCCAGTGAAATTTCCTGAGTGCTTTTGAAAGGCTGAACATGTAATCTTCTGACTTCTAAGTACATCAAACAAAAGTTCCTATTAAACTACTGTACATCCTCGAACGCACTCATTAGGCTCTCTTCTCAGCATTCTGAGCATTAGAACCTATTCATTTTTTAAAAATTATTTTACCACATGCTAGGGTTTGAAATGATTGTCTGTTTGATTCAGAATTAGATTTTTAAGTTGTGTTTATTAAAAGTTATGACCGAGTGGAGGTCATTTGGCCCATCTATGCAAGTAACAAGGCTATCTATGCAAGTAACAAGGCATCTCTACAAGGCTCCCAATGACCAAGTCTGTCTCCATTCATACAGTATTTTAAAAATACTGTTTCTTATTGTTAACCACACCATACCATATACATCACAGTCTTTAGTCTGGTTTTAATAATGTCAACTATTTTTGCACTCTAAGTAAACTTAGAGAGACAACTAGGACTAAGATAAAACATACAAAACCTTCAATTTTTCTCCTCTGTCTGCTGTAGGAAAATATTAATGTGACCATGTACTCCAGCTGGACTGTATAAAAGAGTGGTTTTGTAGTGTGAACTATACGTTTTGCTCAGTAACCTGTAAGGTAAAACATAAGGTCAGTGATGGTGCATTTAGTCCAGCTGTTGAAAACTCAGAACAAAAGCATGTTGCAAGCACACTGCACAATCTAGAGACACAGCGGGGAATGGAATATCAAGTGGTAAGAGTGTGATAAGAGTAACGTTCTCTGAAAACGACGATGTTGAGAAAAGGGGGTTACGAAAGGAATCTAGAGACACAGCAGGGAATGGAATATCAAGTGGTAAGAGTGTGATAAGAGTAACGTTCTCTGAAAACGACGATGTTGAGAAAAGGGGGTTATGAAAGGAATCGAGAGACACAGCAGGGAATGGAATATCAAGTGGTAAGAGTGTGATAAGAGTAACGTTCTCTGAAAATGACGATGTTGAGAAAAGGGGGTTACGAAAGGAATCTAGAGACACAGCAGGGAATGGAATATCAAGTGGTAAGAGTGATAAGAGTAACGTTCTCTGAAAACGACGATGTTGAGAAAAGGGGGTTACGAAAGGAATCTAGAGACACAGCAGGGAATGGAATATCAAGTGGTAAGAGTGTGATAAGAGTAACGTTCTCTGAAAACGACGATGTTGAGAAAAGGGGGTTACGAAAGGAAGTAGAATGTAGACATTTTAGCAGAGCATGTAAGCTTGTTTATCTGTCTATAGAAATTAGGAGTACACACAAGCACTCAGTGAGACTCGCTCCAAGTCCTCCCGGTGACCTTGAAGGTGCGTGCCGACGCACTCCCAGAAGGATAGGTAACTGAGCGCAACCTTTACTTCTGTAATGACCAGTGCTACATTATTCTGTATAAAGATAATGTTTAAATAATATGTGTGTAACACTTTCATTTTGGAATCAAATAAAAGAACTATGTTAAATTCTTAATTACTGTTTGGACATGAATCATTAATAATAGGAGGCTTGGTGATCCAGTGGTTAAAGAAAAGGGCTTGATACCAGGAGGTCTCCGGTTTTAATCCCTGCTCAGCCACTGACTAACTGTGTTTGACCCTGGGCAAGTCACTTAACCTCCTCGTGCTCCGTCCTTCAGATGAGACGTAAAACCAATATATACAGTATATACACACACTTTTTTTTTCTTTACACTACAAATGCAACACCTACCACACATATCCTATTAGATGCCAAGATTTGAATTGTGTCGATTGTAACTTAGACTTTTGGTAATAAATTATAATTTTAAAAAGTTCTGCTCCAGGATGTGGGAAGAACAGTAGGAGCCATGACAAAATGTGGAGTGACTGGTACACACACACTGTCATCAGGCAGGCAACAGACAACATGAGTGGAGGCCTTATATGTTTTCACAAAGCATCTGTTGCAAGCAGATGTTGCTATTTTTTCATCTGGCAAGTTCACAAAAGTGACACCTGTATGAAATATTTGGACATTGTTTTAGACATTTCTTATACACTAAGTATACACACATGCTGGAAATAATTCTGATGGCAGTCTGCGGGCGTAAGAATGTATCTGTCCGTCTCTATGTGAAGCCTGGTAGGACATTTAACTTCAAAAACAGCTTCTAAAAACGATTTTGAAAAAAGTTACTTTTTTGGGTAATTTCTTCCAATAAATTACTCCTTAAAAAACGAATTGGATGTACCTCAGAGGAAATGTATCCACTGTTTTCTTTAATCCAAAATATTATCCCCCAACAAATATTTAGATTTACCTCTGAACAGGTTAAAGCCTGATTCAAACACTACTTAAACTGCACATAAAACAAGTTTAAAGACAACAGCATCAGAGACAAGCCCCTGAGAATAGGAATGTTACATTGAAATGGGCATGTCTTCTTTTTCACAGCTCATTGAATTGAATTGAAAAGCAAGGGATGGACACGAACCACAAACCATACAGTTAAAAGAGTAACGTCTTACCATTCAAATAAACAGCAAGCTTTGTAGTCAAGAGGTAATTACACATCTTACACTGAAGTCAGTATTATTAACTCATCATCTGCATCTGCTAGGAGTAAATTCATTGTAAAAATGGAAACTCAGATACCCTATAGTGATTTAATCCAATATGAACTGGGCCTGTTCCCCATCCCCTGACATGCTACAGTATCAGTGAATTACAAGATAGAATAAACATTCTGTATTAAAGGAGACACCGTAACCAGAAAGGGTTTCCGAAAAAGATGCCAGTGGTCTGGTTGCAGCAATGGCTGTTACCTTGGTTGCAGGAACAAAAAACAAGTTTAATAGGGTTTAATAAGATGTCCTAAATACTTGTTTACCGAGGTTTGGGGTTTATTTCAAAAACATTTTTTTAATGTTATATACTAAATGGGGGGGGGTAGGTGGATTATCAGATGACTTCCAAGGCATTCACTGACAGATTCAGCTCCGCTGCTACTGAATCACTGCGGAACACATTGGTGACACATTGTTGCAATGGTGTGTATTTTATTTTATTGGACAAGCTTTGATTAATCTGCGTGTCATTATTCCTGCCACCAGATGGCAGACAAAGTTTAAATGCATTAACCCTTTACAGCCCTGGGTATGTTCCTATAACTATTTAATGCCTATTTTCTCATAGTCAAAAATTGTGGACACTTGGCAGCAAAAGGTTAAAAAAAACAGCAAAAAATGTCAAGCAATCTTAATTTAGTGGATTTTAATTCCAAACCAGGGGCGACAACTACAGTGTGTACTTATACTGTTTTAACACAGAGAACAGCAGAAAATCTGGTTGTAAATCTCATCACAATAAAAAAAAAACATGTGTTCAATTATCACACTATTACTGTGCTTCACTGCACTTTGCACTGTAAACGTTTTGTAACCAAGATACAGTTATTTTCAGTTTCTTGCTTTGTAGCCCTGGAGGAGAGAGCGGCCTTCTGATTGGATGTGTATCACAGCCTCCCACATGGTTCGGCCTGCATGCCTACAGGCTTCACGAATAAGCCAACACAAGCAAGGCTAACAAAGCCAGAAAGACTTAATAAAGAAAATATGTCTAACCAGAAAGTGAAAGAAAGAGCTAGGATGCAAGCACAAGGTTGCAGTTTCAGAGAGGTTTTTGAGATCACTACAAGGTGCTCTGAAGCTAAAGCTGGCTAGCAAAGTCAGGGCAGTGTTCACAGACTGTGCTAGAACAGCAGGCAGCAAAACCCAGATTACCACCTAGGCTAGAGGAGCACAGAAATCCAGGGTGGGTATAAATAACACTGCTGTGGCAGAGCCATTCACTGCATCGGAACTTGGCAGATGGAGGCACAAAATGAAGGGCAACAAGGGTCCTGTAGCTGAAGCCTATGAGGGATGCTTAATAACTGTGCAGTATAGTAAGACTGTGGAACATATTTATGGGGCGCCAAATGTAAAAAAAAAAAGCACTAATATTTTACCAGGTGTATTTTTTCCGAATTTAACTTAAATCATGTAATTATTCCTAGATTTAACCTTTTTTTCCCCCAAACATACTTAAAAGCTTTGAAATATGTACTTTCAGATATAATTTATAAATATTGAAAATGCTTCAAAATGACAATTCAATCTGGAAAAAAATGCAACATATAGCTGACATGTTAAATCTGGGAATCTAAAAAATAAATCGGTGAAAAAACACATATAACACAAATCTTTTTTCTTTTTTTTTACACTTGACATCAACATTTAGCTAACAGATAAATCCAAAATACATGCTCTTTCGGTATTTTAAAGTAAGTTAAATCTTTGTTATTAGAAATTAAAAGTGGAAAAAGAAATCTGTTTTTTAAAAATACATTTTTCTTTTTGCCAGTTACATAACCTAAACCCAAACTCTAAACCCTAACACTAACCTTAACCCTAAAGCTAACATACAAATGAGTCCCCGCCCATTTAAGTGTTTGACGTAGGCATTCTATGCATAGAGGAGGCATATTTTGTGATTAATTTTGCATTAGTAGATTATAACATTTTCATTTCCTTTGTCCTTCAATTTGAATGTCTCTGTGGATCATGACACAGCAACAGGGCCTTTAGGCAATCTATATTTAATGGAAGGTTAGACATCTGTAAACCCGTGCTACAATGTTATCTTCATGGTATTCTACACTGTTTAAAGGGTTCTCTCTGCCAAACAATACAAGTTAATTTCAGAATTTCAATGTATCAAGTTTGCCTTTTAGTGCATATATCATTCTTAGAGCCAGATCTAACAAAATGTTACTGTTGTGGTTTAACCTAACTCTAACCCAAACTCTAAATCCTAACCCTAATCCCAAACTCGAAACCCAAACTCTAAACCCTAACCCTAACCCTAACCCAAACTGTAAACCAAACTCAAAACCCTAACCCTAACCCTAACCCTAACTCTAAACCCTAACCCAAACCCAAACCCAAACCTTAACCCTAACTCTAACCCAAACTGTAAACCAAACTCTAAATCCTAACCCTAAACCCAAACTCGAAACCCAAACTCTAAACCCTAACCCTAACCCTAACCCAAACTGTAAACCAAACTCAAAACCCTAACCCTAACTCTAAACCCTAACCCAAACCCAAACCCAAACCCAAACCTTAACCCTAACTCTAACCCAAACTGTAAACCAAACTCTAAACCCTAACCCTAAACCCAAACTCGAAACCCTAACTCTAAACCCTACCCCCTAGCTGTGGGTCAATGCAGACTTGGTTGTAGGATTGTGGGAAATGCTATCATGGGCCGGAGATGTATTCCCTCCATCCAGCCTGGGTTAACACGCTGCTCCTCTTGATAGTGTACTGAGGGACTGCAGGTTGAAATTAGACCCCTTAACATTTAGCATTGAAGGACAGCTGTTAACATTGTTGCATTGTGTTAACAGTGATTGAAACTAGCAGTTTGAAAAAAAAAATAGTTTCATATTTCAGAGATCTAATTTTGATACACAACAGTTTGATATATGTATTTTCATACGGGCAGCTATTTTGTCTACAGTTATACAAATTATTTGTCATTAGTGAATGTGATCCACAGGCCTAAAGGTTTCACACTACTAGATTGCATTACCAGTCCTTAAGGTAATCTCCTTAATCCTGTTCTGATTATTCTCCATAAATCATGATCTCTCCCTTTTGGTTTGGATTCTGAGTGCCTGTACATAAAGAGCAAGGTGGCAAGTGAAGAGCGACTCCACACTTTATTAATTAACATAGTTCTGAATAATTATGCTTCCTAGGTGTATACTGTAAGTCTGGAAGGTGCTGACAGATGTAATTAATGGTCTCTTTTCAGAGATGATGAGCAGCCCAGTATCTTGCTTTATTTATATGGGTACACAAAGACCACAGCAGTGTCTTTGAAAAAATAGCATTTAAAGCCTCTGCACCTGATGGTTTTTCATCTTCTCTTGTCTTAAACCATAAAAATGTATAAAGTTTCTTTTAGTATTTCTACTTTTAGCCCTATTGTACTTTTAGCCCTGTGATACACACACAGCAGAGAACACAACTGTATCTTCTAGCAGTCTGTCTTTGCAACCATGTATTTTGTTTCCATATTTCAATGACCTGTGTGTAGTTCAAATACATGTCACAATCGCTAATCAACAGACAGGCCTTTCACTTTCTGGATTTCAACGGTCGTGATTCTTTCCAGTTTAAATTCCCAGAACACTGGTCATGTTAAGTAGTTAAGGTGTTTTTGCTGTAGCGGTAGCCAGTTTGATGATGAATGGTTAATTACTCAAGGAAAACATGATGCTTCTTTCCGTGGTTGTGATTTTCTTCATTCACTCATTCATTACCCTCTTAGAACCTTTACACAGCCTGTGCTTGTTTCTATACACATGAGGACAGTAGCACAGCAGGACGAATGCAGCAGTGCTTAATACTTTTCAATGTCTTTCAATGGGTTCAGGAAGCTTAAATCATTTTTTTTATTATTTTTTACAGATGAGCCTCTTTAATGCTGTATGATTTTTTTTAAGAACCTGTCAGTTGAAATCATGGCCACTGTTCTTTCCAGCTAACACTGTTACCTGCCAGGGTTAATAGATTTTCTCTGGAGCTACTAGTGGCTAACCTGCAGCATCAAGGCAGTGCTCACAGCCCACCCGAGCTATCACAGCGATGGCTGAAGTTACTGACTGAAATGTCATATCAAAACAGTTAACTTTTTGTTTTGAACTTTGATTTTAACCACTAAAAATCACCAACTTATGGTCACTGTCACTTCTATGCTATTTGTTTCCAATGGGCAAGAGACTAAAAACACACGGAACAGCTTCACTAAGCATTTGAGTGCTGTTTCAAAAAGGACAACATTAAATAAATCAACCGATATGATAAAGTTATAGTTCCAGCAGGCATGGAGCTGTTTCTTGCAAGTTCTGTAAACATACCAGTTAGTTTTCCGTTAATAAGAAGTGCAAAATAAACAAGGAAACCACACACCAATATACTGTGAGGCCAGACCATTTCCGATATACAGGAAAGACTTTCCCACTCAAAAATAAAAAGACTAAAGTATTAATTGGTGCTTTGGTTTTTAAAAAAAAAGTACATTGTAACAATACATGTTTGCCATTTATTGTTTTAGAAACAAGCATACTAATAATTCTGAAACCATCAACCACACAGTGTGTGGGCAGACAACAACAACAGCCTAAAGATGGGCCAAGCCTAAGCAAGAAGTACCCTTGCCACGACGTTGACCGTACATCAGTTTCTTTACATGAACATCCAGCAAAAAACAAGCGGTTTAGACATTGGCACACTGTAATGGCTCTATCACTCTGAGGACATTTACTGTAGTGGCCAAAAACAATGCCCTCCTATCCTTGTGGAAGTGTTCTCTCTATTCTCTCAGCTCAGCATCCGCATGCACTATTTCCTATTTCATGTGCAATGCAATGTTCTGGAGCAGCATTTCTACTGAGCTCTTTGTTAGAGTGGCTCAACGGTAATTTCTGATCAATGAACACAATAGTAGGAATGTCCCAAGCAAGATGATCTCACTCAGGCTGTGTAAAGAGGAATATAACAGACCAATTAAACCTCCACCCAGGTCCTAAAGTCGGTAATTATTTCATTATACATATTAAACATGGAGCCAAATGGCCCCTTATGAAGCGAAAGGGAGGGTTAGGTCGGTCAGGGTGTCCTCGGCTCACCGCGCACCAGCGACCCCTTTAGTCTGGCCAGGCGCCTGCAGCCTTGCCTGTAAGCTGCCTGAGAGCTGCGTTGTCCTCCGACGCTGTAGCTCTTGGGTAGCTGCATGGTGAGTCTGCAGTGTGAAAAAAAGCGGTCGGCTTGACGGCACGCGCTTCGGAGGACAGCGTGTGTTCATCTTCGTCCTCCCGAGTCAGCGCAGGAGTGGTAGCGGTGAGCCGACCATAATAAAATAATTGGCCATTCTAAATTTATAAAAAAAAAATATATATATCAGTAGTCAGGGTTTTAGTACGATTAGAAATGAATTAACAGTGCCTCCATTGACTTAAATGACCGCTTTAATTACATGTTCAGTGTTTGCTTTTCGGCATGCTATTATGAACCAACAAAGGGGGGTCTTGAGTATAAAGACATCTTTAAAATATATTTTTAGGTTTGGAGTGGATCACATGGGCTACTTGAAATTTCTGACAAATTTAAAGAAATCCTTAAGCTTTAGATGGCATCTACTTGTGGTATAAAAAACACACATTCAGAACCTGATTGGCTGAGACAATTGATAAGATTATAATACTGCCATGTAACAGTTGTGGACGGTGACCTGTCAGTGCAGGAAGCTAAATAAAAAGAAAAGAAAAGTACAGACTTGCTGTGCAAAAAAAAACCCCAAAAACACAGGGTTCTTTTATTAAACTCAAGTAAAAGAGTCACAGGCACTGAAGCTCAAGCCAATAGATCCCTACACTATCTTCTGACAGTCTTGCTGGTCACAAAACAGAGCGCAAGATCAGAGCCAATACACCTCATCATGATTTAATAATTTAACTCCTATCTCAACCCCTTAATTACTGTACCAAAGACATGCTCGGCTTCCAATGGCGTCTGGTATTAGAAACCACCCCTCACCTGTGCTAACCATCAGTGACAGCCAGAACCCCCTATATGCTCTAAAATATATAACCTACAGCACAATAAAGGAACCTTGAGGTCATGAAGTAGGCTTGCTAAATATTCCTCTGTTAAAGAAAAACAATCTTGAAAAGTAATAATAAAGAACAGGCCGTGCATTTCTTTAATGGCATGTTTATGATTGTGTGTATGTAATGTAATTCTGTATTTGCACGAGATTTCACTGAAAGTGACACTTTCAGACTCAGCGAGTTATTATCCCTGTTAAGACTGATATAAATAATGCAGGTGGCAAAAATCATTGTTCCAAGAGTGCTGCTTTAAACAAAGTGAAGATGAATGCTTGTGATATGAGTGACGGCACTACACCATTGTGCCCATTTGCCTGTTCTTCTGCTGGAGATTGAAAGCGCGATATTATAAAGAGAAATATTGTCAATGAAGATGATTTCTCCATTGCTGATCTTGTTGACTGCTTTAAGACAAGCATCAGTTCAGTTCAGGCAAGCTTTAATCTTCTATGAACGCTTCAGTCAAAAGCCAGATTACGAGTCATTATGTAAGTTATGACATGGTTTTGCCACATCTGTTTTAGAATCAAGAGTTAAGGCTGCTTCAGAATTGCATTCTTATGTGATACCTTTTTTAAACACAAAAGAAAACTCACCCCATATATTTTAAACATCTTCCATTTCCTACCCATTTCCCTTTGTGTATTACTTGGGGTAACAATGCCTTCTTAAATTGAAGGTAATCGTTCATAAAATTGATGTCCTAGGCTGTCATGTGACAGAGCAATAGGGCACATCTGGACTGAACTAGCAAGCTGCCACAATTGATCAATAACATTTCCTCTTTTTTATGTACCGCTAATAATTTCTTGTCAACACCTTGTCAAAGTGGCTTGTGGTAATTCGACTTAACATTCAGAGTAAAATAATCTAATTGAATTGGTTACAATGTCAAGATCCATTGCGACTGCATTGAAAATCTGCAGTAGTTTATCCAGCGGACTTTCACCCTCCCCCATTGCTTTTCCAAACTGATGAACTCCTGACCAGATAATGATTTCTATGAAATGAATGAATGAAATGAATCTTATACAAAAAAGATTTTAAAATGTCTTTAAGAGACTTTATAGATTAAATAAGTTTTATTGCATTAGCCTATTTATGAAATGGCATGTAACATCAATAAAAATGTCATATAACCACCCAATTTAGAGCCTACAATAAAAACAATAATAATAATAATAATAATAATAATAATAATAATAATAATAATAATAACAATACATTGGTACATAATTAGTTAATCGTGTAACTACAGATTAAAATAATACTCTAAACTTAAAAACCCTGATGGTGTAATTTTAAGCCAGTGGTCTTTGCATATCAGGCACTGATTTGTATATACAGTATATACAAACCAGCAGTAGAGGGCACCAAGCGCTCTCTACTGCTGGTTTCTGTCATTACATGTTCCAAGTACTAGTACCAATTTGCTTTCT
Organism: Acipenser ruthenus; assembly: GCF_902713425.1. Classification (NCBI taxonomy): domain Eukaryota; kingdom Metazoa; phylum Chordata; class Actinopteri; order Acipenseriformes; family Acipenseridae; genus Acipenser; species Acipenser ruthenus. The sequence continues at coordinate 4,394,865 of NC_081190.1, read as the reverse complement.
TAGAAGGTACTAATACTTGTATTTTTGTCTGTAGACCATATTGATCCCATTAATTATCTTATTATTATGTGCTATTAAGAAGAGGGTGTTCTCTCTGAAAACATTATCTTCCCCTATAATTCATGAATCATCTCTGTATTGGTCTTTATTTGACCTGTTGCAGTAAACTAGCAGTATAGGATGCAGATGGTCTGGATTGTGACTATGACAGCCAGTTAACTAATAGCTGACTGCTACAAGTCTTGTACGTGTATTCTGCACGACAGAAAATATCAGCATGGTGCTTTTTCATTAGACAATATAATCTGCATATGCCATTGAAAATGCATCATCATTCTACCTAATTAATGATGTGTGGCAATTGCTTGGGTTACTGGACGGACTGCCACCAACTGGGTATCAATCACAATCAAGCATGTCTAAATCAGTAGAAAAAATACAGTCATTCCTTGGCAGTAATGTGTTTAATCAGTCTCAGGGTTGATATATATATATATATATATATACAGACGTGCTCAAATTTGTTGGTACCCCTCCACAAAAAATGAAGAATGCACAATTTTCTCTGAAATAACTTGAAACTGACAAAAGTAATTGGCATCCACCATTGTTTATTCCATATTTAATAGAAATCAGACTTTGCTTTTGATTTTTTATTCAACATAATATTGTATATAATAAAACAAATGAAAATGGCATGGACAAAAATGATGGGACCGCTAACCTAATATTTTGTTGCACAACCTTTAGAGGCAATCACTGCAATCAAACGTTTTCTGTAGCTCTCAATGAGACTTCTGCACCTGTTAACAGGTAGTTTGGCCCACTCTTCCTGAGCAAACTGCTCCAACTGTCTCAGGTTTGATGGGTGCCTTCTTCAGACTGCAAGTTTCAGCTCTTTCCATAGATGTTCGATAGGATTCAGATCAGGACTCATAGAAGGCCACTTCAGAATAGTCCAATGTTTTGTTCTTATCCATTCTTGGGTTATTTTAGCTGTGTGTTTTGGGTCATTATCCTGTTGGAGGACCCATGACCTGCGACTGAGACAGAGCTTTCTGACACTGGGCAGTACATTTCGCTCCAGAATGCCTTGATAGTCTTGAGATTTCATTGTGCCCTGCACAGATTCAAGGCACCCTGTGCCAGGCGCAGCAAAGCAGCCCCAAAACATAACCGAGCCTCCTCCATGTTTCACTGTAGGTATGGTGTTCTTTTTTTTGAAAACTTCATTTTTTCGTCTGTGAACATAGAGCTGATGTGACTTGCCAAAAAGCTCCAGTTTTGACTCATCTGTCCAAAGGACATTCTCCCAGAAGGATTGTGGCTTGTCAATATGCATTTTAGCAAATTCCAGTCTGGCTTTTTTATGTTTTTCTTTCAAAAGTGGAGTCCTCCTGGGTCTTCTTCCATGGAGCCCACTTTCGCTCAAAAAGCGACGGATGGTGCGATCAGAAACTGACGTACCTTCACTTTGGAGTTCAGCTTGTATCTCTTTGGCAGTTATCCTTGGTTCTTTTTCTACCATTTGCACTATCCTTCTTTTCAATCTGGGGTCGATTTTTTCTCTTGCGGCCACGCCCAGGGTGGTTGGCTACAGTTCCATGGACCTTAAATTTCTTAATAATATTTGCAACTGTTGTCACAGGAACATCAAGCTGCTTGGAGATGGTCTTGTAGCCTTTACCTTTACCATGCTTGTCTATTATTTTCTTTCTGATCTCCTCAGACAACTCTCTCCTTTGCTTTCTCTGGTCCATGTTCAGTGTGGTGCACACAATGATACCAAACAGCACAATGACTACTTTTCTCCATTTAAATAGGCTGAATGACTGATTACAAGATTGGAGACATGTGTGATACTAATTAAAGAAACTAATTAGTTTGAAATATCACTATAATCCAATTATTTATTATCTTTTCTAAGGGGTACCAACAAATGTGTCCAGGCCATTTTAGAATATCTTTGTAGAATAAGAAATAATTCATCTCTTTTCACGGCTTCTTTGCTTTATTCTATGACATACCAAAGGCATGCAAGTATACATGATAAAATAGCTTTTAATTTCATCACTTTTCAGGAGGAATGAAGCATTATTTCAATGAGCTGTAAGGGTACCAACAAATTTGAGCACGTCTGTATATATATATATATATATATATATATATATATATATATATATATATATATATATATATATATATATATAATGTACAGTGCACTCTCTTTATAATAATCACATCCGTCCCGGGTGTTTTGATTCTTATAAGTGCTTGATTCTTAAAAGCGGACCGATATGATTACTGTGGTGCAGAATCAAACTCAGTTAATGACACCTCGATAGAAATGGCTTAGCTGATAGCTTTGTGATGGAGGATATAGAGGTGTAAGGAAGCAGAAGTAACACAAAGAAACCAGAACTCGAGTAAGAGATCTAGTGTTTGTTCCACATGAAGTACTGTTAGTTAGTGCTCCAGCTGAGCACTACGGTTTATTTGTTTGTTTTATTAGTGGTTGTTTCACCACCGCAGTGTAAGAATAAAACCAACACTGGTTTAAGACTCCAGCCTGATCATTTACACTGTCCTCGGCCACTCTGTTGCATTACAAAAAGCGTGCCATCAGCAGTTTAAATACAGTATACAGATGTCAATGGTGCTCAATCACTGAGGACAGTACATCAAAACAAGTTCTCGTGGTTAAGCAGCTTGTTATATGATCATGATTATGTGTACTCAAAGCTGCACAGTCCTATTTTACTACAGCATACTTGTTACGTGTAATGGCCTTTAAATTAAAATCACATTACAGTACAGTATTTTACTGTCAGGAACACCATTGCATTTAAGCATCTGTGGCTTGCTTATTTTCTGTTGTGATGCAAATCTCACAGTTTTTCATTAAGCGGAGATACAAAGCTCTGCAATCTCCTCCCCTCCTCACCGTGCCGTGCTGCAATCTCACTCCTTGCCGTGCCGCAATCTCACTCCCTCTACATGCATATCACTGCTGTACTCAGTATGTATTCTTTTTTTTTTTTTTTTTTAATTTAGTCGTCGCCAATTATTTTACCCCGATTTTCAACCCAATTTAGCATGCCCAATTATTCTCTGTATCCTCGGCTCACCGCTCACAACCCCCGCGCCGACTCGGGAAACGGAGGCTTGAACACGCGTCCTCCGAAACATGCTCCTGCCAAGCCGTCATTTTTCGCACTGCAGATCTACAGCAACGCCACCAGACCTATAGTGCCGGAGGACAACACAGATCTGGCGGCTCCGCTGCAGAGCCACAGGCGCCCTATCGGCCACAGGGGTCGCTGATGCGCGGTGAGCCGTGGATTTCCCTGCCGACCTAAGCCCTCCCTACCCGGGCAGCGCTCAGCCAATTGTGCGCCGCCCCCTAGGAACTCCCGGTCACGGTCAGCTGTGACATAGCCTGGATTCGAACCTGCGATCTCCAGGCTATAGGGCACATCCTGCGCGGAGCGCCTTTACTGGATGCGCCACTCGGGAGCCCACTCAGTATGTATTCAATGAATGTGTATTCACTTTATTGAAACAAATTTTAACTAACAGAGAACACCAAAAAAACAACATACCTGCACAATGCTTTGGCACAGTGACGTTTGCTTACAAACAATGCAGTGTTTCCTGCATCACTGCACTATCCACATGTGCCTAATCACGTGAGATGTGATCAAATTCAAATTCAAAAACAGCTTTATTGGCTGTACACACCACTGCACTTGATCAAGTACCGTATTACTTGATTCTTACAAGTGGAGTATTTTACATTGGTTAGTATAGGAATGATTTGGACCCAGTGGTTTTGATCACTATATGCAGTTGATTCTTATATCAGTGGTTCTTATAAATGGAGTGCAATATATATATATATATATATATATATATATATATATATATATATATATATATATATATATATACACACACATACATACATACATATACATATACTGGCCCATCATTATCAGATAGCAGATTCAAAACTAGGAGGGTGGGTGAATCAGGCAGTGCATATAGGATGTGTCCAGACTCAGGGTAATGATCCCGCACAGCGTGGGTAGTTGAGTTCATTTACTATCAGTCATTACCATGTTCAATCTCCTTCTCTTTTAAACAGATTATTTCATGAGCAACTTGGTACTGTTCTGAATATATTACAGTTATCTAAACTAATGTGTTGAGACCACATGGGTGCTTTTAACTTCTGCGTTTTAGAAAGTCACCAGGATCTGATAACAGAAACAAAAAGCCATTCTAAGCAACAAGAAGAGCACATTCTTATTTACTGTGATGTTTTATGCTCATACCAAGTTGCTCTTTATGAATTAAAGGGATACTGTTATACAGTATGTGTTGTGTATATATCTCTATTGCTGTTTCTGCTTACCAAGGGTGGGGGTTGCTTCGAAAAAGATTATTTTAAAGCAACATTTCTGAAGAGGTGTGATTTTAGAAATGAATGCTATGGGTGTTTCTACTGTAAATGTTGCCTCCTTCTGCAAATCTGCGCAAAATGCCACATCTGACAGATTGATTTAATTTGCGGATCTCATATTCTTTAAACAGTAACAAGATATCGATGCATATAACTAAGTAGTATTCCAGAGGCATGGTGAAAATGAAATTAGTTGAAGATTTTATTAAGCATCATTACACACAGTCCAATTAAAGCCAATTGTACTGCAAGTAGATTACTGAGAAGACTATGAATAGAGGCAGGTTGCCAATTTAGTCGATTAGATTGAAGAAGTGTGACGGTAGATGTAAATTCCTCGTATCCTAGACTACCCCACTTTGTGGAGGCTAGTGAGCACCAGCACTCACTGGGAGGTTACTCCCACTGACAATATTACACAGGGCCGAGTTTAGAACCTGGTAAGTGTCAATTTGTTGTAATCTTTCTTTGCGCAGGTTTGTTTTGATCCGGGGGTCCACGCACCAAATGCACAGCAAGGAAGCACACCAACAGGTAAGCATTATGAGGAAGCTTTTATTGGTTCTACTGTATTTGCAGGACAAAGGTAAGCATCTAAAATTTAAAAATGAGAATTCAAAAAACAAGATTTAAAAAAACAGAACGTCTCAAAAAAGAAGGGTCAAGCAGGGGGAAGAAATGTAGACCTGCTGGAATGGCCTCTTTGCGGGGAAAAGTATATCATTCAGCCTGAATTAGCTCAGGACCAACTCTGATTTTACCACTCGGGATCCTAGTCACCTCCGGAAGCCATCCTGGGGTGAAGATAAAGGGAAAGGAAGTGGGAGAAGAAGACGGGGGGAGAGATGTGAGGGAGTGGGTGAAAGGGTGTGGATATAGCTCTAAAATCCCGCCTCAACACGGGGGGGACCACCTTACACCACTGTCCGTGGCCTGGTGTCCCAGTAAAAGACTGGACTTATCTCAATACTGGACAATCAGCGCACCCAAGCCACGTCACTCGAGGGAGCAGTGTCTCTCGTATCTAACAGTGTCCTCTCTCTGTTCCTTGGGGGGTGATGTCCTCTCGGGGGTGGATAGGGGATGAAACAATAAACAGCACAAAAAATAGTCCAGCAAAAAGTATAAAAATCTGCGAGACAGGGAATGCAAGCAGCCACTATACACAAAGTCCACAAAAAAAAAGACACATCTGCAGAGCGCCCCTTGACTGTAGTGCGTCGCAGTAACAGAAAAAAAAGAAATGCACACACAAAACCAAGACCGAAAATAAAAAGGTTTAAAAATACTAATACTAAAAATCAGCCAGCTACAGGGAAAGCAGCGTCCCAGCCTCACTAACCTAATTTACCAATTCCAATTCGCCTGGTTAACATGAAGACAGCACAGTATTTATTCCTAAAACATAACTCTACTCAGACCTGCACTCGGTTGGTCCTCTGCCAGCTGCTTCAGTTTGCTGGCTTTCTCACTGTGCTGCTCTGTATTCTCATCCTGTTGCATTGTCTGTCTGTCTGTCTGTCTGTCTGTCTGTCTGTCTGTCTGTCTTTGGTCTGTGATCTCTGATCTGTTTTCTTTTTTTTTCTCTCTGAACACCATCTCTCTTTTTATTCTTAAATCCCCCCCCCCGTTAAACTGCAGCAGGCGCAGCTGTACTAATTTCTGTTAATGTTCTCCTTACTAGGTTCATGACGGTACAATAAGAAGATGCAGGTGGAGGTGAGTGAAACCGTTTAACACTTGATTAAACCATAACAAAAAGTGGAAGCTATGCCCATATAAGGAAAATAGGTCATATATATATATAAAAATAAATAGAAAGCGTGCAGAAAAAATAATAAGTGGTCACAATAACAAAGTGCTTAATAGAAAAACTTTCAAAAGTGTCTTCAAACAAAAATAAATAATAACAAAAAAAACACACTGCAATGAAACACAGCATATTGCAATAAAACACAGCATACTCCTAAAGACTTAAAACATTAACCTTTTTAATAAGCTCTACAGTAAAAAAAACAAAAACAAAGGCAGTATGACAGTATACAACACAACAAACAACATGTGGATTTGATATATTGTGATGTAATAAACCAGAACCTGTGAACATGTCATGTGATCTTTTAAATTCTCTTTCCCATGCCACATGGAACAGTGTTTACCCTCAAGCAATTATCTAAATGATACAAGTTGTTCTCTATCAAAAAAATGAACAGGATAGAATAACATTCAATATAGCAGAACATTAAAATATCAGTAAACAGAAAGCCATAGACTAAGATATTGTCAGCTGTCTAATTTGGTATCCCCTGTGTTTCTCACTGTAAATACACCCAATATCAATCAAACCCTGTGTGTGTGTGAATGGGGCACTGGAAGACATACTGTGCAAGTTTGACATTTCTAGGAGCCCCACTGCCTGAAATGCACAGGGGATACCAAATAATACAGCCATAGACTATAGACTAAGATATTGCCAGCTGTCTAATTTGGTATCCCCTGTGTTTCTCACTGTCAATACCAATCTTGTGTGTGTACTGTATATAAAATAAACATATAAACACAATGGCAATAACGTTATATATAATACAATATGCATTTTTAATATCATTTACACGACTCGTGTTTATTCCAGACATAACAGCACAAACCACACAGCAACAACATTCGTGAAAACTTTCGTAATCATTTACTTTCAACTTTTAAGTTTTGAAATCCAAAAAATATATAAAAAATAGGCTATTTTGAAATCGGTCCTGTCGAAAAAGTTAGTAAACGAATGCAAAATGCAGCCGACAACTGCTGCGCGTGCACATCGCTCGTACATTTGACCTCAGACACGAGCAAAAGTACAATTAGACGCGCCTGTGGGACGATCTCATTTTACGGACCGACCGAATTTTTTAATGCACTTTATATCACCTGCATTATCCCTCAGTTCATTTATTTCCTGTTTATTGTCGTAGTATATGCATCCTGTGTGATTACCTGCAGCTGTTTTTGTTATGAAATCAAAAATAGTTTCTGAAAAGACGCATATATAACAGAGACAGTATGAGGTGGGGAAGCATATTAGTGTTACTCTGTATACTGTAGCACATAATTATTGGGCAACTCAAATATGCTTCCCCACCTTCCTCACAATCTGCCCAATTAGCAGGCAGTGATCTAAGCAGGGACAACAACAGAGACTCATGCAGAACACAGACTAGGTTATTCAACAGGAAAATGTAGATACTATTAAATTGCCTTTTAATTTTACTCCTGTAATGTTCCTTGAATAAAGGATGGGAAGGTGGTCGGCTGGTAGATACTAATTTAGTTAATATAATGTACCAAACCTCGTTTGTTTGTTTTTGTTCACTAAAATACAGCAGCAACAGAGCCCAGTGTTTCTCCTTATCGAATTGAATTGGTTTCCATTGATATTGAAACATCTTCCATAGTAAATATTTCAATTTTGCCCATCACTTTTAGGGAAAATTCCCACTGTATTGAACCTTTTAACTTTTTGATCAAAATCCAGTTTGTGTCCACTTGACAATATGCTTTGCTGTGTTGGCAGAGGGACTCTGAGATACTGGGCTAAGTGGAGCCAGTTTGCATACTGCTGCATATTAGAGAGAGAGAGTCATCTACAGGCCATGAGCAGCTCACAGTGTATTCTGTATTTCTGTAGTCCTAGGTAAATAAGCACATTCAGTGCAAATGTTCTGCAATCCAGCCAAACAGATGTGATGGCTTACTCGAGTTGACAAGCTTGGATGTACTTAAAAGTTAATTTGAACATGGTAACTGACTGACGCTAGATCAAACACTATGTGATGTACAAGACAGGGGGAAGGGACTATGAAATTGGTTCTGGCGTGATGCTCAGGTGGTCTGTCTAAAAGCCATTACCTTCCATAATTATTATGATCCCTGCAGCTCACGTAGGCTGTCTGTAGCCCAAGGCTGACCTGGACCAGTGAGGAATCAGAGCTGACAGTTCAGAGGTTTTTTTGAACAAGAAGCTGTGTGTGGGAATATACAAATAGAGGGTATTCTGCAGGGCAATCCAGCTGCAATCTCTGAAATAATGTGAACTTGCCAGAGGACACCACTGTGATCCACAGCAGACAGGTTTCATGTTGTTTATTCGACACAAATAAAACTTCTGTTTTTTTCCACAAATAATTAATTGTTATTTTCTCCATCTCTGGAGAATAACCCACTAACACGGTTCTTATTTTCCTCCTTTTAAACAAAAGCTGCAGATATACTGTAGGTTTTGATGGACTGCAACCTGTGATTCGGTGGATACAGAACCATGCTAAGGTGCTAAGTGCCTTTTCTGGTCAATATTATAGTATTTAAATTATAAGTGCTGAACAGCATGCAAAAGTGTGCAGCAAACCTAGCGGTGGGTGCATTGTAATCCAGTGGGGGGTTCAATAGGTAAAAGCTTTGGATTAAATCACAGTTAATGTTCATTGAACTAAAATTATATTTCTTTTAATTATGATTATTATTTTTCAAACTGAGAAAAACATGTTTATAGCTATGTAATTGTACTAAGAGCTATAACTTATAAGGCAAGTGCTCTCCCTAGTGGACAAAACATGAATGATCTTCATCACAAATAATAAAGAGTACTGTAACTTCAAATGTCATTTCAATAGCTTTTTACAGTTATCTTACAATTCTGTGGTGTCATTTCAATAGCTTTTTACAATTCTCTTATAATTCTGTGGTGTCATTTTGAGAGGTTCTGGGTTCCGTTGCTCCAATGTTAAGTCTGCCTTTAGTTTACCTGGAGAATCCTAAATACTGGGACTGGGAATCATTTCCTCATCCCGACACTTGGCGTACTCCAGACAAACTCAAACAAGCCCAAAGCCAGGTAATGCAGGTGATATTGATATGGGAGCAATAGAGTCTAGAATGACTGCAAACACCATCAAATAATACATCATTATAATGTAGATATTTAGCATTTCGCTTAGATGTACTTATTAAGTGTGAGTATTGAAGTAACTCAACATGATGTATAGATCATTCTAGTTTCTGAACTATACATCAGAAGGTTAGTGGGGATGCATAGCTGTCAGTACAGAAGCAGACCACAGCAACCCAAACCAGGGAAGCCACTGCTAGACTTGCAGCCATTCCCAGCTGCAGTCTCTATTCCTCCAATCACCCAATGGTACCTGTATAGGAAATAAAAAACAACACAGCTGGGGTGCTGTTAGGAAGGCAGCGGTGGGTGCCTGCAGCATCTGAATCAATGGGGCTTCCTGTTCCATTACCTCCATTTAGAAAGATACAGTACCACAGAGAAGGAGTCAATACAACACACAACCAGACCCCCCCCCCCCCCAATAAAACACACACACACACACACACCTAATTAAAAATGTAGTTGAAGACTTAAACATAGTAATATGAATGTACTATATGAACTTTTTTAAGGAAAAGGAAAAAAAAATGTAATCCATTAACTATAACATAGGGTGTGTTTTACAGAATGTACTTCTACTAAAACTGTGCACACCCTTAAAATAAACATAGAGTTAATAAAAAACAGCACAATGTCAGTATTCATTAGAGATTGTTTTTTATCTCAATTTGGGATCTGAACTGGGGGGGGGGGACGGACGGACTCTAAGGCCCCCCTTGGCGCCGGCCCTGATTTTTCTGTTTATTGTCATTTCTGAAGATTGACTGCCTTTGCTGTTCCTTTTTTTAATTATCTGCAGCACAAAACAGTACAATTTACATTTCCAATCGATTTTAATCTGTCTGAAGGACAGCAGGCTTTGGTAAAGAAACATTCAAGTATATCTCTTTGTTGTGCCTGAATGCAAGTGACTGGATACAATGCATTCCTCATTGTTCTTTTCATACAGTGCTTTGATATTTATTTTGTGTCATGGAACAGGCTAGTGTAAATTCAGCAATGAAAAACAATAGGATTTATTTTTTTAATTCCTCTTTTCAACAGTCTCCCTCGGGTCAAACTAATAGATTGTGTATCTAAGTGATTCTATAACCCTAACCCTCTAATAGGCTATTGTGTGATTTCTATGATATTCTCTATTGAGTTTTTTCTTTTGGTCATTACTAATCTCACTATTTCCTTTTTTTCTACAATGAGGCATACTTCTGAAAGGATTCCTGAAAGATACATTTTCTGAAATCAGGTGGTTTTATAAATGGGCACTGGGGGCATGCAGCTGTAGCGTCTGCCTCATCTCTATCTGTGATTTTATGAATATATTTTCATTTACTGACTCACAGTTGCCACAGTTGCAAAGGGTGCAGAAATATAAATAAAACAGTCAGCAATAATGCAACCACACCATCATCCTCAGGGAACCAGACTGTAAATTCCAGTAGGGGCCTTTACAAGTGAATTAAACCTTGTAATGCCGGCACAGAGCCTGCTTTCTGCGACTAGGCCTCACCTTGTTCCTCTTACAACTTGACCTACAGAAGAAATCATTCACAGCAGCGGCCAGTTTTATGATGACTCCGAGGGCCTTGCTTACATGCATCCCCAATGGTTTCTTTGTGTGGCTGGGTGGTTGTAAACAGTAGCTGCAGTCATTCCACAAAACCTCTAAGTATTGAGGTTCAGTCCAAAAGAGAGAAACACACACACACACACACACACATATATATATATAAAACGGTCCTCTCAAAGCACATTCTGAGAAGTGTAAGTGAGAAATGCACTAAAATTCCTAATCTAATCCACGCTAGGAAATGGACCAAAAATATTAGGTGTCTGGCCGGAACATTGCACTGCTTTCAACCTACCGGCTAATGATTTTGAACAATTTTGAAACGGTTCCTGGTTTATGGTGTTCACACTGAGCGTACCAACCTGAATATGTGATTTATCAGTGATAACGAGGTGTACTACATCTGACTGTATTGGCCTGTATGGAATGCACTGATTACAAAACAAATGAAACACTTCTTAAGTGCTTTATTCATGGGAGGTAGAGGATAGTTATATTTAATATTTCAGTAATCAAATCATTCTATTCTGGGAACAAGAGTTTTTTTTTTGTTTGTTTCTTCCCAGTGATTAAGATACATTCTGCTTTGAGTTGTTTGAGGCCTGTTACAATGCAATTGCACTGTTTACCAATCAATATTCAAGCAGACTAAGAGATCCATAAAAATAAAAATGACCTGAAAACACAATGACATTACAGAACCCTCAAATGCGTTTAGGCACCTACGGCAGGCCTATTCTTACTAATATTTATAGAAAATATAAACATTCAGAAGTAAGATTGGTCATGAAAATCAATGACACACAGAATTAAAATAAAATAGGATAATAACTAGATAAAGTAACCAATGTATTAGTGTTAAATGTATTTATTAATAACTAGTGTGCGTATGCAACAGTACCAGTAGCTGTAGATTTCCATCATGTTCCATTGCTCTGTACTGACACAACAACCATCTGCATAAGCAATACAATAAAAAAAAAACCTTGCTTTTAATACAGTCCTTCACAAACTAACTAGTGCAACGGCTTGTATTTAAAACAACATCGCTGTCAATTATCAAGCTGGTAATGACTGCTGCGCTGGACTTTAATGCTTTAATCCAAGACTTCTGTTGCAGATAACAGAGGAAGCGGATTCTTCATGTAATGACTCTGCGGAAACCACTTGATATATTTATTACAGATGAGAATGATACCTGGAGAAACAAACTATGTCAGGTTAACAATTTAAGTTGAATATGTAATACATATTTATACAATATTCAAGGCCCATGAAACATGTTAATGTTTTATGGCAACAATTTAACAATCACCCCCTGCAGTATTTTGTGTTGTAAATTGCTTGAAAATGTCACATTCAACCAGTTCCTTCAACAGGTGCCATTAAAAAATCTGTCACCTACATTTTTGTTTAATGAATGTTGATTTTCAGTCAGGACAACCCTTGCGATTATAAAACAATATTTTATTGGAGAATAAAAACAGTTCACATCAGCGTGTGTCACAGTGTTTATGACTTACTTGATTTTACACTCTGTGCTGCGTCAGAACTTTGACATCTCCCTACTGGCACTGAGCGTCAGACAGGGAGGCAATCTGACTGCCAACGAAAATGAGGCTGGGGAAGAGATCAAATCCGTAGCATGGCACAGACTGTGAAGAGAAGCAGGTTTAAATATACCTGGCTTGAGTACTATTTATAACTTCCACAGAATTAAGCTTCACATGAATGTGGGATTGCAGGACCTGCATGGTCCAATGTCTGCTCGACCTTTGCACCCGGAGTGTACCAATGTGAAAACGCCTCTAATGTCCCTTCGCAGTCACAGATCACAGCTCCTCTATATGCGACAGGTGGGCGGGTCTTGCTCCTGAATCACTGGCACACACTACAGGCGGCACAGCGTACTCCACTAGGAACATCCCAAGGGCCAAATGTAACAGTGTAATAATGCATCCAAAATAATTTGGCAGCAGCATCTAATAATTTAGCTCTCTTTTTTAATGTCCCCTCTGTTAAAATACACTCATGCAAACCAATTAAAGCATGGCTTGTGAATAATGATCAAATGTTTTTTTCGTTTTGTACCTTGGCTGCTAGGGCTGCCAGATTTGGGCAGCATACTTGCAATTACCAGAGATTGCTGGAATAACATGAAATGTCATAGAACAAGGTTAAAAGCTCTAGATCTGTATGTAGGGTACAGCCAATGGGAATTCCAGATGTGTTAGTACATGCTTGGCTATGATGTAAATGATTATGCTTTTTTATATATACGTAAATTCAAATTGGAGTATGAAAACTGTACTTTTAGTAATGGGTAAGAATTGTATTGTTGGATCTATTCACAGCAACAGTAGTCCTCCACCCTTCTGCTCAGTAAGATATGTAATGCTGTTATCCAAGAATTCATATAGTAAGATTCATGACCTGGCTGTGCAAAGTTGCCGGTCAGCTCTGGTGATTCCACAGGGAGCATTGCATTGGTTCTGGGTTAGGGTGCCTAAATCGTCAGGGACTGAGTCACCTAATCGTGCTACTAGTGGCAAGGGCTAGCCTTTGTCATCCAGGGACTGGTAGATGACCGATATCAGCTGTGAGCTCCTAGATGTAAAAAGGCGATTCGCTTGACTGAGGGATTGGAGGGCACCCACTTACCTTTAGTTCTCCAGGTAAAGACAGATTCTTAAGAAAATTGTAATGACTCAGTATTGGAGAAACTAAGGACCACTCAGAATGGTTGCATGAAATAGGAAGGGAATATATTTTTAAAAAAGCAATTCAAATGACCCCTGAAGTTATTTACTCTTTCATATTTAATAGTTTTTAATTTAATGAATACTGCTGAAGCTCTCTTTTCACTGGTGAGGTGGAAAAGCCTACTGCCGATGTGGATAAGTAAATACTATATACCCTTTAGCCTTCTTGTGCTGCTGTGAGGCATTGTAAAAAGTTGAGATCAACCATATTACTGTATTATGCTGTTTTCATAGCTTTTCATACTTTTTTTGCAGTCAATCAAGTCAAAAGGGAGATGTCTGAAAAAAAAAAAAAAACTTTGATCATTTTCAGAAGAGTAATGTGGTATTGCAATTGTGATATTGCACAGATAGGAATAGGTTTAGAAAACAACCAGGCACCCAAGCAAACATAAAAGCTGCGATTGTTCAAGACAGCATTACAATTGAGCCAGTCTGCCTAACTCTAATGGGCAGGCTTTGCTGGCTCCCCTATGATCGTTTATCAGTGTTCACTGTATTGGCAGCAGAGAATTTTGCAACCCTCTTCTACAGTATTCATGATTGAGATCTGCAAGCTTTCTTTATCTTTCAATCCATTGACCTTCCCTTCTACAGTATTCATGACTGAGATCTGCAAGCTTTCCTTATCTTTCAATCCAATGACCTTCTGATGCAGGCAATAAACCCTCCAGCACTATAATCTGAAAAGCCACTGTCTTACTTTAGAAAGTAATAATCACTTCTTTAACTCTGAGCACCTGGCACCACTGTAGTCTGCCAGTAATAGCATTATTACAGCTGAATTAGGTAATGTCCTCTTGCGCTCCAGAAAGCAGCAATATGCAATAGTACACATATTTTGTTTTATTAGATTGTACATTACACAGAGCCGAGTAAAAGCAAGTAATTAAAAAATCGCATTGGCATCTGCAAAATAAACTAATAATAAGTATCAGAGCACAGCAGGACTGCGCTTGCAAAGTAGGTTTATATACCTAATAGGTTGATGGAAACTTGCCGGTAATTGGCTTGTAGATTGACCAAAGAATAAATGTGATGTAATAGGAACTGTATTAATGATACTATAGATTTCCTGCCTGAAAACCTTGCAAGCTTTATATTCATGTGAAACTTTTTATTTTATTTTGTTCATTTTAACCAGTTCAACAGAGCATGACCACAGGCTTACAGTTGCATCATGCCTATTAAATGTTGGTTTCCTGATACACCTAGGTATTATGACTTGCCTAGTCTTTGCTAGTTAAGCTGGTTAAACACTAACAGTCAACCCCAGTTCACTCTATTTCCTTTAGGGAAAGACTTGTGTAAATGCTATATAGTGAACGTACCTGTTTGTCATGTTTTGAAATTGAGCCATACTTTTCGAACAAAAAGGGCACTGTATTACATTAGCCAAGCTTCCACTTTTAGAAGAAAAAAGATTGGATCAGGAGGGTGAATTGCTATCCAACCAACACCAGTTTAAAAAATGTGCTAAATAGGCTGTCTCTATGTTTTCAGCTTCATATGTAATAAGTAGCTGCCTTCATACAGAAGAAGTTGTCCTGCCAAATTATTATACCCTGTTATAGGAAACTAAGATTTGAAAACTTCTCAAACTATTTTTGTTTATTAAGTTAAAGGTGTTCTAGGTAACACAGTGCCATTCTACACTCCCATATCTGATTCATTCAAACTAAACTGTGTTCATGAAAAACAAGCACTCATCATATAATACATATAATACCATGGATCGGGCCAGTAAAAGTAGCAATCCTACTGGGGTAACCTCCTTAGATGCAGAGAAGGTTTTCGATAGGGTTAATTGGTCTTTTATACAGTGCCTTGCGAAAGTATTCGTCCCCCTTGAACTTTGCGACCTTTTGCCACATTTCAGGCTTCAAACATAAAGATATGAAACTGTAATTTTTTGTGAAGAATCAACAGCAAGTGGGACACAATCATGAAGTGGAACGAAATTTATTGGATATTTCAAACTTTTTTAACAAATAAAAAACTGAAAAATTGGGCGTGCAAAATTATTCAGCCCCCTTAAGTTAATACTTTGTAGCGCCACCTTTTGCTGCGATTACAGCTGTAAGTCGCTTGGGGTATGTCTCTATCAGTTTTGCACATCGAGAGACTGAAATTTTTGCCCATTCCTCCTTGCAAAACAGCTCGAGCTCAGTGAGGTTGGATGGAGAGCATTTGTGAACAGCAGTTTTCAGTTCTTTCCACAGATTCTCGATTGGATTCAGGTCTGGACTTTGACTTGGCCATTCTAACACCTGGATATGTTTATTTGTGAACCATTCCATTGTAGATTTTGCTTTATGTTTTGGATCATTGTCTTGTTGGAAGACAAATCTCCGTCCCAGTCTCAGGTCTTTTGCAGACTCCATCAGGTTTTCTTCCAGAATGGTCCTGTATTTGGCTCCATCCATCTTCCCATCAATTTTAACCATCTTCCCTGTCCCTGCTGAAGAAAAGCAGGCCCAAACCATGATGCTGCCACCACCATGTTTGACAGTGGGGATGGTGTGTTCAGGGTGATGAGCTGTGTTGCTTTTACGCCAAACATAACGTTTTGCATTGTTGCCAAAAAGTTCGATTTTGGTTTCATCTGACCAGAGCACCTTCTTCCACATGTTTGGTGTGTCTCCCAGGTGGCTTGTGGCAAACTGTAAACGACACTTTTTATGGATATCTTTAAGAAATGGCTTTCTTCTTGCCACTCTTCCATAAAGGCCAGATTTGTGCAGTATACGACTGATTGTTGTCCTATGGACAGAGTCTCCCACCTCAGCTGTAGATCTCTGCAGTTCATCCAGAGTGATCATGGGCCTCTTGGCTGCATCTCTGATCAGTCTTCTCCTTGTATGAGCTGAAAGTTTAGAGGGACGGCCAGGTCTTGGTAGATTTGCAGTGGTCTGATACTCCTTCCATTTCAATATTATCGCCTGCACAGTGCTCCTTGGGATGTTTAAAGCTTGGGAAATCTTTTTGTATCCAAATCCGGCTTTAAACTTCTCCACAACAGTATCTCGGACCTGCCTGGTGTGTTCCTTGTTCTTCATGATGCTCTCTGCGCTTTAAACGGACCTCTGAGACTATCACAGTGCAGGTGCATTTATACGGAGACTTGATTACACACAGGTGGATTCTATTTATCATCATTAGTCATTTAGGTCAACATTGGATCATTCAGAGATCCTCACTGAACTTCTGGAGAGAGTTTGCTGCACTGAAAGTAAAGGGGCTGAATAATTTTGCACGCCCAATTTTTCAGTTTTTTATTTGTTAAAAAAGTTTGAAATATCCAATAAATTTCGTTCCACTTCATGATTGTGTCCCACTTGTTGTTGATTCTTCACAAAAAATTACAGTTTCATATCTTTATGTTTGAAGCCTGAAATGTGGCAAAAGGTCGCAAAGTTCAAGGGGGCCGAATACTTTCGCAAGGCACTGTAGTTATGGTCTTTTATTTGGATTTAGGAAATATATTCTCGATTGGTCACTGTGTGACCCTGAGCAAGTCACTTAACCTCCTTGTCTTTCAGGTGAGACGTTGTTGTAAGCAACTCTGCTGCTGATGCATAGTTTACACACCGTCTCTGTAAGTCGCCTTGGATAAAGGTGTCTGCTAAATAAACAAATAATACTAATAGTTCCCCCCTATGTCTCGGTTATTATAAATGGGATTATTTCCCAGTCCTTTAAACTCTTCAGAGCTACCAGACAGGGCTTCCCACTCTCTACTCTGTTATTGTCTCTTTGCCATTGCCATACATCAGGATACCCTCATCTCAGGAGTTGTATCTAGAAATATACATTGTAAAATAAATGTGTCAGCTGATGATATGTTACTATTCATACAGCACCCTCATAACACATTGCCACCTGTTCTTGAACTCTTTAACTGGATCGATTTCAGGTTAAAGATGAATTGGTCTAAATCTGGATTGCCACTAAATCGGTTTAGGTGGGATGCTTTAGCCACAACTCTCCCGTTCAGATGGTCTCCTAATGGTATCAAATATCTTGGAATCAACATACTGTATCTCTTCAATTTGATGAACTGTTTAATTGTAATCATGTTCCCCTCCTAAAATCCATCACTGAAGATCTTGAAACTTGGAATTCCCTTCTTTTGTGGGAGGGTTTTGTCTGTCTTGTTATATCTTTACTATTAATAATAAAAATAAAAATACACTCAGCGACCAGAGGCTGGTATACCCATCATTCTTCACCATTAGAGGGGGTGTTCCCTTTATCAGCACGTGGGTCTACTAGGGGGTTACAGAGGGTCTGCAATGGTCACCTGGGTGGCTGAATTTGACAAATCTTGTCTTTGGGAAGGAAGAAATACATGCTATCTGTACTGGGCTGTGTATACAGGGATAACAAAACATTATTACTAATTTTCCCTGCACCAGATCAAAAACTAATTACAAAATCTGGACTGATTAAAGTTGAGGGTCTGTTTCTTCCTGAAGTATGCAGTTCTTTACTAGTCTAGATCTGTGGGGCTCCAAAGCTCTGACTGGGATGAAACGGTGATTCTTGTGATAATGTTATGGAAATCAAAGGAGGTACAACCATGCTGTGAACATCCCAAAGGATATTTTGACCTTACCAGCACTGGTACACTACACTTAACGGAGAGATAACCAAGGCTTTAAGGGTCATTACCATTATCTAAAAATTGACATTTCAACACTTTTGTCACTACATATTTATGACTTTGAAAGAGGAGGGGTATGATTTTTGCACATTTTATTATTTACATTTATTTTTACTTTGTTTTTTGTACAAAATTCTTATTTTCTCAGTTTTTATTCAGTAAGTATTTATTTTCTCACTATTTATTTGATGTGCATACACTGCTGTATTAGGGCTTGTCATCGTCCCATTTTATATAAAATTGTACTTTCTTTCTGAAAGGTTACAGTGGCCTGACAGAAACAGACTTGTTTTAACAGTAGCCTCTAGCAGCCCTAGCAATGCTGTGTCTGAAATTACAACAGCTCTCTTTACCCGATTCATCCCATCATATCACTTGACTTTGAAGGACCCTAAAACTGTGAGCTTGTTCAAGCTTTTCCGTTAATTAGACCCCCAGGGAGAATGAACGTTTGGTGATAAGATAGGGCCACGAAAGGGTCATCTCTGTGTTTAAGAGGTGAAAAACAACAGGACCCTCCTTCCTATGCATATCCCCAATTGCTCACGCATGAGAATCAGGTAGTGAATCAGTGCAACAAAACATTGTGTGAAACAAGACACCATAAAGCCTTTACTCCTAAACTATACCTCTTTACAAATTGACTCATTTGTACAAACTCATTACAAATGTACTGCCATATGACAAAGGAAGAAAGAAAACATAAACCAATAAATGTTTACCAATGGACAAAATTAATTTTTGAATATTGTAGCATGGGAGGTGTGCCCTGAACGTGAACCTACATGCTCGAGGCATCATTGAGTACAGTCCCAGATCGGGTCGGCTCTGACTGGTCTTCTGTAGGTGGTAGAGTTGGTGCCCGCTGGCATTGTAATCCCAACACCCTCGGTGGGTCAGACCCTTTCCAGTATTCTGATATATGCATCATATACTGTCAAATGGGCTGTGAAATGCCCCTGGCGTGTAAAGAAATGCTGAATGCATGTTTGCTTGACCTGCAGTTAAAGTAAATGTGTGTGTTCGGATTTTGTAAGGCTAGTAAACATGTCACTTCAGTAGTTTTTCTTTTAATAAAAATCCCTTTTTTCTCAGGAGACTATTTTTTTTGTCTACTCTCTACTGTACATACATAAAACAGGTTTCCTGTGGTCTCAGCTGCTTTGTCACATATGCGCCCCCTTCTGGCACAACAGATTTCATACCAACACTAGTTAAATGTAACTAAATTCCGCAATTAATTAAACTACAATTAAGACATGTATACATCTGTATAGTTAATGTTATCAGTATAACAAACACACAATTAGAAGCTTATTTTTTTAAGTTATGTTATTGTCATCTATACGACGTGTTACTCAACTAGAATGTAATATGCTTTATGAAAGTGTGTCTATACTGTAGCTTTAATAGCTAAGGTAGCACATGCATAGGTGTTTTATAACTACTAGATGATTTATAGCGGCTCGCTTCAAAGGGCTTTTCAGACTTTTTGAAGTTATGATGATAATGATGACTAATTACAGTTTGCATGCTGACTTGCACCAATAATTTAAACGATGATTCCGGGAATCATTTCCGATAGAAATACGCCGAATTCCGCAGAAAACTGACATATCCTTTTCCTCTCAGCTTGATTCCTGCAGCTTTGGTACACCTTGTAGAGTGGCTTCGTATAACGAATGTAACTTTTTCCTGGAAAGTCTCCGATGTTTTTCTATTTAAAAATTCCACCCTTCACCCCAAATACACTTATTACTGGAAGCTGTTCTGCTTATTTTTTATCATTTTTTAACCGAATTAACACAATGTACTGCACTGAAATTCAACACTTTGTGGTCATTTGGTGGAAGGAATCCACAAATACAATAAAACCCATTCATAGTCATAGAGTAAACGCTTACACTGCAATTCAGTGACTTTTAAATCTCCTATTAAGAGTTACTATGGTATAGATTAACTTTGCTGTATTTTAAAATGCATCAATCACACAATTATTGTCTAGTTCTGCGGTGTTTTTCAGCAAACAGTCACTCTTCTCCTTAACATGATAATTTACCGTTGGCATTTTGATGGTAGCATTATGACACCAGGTGTCCTCCAAACTTCGTCACTTTTAATGGGATATGTATTACGTAAGAAGAAAAAGAGACGCATTCCTGAAGCTTTTAGAAAATCAAAATATCAGCGCTTCCCGTGACCTTAAAGGTATTTAAATGTGTTGGGCATGTTGTTCTCGCTCTTGTCCCCGATTTCACAGATAATAGCGCCACCCCTACCTAGTATGTTGGGTGGAGCAAACCGTGCAGGATTCATACTTGTCACATCACTTCAAGAAAGAGGACATCGAGCGCTTTTGGGGGGTGCGGGGGACTGACGGTGGAAAGTAAAAAATGTCCCTAAAAGAAAATAAATCGCAGATAGAGTAAAGAATCTGCCTGTGCGTGTGAGCAATGTGTTTACTTTCTGTCTGGAGCGCGTACATCACAGTCATAAATCAATTTGTGTTAAAGATGTGACAGTTGGTTTGCCGAGTTCATCACAGCCCCGCTTGAAACAGTGCGTGTAATAAGTGTGCGTTACAAAAGACTGCTACACATGAACAAGTAGTAGCCAGATTTTAGATGCACAGTTGATCAAAAGCAGGCACTGAGACAAAAAAAAAAAAAAAAAAAGCTGTGTTTTCTGCATGAACAAAAACACGTTCGGGTCTGTCTTGTGGTTGTGCAGTACATGTGTTTATGATTTTCTCACAAGTAACGCTAGTTCTCGTATCATGTGTTATGTATTCTTTTGTATTATTATTCTGAGGACTGAGTTAAAGTTCATGGATAAATCGCTTTTACGACCGCACCCACTCGACTCCCCCTGCATTGATCGCGCTATAAATGCCAAATTTACCCAGCTGTCAGTTTTAAGTGCCACCTTATACAAGTTAAGCAGTTGCAAAGAAGACCCTACACAATTTACATTGGATACAACTGCGGCATTGACTATGTATATGATGGAAGCTTGAATGCTCGACCATTCATGCCTTGTTTATTATTTCGATTTTGGAGAAGAAAGTCAGGAGACCAGGATTCTGTATCAAGGTGAATGAATGGTTTGTTCTCCCCTAAGTGCATCTTGTTTTTCAAAATGCCGTTTTCTATGTGGGGGTTTGTTTGCACAGTAAATAACAGTTCCCAAAATAAGGCGTATTGCTTGCTTATGACGTGGTTCCTCCTTTAACTTTGTGAAAAAATTGGGTCCCCACCTCCCTGGGTTAGGACCACTGACTCACCAAGACACATTCTGAACTTAACCCACAGCTGAACAAGGTGAGCAAATTGAGCTTGTATTTGGTTCTGTTATATACACGGATCTGACAAGAAGACCGCAATATTCACGTATGAAACAAATTGTCTAAGTTTAGAAAAAGGAGCTATCGTTTCAAGGGTGTTATGCATGCGTATTAATTGTGGGATGCGCAGTGCAGAAGGAAGGCTTTCAGCTGAGTGAGGATAATATGTACATTTGAAGGGGGGACTAGTTCATATTTGATGTACAATGTTGCCATATAGCCATTAGTAGTGTATCCAGAACTAAGCTTTACCTTGAACATAACATACACCTTTGCAGAACTACAGGGATTCATGGAGTAATTGATACATGTATAACATTGCCAGCTTCTTAGTGGTAGTAGTAGTCGTTGTATTTGTCGTTGTAGTCGTACTTGTATAGTTATATCGCTGTGCTGTGTAAAGTAAACTACATTTTGTTTACAGCTGCAAAGTGTGGCCGTTTTAAAGCATTCCTGGAGGTTATGTTTAATTGATTTTGTGGTTTATCATACAAAAACGCTTACATATGGCGGGAGTGTGATTTGACGTGCTGCCTTCACGTGTGATGTAATATTCTGACCTCGACCTGCGAGATATTTTTCCTGGAAACTGTCGAAGGTACAAGACGCACGCAACTGGGAATGCATAGGTAGCTCGTGTTCAGATCAGTGCTTTTCATTCGAGATCCAACAGATCGTCATAGAAGCTCCCAAGCTATCGTATAATAAAAAGCAAACAGCTGAGCCAAATCTAAATCAAATGTGATCCTTAGGGGGAAGAGCGCCCAATCGTTTTTCTTAATGCTATTACATTGAATCTCGTTCAAATAGTTCGGCTGTAGAATGTGTGAGTCATATGATATTCACATTTACTGTGATATATTTTACATGAATTAAGTATGACTCGACGTACCTGTCACAAATCCACATCAGTTTATATTGTCTATAAATACAGTATACAGTATAATTACAATGTATACAGTACCGTACCAACCTGGAAGAATACATGGATTGTTATGCTGGTGTAAACGCCGTGAAAGTTAAGCCAGTGCATGCTGTACCCTTCTTGAGACAACACAGATTATAGGAAACCGGTATCTGTTTATCTGTCTGTTAATGGATGGGTGCAGTTCTTTACTACACTATTTATCAGTCAATGTAGATGCATACCAGAGTTTGTACCGCATTCAAATAAAAAGGCAAACAGATACATACAGTACGTATTATAATTCTTATTTCTTTGCTGTCAACTGAAGCAGCAAGGCAAAATACGTTATTCTTTATTGCTGGACCCCTCCAAACAATGTACAAGTAAGACGATGCTAAATTGTTAACTAGCAGCACGGGTTCAAAAAGTTAAAGTATGATTAAAACGGGTTTTCAGCGCTCAATTTGCTTCTGTTGAACTATGGAGACAGTCTGGCTCCAGTTTATAGCTGTAACTTACAGGAGCCGAGCGGGTGAAAAGACTGCTTGTGCAGCAGGACTTATAGTGACTGCATGTTCTAACGATCGGGGCTAACGATCTTATGAAGGGAATTTATACAAGACCTACACTTCTATGAAGTGCAAGGAGTGCTGGAGGAAACAGCTGACTAAACAAATATTGGGGGCAGAGTCTGTGTAACGGTATAAATTAATAATGCACTTCTTTATTTACTGCATGAATGGGGACATTTTGTGCAGTTCAGTGGGTGTAGTGCGCCATCTACTGGTCGCCGAAAAAGGAAATAAAACTTTCAAAATTCAGTATCAGAACGGCAGTCTTTTCCGTGTACTTGAGTGTGTGATATATATATATATATATATATATATATATATATATATATATATATATATATATATATATATATGCAGATAACTGCTGTCACGTTTGGCATTGTCTGCGCTGTATTGTAAACCTCTATTTGCGAGAGAGAGAAATAAAGAAATATGTCATTGTCTATTTCTTCTGAGATGTAAAAAACCTTTTCCATCATGTGTATTTCAGAATTTGTAATATAATTAGGAGCAGTAAATACGACACGTATTATTATTATTATTATTATTATTATTATTATTATTATTATTATTATTATTATTATTATTATTAGTCCTAGTAGTAGTCGTAGTAGTCGGGAATTCAGTCTTACACGGGAAGTGAGTTGCAGGTTGCTTTAGATTGACTGCTGTATTGCAGCTCTGCAGATCAGAATACCACACAGAAGTGACCACTGTACTTTGCCAAAGGATGTACATTAGATCAACAGTGCCCTCTAGTGGCGATAGGGTGAATATATTCTGTTTTCTCTTCGCGTATTCAGTTATGTATGATTCGGGTGCATTGTGAGGCAGCACAGCCTGGTTTCTTCAAACAACACATGATACGTTATATATATCACCAAGAGCAGGGGTGAAATTCACAACCAATAAATGGTTACTCGTATGCACAGCCGGGGGTAAACATTATAACAAATGGAGAGGTGGGAGGTTGTGTGGTCCAGTGGTTAAAGAAAAGGGCTTGTATCCAGGAGGTCCCCGGTTCAAATCCCATCTCACCCACTGACTCATTGTGTAACCCTGAGCAAGTCACTTAACCTCCTTGTGCTCCGTCTTTCGGGTGAGACGTAGTTGTAAGTGACTCTGCAGTTGGTGCACTATTTTGCAGTGGCAGGCTGGTATTTCATTTACTTCTCATCTGAGGATTCGTTTTCTAAATTCCTGTCTGGGATATACTGTTTATACTGCAGCACCTGTTGTGTTTGTTACCTATTGAAGAGGTCCAGGCACTTCAGGGTCCTGTCTGTAAATGAGACGCTGCATTTAAAACGTAAATGAATATATCATATCGTAGTCAGCGTCGTGAGGAGAGCTGACATTCTACCGAGGTCACACTGAGGTTTCAAGCACTAGCTGCAGTATTTATATGACTGCTTGGTATTTACTATTCAGCCTCCATCTATGTTACGCGGCAAACCAACAGAGAAAATGAAGGAGTCTTTTGTACTTTACCAGAATTTTTACACAAGCATCAGCATTGATGATGCAAAAAAAAAAAAAAAAAAAAAAAAAAAACCGAGGACATAACCTCAGTAATTACGGCCATGATCGTATGCCATTTTCTTTACCAGTGCAAGACTCTTTTGACTGCCATAGTGCACATTACGAGAATGTGTATTACAGCGCTTACTAACTTTATATTCTACTTCTTATGGCTTACCGCTAACTAAATATCAAGCTAAATAATAAATTAAAAAAAATAATAAAAGATCCAACTCATTCTGACTAAAACCTCAAACTGAATATGTAGTAGCTTGCCAGAGGTAGGATTGTGAAAATAAAAGTGTAGCGGGTGTGTACGTGACTGACCCCTACAGGTAAGATGAAGTAGTGCAATATTTATTTTCTTTTTCTGAAATGTATCAATCAATTGTAGCGTTTTAAAACTTGGAAGAAAGACCTCAAGAGAACGATATAACTGATCCCACCTGTTTCTAGGTAGCTGTACTGTATCGTACAGGACACAAAGCTCTGGTGTAGCATAGCAAGTGCTTAGAGAATTGTTGTAAAGCAAAACAAATCATAGTGAAAGGCAGGTGTGGTAAGTGCAATTTACAGTGACATTTTAAAGCTTCAAACTCCCTCCCTTTTTTATATTAGTTTTAAAAATAAGCTAATTGTAGTGGAGTAAATCTGTTCCAAAGACTCCAGAAACACCATGGTGTTTTTACCAGCTGGGGTGCGTGGAAGTGTCAGGCTCGGCTGATTACTCCTATCTAGACTGTGTTACTCTAAGAATAGTGCGGTGGAGAATGTGTTGGGATGAGAGACAGGCCCTGGTGTGTTATCCACACAGCTTCAAAGCAGCAAGCCAAGGTTTGTGTTCTTGGCCTTGTTTCTTGAACTGGACTTTCACACGATTCAGATGACATTAGTCCAGTCATGTTCATAGTGGAGGTATGTATTTAGTCTTTTTGAGCTATTGCGCTATTCTAGAGCAAAGGTTTACATGTACACTGTTGCAGTTTATTTAGTTTATGTTACCAGTTTCCTATGTAATTTATTGAATTATCATAAAGAATTCCTTTAACTTTCTTCTGTAACCGGGTATAATGACAAAGTTTCTCTTTGTAGATTAGATTTGAATGCCTTGGAATGGAACCCAGGTTGTTCCAAGAGTTCCAAGCTATGTGTCAGAATGTTTAAATTTGGATACTTGTGAAATCTCTGTTTAAATGTACCAGACCATATGAATAATGATGAACAGTTGGGTGCACAAGTCATATTGCATTTCAGTAAGCTTTGCATTCTGACAGCATCATGAAGTTGGCACATCATGAGGTAAAGCAAAGTAAAAAGCTGTTAATGGACTGTAAAATGGGCACAATAAGATTAACGTTTTAAGAATTGCATCACAGTGGATGCCTGACAAGTTGAAGGAGCTGTAGCCCTGACTACAAATACAAACAGGGGAATCAAATACTGCTGTGTCACAAGTCTCCATGCACCAGTAAACAGTGTTGATTTTTCTGTTCATCTCCCAGCTTCCCAAATGATATCCTTGTAAAGCTCTCCTGAACATTGACCTTATACTTTCACGTGCAGACCCAAATACATAGAATTAGTGCAAATAAATAACTGCAACATACTGTAAGCGGTTATAGTATTCTCAAGTATTTGGGAGGTTAAAGTAGTCAGCAGTATTTACTGTGGTGACTGGAGAATAATTCTGTATTAAAAAAAAAAATACCACTACTGCAAATTGTAGTAGTTATTGTAGAATGCTGAACAAACTGTAGAATCATGGTTAATGTTGCTGGATACTACACATAACCACTTTTTTACAGTACAACAAAAAAACTGTATTGTACTACAGTATACAACAGTTTACTGCATTTTACAGCACATTACTACTGGATGTTGTAGTATTTTTTCATAGGTGTAACCAGGCTTTCCAATCTGTTTTCTTAATGTGTTATCATTAGCAACATTAGCACTGGCTCCTCTTTGGTGCTGACAATCTTTTGGTTCTTTGTTTGCCTTTTTTAGCATATGTAGATTTCAGAAATATAACGCAGATTAAAAGTGGAAATGATTAAGTTTCAGGAAGCAACTGCAACTTGTATAATATAGTGTAAATATTTAAAGAAAAAATTAACACAATGTCAATAAGAAAAGAACCAAAATATGTATAGGCCATCTATAAGGCGAAGAGTATTTCTCACGTGAATATGCACGACAATAGTAATGGCATACCATAGCTAAACTCAAGCCATGTGCCTCCTAATGTCATTTCCATACAGTTGACGTATGAGCAATATTATACTGCATCTTAAAAGACTTATCCATTCGGCCTCAATCAAATGTACAGAAACCTAATCCAGACCTTAATAATCCAGATGCTGCTATTCAGTCCCTCAGCAAACGAATACAATATTATTCTCTGTACAATAAATGCCAACGTGTGCATGTTTCCAGATGAACAGACAGCCCTTCACTCTGTTTTGGTTTGAGAGCAAGGACATATATTTAAGACTGAAACAATGGGAATCAAATGCACTCGGTAGAAGATTAATTGCATGAATATTTGTACAGGGATGGGCTTCTCAACTAGAGCCTTCGATAACTTGGGAGGTCTGATGAAAGGAAAGTGAAAAGGGGAAAGGAAAGCGAGTACAAGAACCTTGATTAAACTTGATTATTCTGCTGTTTAAAGAGTTAGTGAGAAGTGTTAAGGGTTAACTGGCAATGCCCACGTCAAATGGTGTTGTTTTATTCTGCATGTACTTGTAGTGTGGCTGATATGTTATGCTGTTGCTTTGCCTGTCTTCATTTTTGCAGCGAAATCAATGCCGACTTTCGCAGATTAGATTTCATTATTAGAAATTAAATGTGTGTCCTTTCAACATCCAATCATAATATTCACATGACACATTTGAACATAAATGTTTGGAAACTAGGAGAGAATTCAACAAGAACAAAAACCTATCGGTGAATAGTGGCTCTATCTGGTGGCTGCATGTTGTAAAAGTGCTGATATTTGCAGTATTTTTTAAAAATCTCAAATGGAATTCATGGCTAAGGAGGAATCAACAGAAATAATGATCTGCATGACCAAGTTACCTATGGAGCTGCCAGTGTCTCTGTCCTTGTAGCTGCTTTTTCTGTTCTCTGTGAAGGATCTGATAGCAGCTGTTTGGTGAGGCAGAGCTAGCCTTGCAGGAAGAAGACCAGTGCTGGTACATGAAGATTAGCTCTTGCTGATGCACTTCACTCTGGTCCTATCGCTATCTCCTTTTCAAAAGCCCAGGAAAGTATTGTTTTTCTGAAATTGTGTTTTCTTTCTTAGAAAATCCTTCTGTTGAGGGAAAGCTTTAAAGCAGAAACCGTAGACGTCCCCTATCACCCTGGCAAAATACTACATGTGATAAATCCAGTTTCATCAGAAAGAAACGACTGTAGAATACAAGCAGAGATTAGATTACTTCTGCCTTTCTGTGAACAAAGCCACACTGACACATTCAGACATGACTCCATCCTGGAAAAGCTTAACTGAGACAGCTTGATACTATGAAAACCACTTGGTGTGCACATGTATAAATATCACTTCTTAAAGCAACAGAAATCTAAAAAGGGTGTTATTTGTTTGATCAGACCAGACTGCCACTCCCCATATATACAGTACTGTGCAAAAGTTTTAGGCAGGTGTGAAAAAATGCTGTAAAGTAAGAATGCTTTCAAAAATAGACACGTTAATAGATTATATTTATCAATTAACTAAATGCAAAGTGAGTGAACAGAAGAAAAATCATAATCAAATCCATATTTGGTGTGACCACCCTTTGCCTTCAAAACAGCATCAATTCTTCTAAGTACACTTGCACAAAGTCAGGGATTTTGTAGGCATATAGTCAGGTGTATGATTAAACAATTATACCAAACAGGTGCTAATGATCATCAATTCAATATGTAGGCTGAAACACAATCATTAACTGAAACAGAAACAGCTGTGTAGGAGGAATAAAACTGGGTGAGGAACAGCCAAACTCAGCTAACAAGGTGAGGTTGCTGAAGACAGTTTACTGTCAAAAGTCATACACCATGGCAAGACCGAGCACAGCAACAAGACACAAGGTAGTTATACTGCATCAGCAAGGTCTCTCCCAGGCAGAAATTTCAAGGCAGACAGGGGTTTCCAGATGTGCTGTCCAAGCTCTTTTGAAGAAGCACAAAGAAAGGGCAACGTTGAGGACCGTAGACGCAGTGGTCGGCCAAGGAAACTTACTGCAGCAGATGAAAGACACATCATGCTTACTTCCCTTCGCAATCGGAAGATGTCTAGCAGTGCCATCAGCTCAGAATTGGCAGAAAACAGTGGGACCCTGGTACACCCATCTACTGTCCGGAGAAGTCTGGTCAGAAGTGGCCTTCATGGAAGACTTGCGGCCAAAAGGCCATACCTCCGACGTGGAAACAAGGCCAAGCGACTCAACTCTGCACGAAAACACAGGAACTGGGGTGCAGAAAAATGGCAGCAAGTGCTCTGGACTGATGAGTCAAAATTTGAAATATTTGGCTGTAGCAGAAGGCAGTTTGTTCGCCGAAGGGCTGGAGAGCGGTACACGAATGAGTGTCTGCAGGCAACAGTGAAGCATGGTGGAGGTTCCTTGCAAGTTTGGGGCTGCATTTCTGCAAATGGAGTTGGGGATTTGGTCAGAATTAATGGTCTCCTCAATGCTGAGAAGTACAGGCAGATACTTATCCATCATGCAATACCATCAGGGAGGCATCTGATTGGCCCCAAATTTATTCTGCAGCATGACAACGACCCCAAACATACAGCGAAAGTCATTAAGAACTATCTTCAGCGTAATGAAGAACAAGGAGTCCTGGAAGTGATGGTATGGCCCCCACAGAGCCCTGATCTCAACATCATCGAGTCTGTCTGGGATTACATGAAGAGAGAGAAGCAACTGAGGCTGCCTAAATCCACAGAAGAACTGTGGTTAGTTCTCCAAGATGTTTGGGCCAACCTACCTGCCGAGTTCCTTCAAAAACTGTGTGCAAGTGTACCTAGAAGAATTGATGCTGTTTTGAAGGCAAAGGGTGGTCACACCAAATATTGATTTGATGTAGATTTTTCTTCTGTTCACTCACTTTGCATTTTGTTAATTGATAAATATAAACTATTAACATGTCTATTTTTGAAAGCATTCTTACTTTACAGCATTTTTTCACACCTGCCTAAAACTTTTGCACAGTACTGTATATATAGATATGTGTGTATAGCGGTGTTCATAAACATGCTTCCATATTATTTTAATGCTTCAAAGTTTTAAAAACAGCTTTGCCACCACCAAGTTGTTTGTATGTTTATCGACAGTATTGCATTTCATAATGCCTCTCTGGATAGCTTTTTGAATAGTCCTTGTACTCTGCATGTGTTTATGAAGTAAACAGCACCATTGCTTATGCTGTAACCCTGGATAAACTCCAGTAACTGCTCCCCGCAGGCTTGCATTATTGTGTGTATCCCTGCTGAGTAGTGAATCACTGCCCTGACTGGTGAGTCACACACATCACTGTTATGCCAGGGATGCTCACAAGATAGCAGGGAGGAACATATTGTGGTAAACATCTTGCACAAAGTGTATATATATATATACTGTATCAGACCTGCCATTGAATAATGAATAGCACTGGAATGTTATCTTTGTAAATGATAATGTCTCTCAAGTGTGCTAGTCTCAGTCAGATGAGACTGTAAACATCTTGTGTTTTCCAATGTTCATGACTGAACAAGGATGGGATGCGTGTCTGAGAGTCAATATGAAAAGTACTTTGTTTTGTCTAGCTGTCGGATGCCTTGGTTTACACTTGTATATATAAGGAAGTTCAGTGCTTGAATTGTTTATCAGCATTTTGGAACATTTATTAGATATTCAATTCGAGGTCCAATCTATGACAGACCACTTATCATTAATTAAGAAACCCTAGAGAACACTCCAGCGTTAGAATAGATAAATAATGTAAATCACAGAGAAATGAGAACAGTGTGTGATGTTTCCTTATAAATTAACCAAACTGATGCTTTTTTTATTGTTCAAACTAACAATGTTCAAAGTAGCAATAATTAAAATGCTTGCTACACATTTCTTCACATTGTGCGCCATGTTATTTTATTACAGTTCAAGTGATAGCAGAAACACCTCTATTTATTATCAACACCCAGTGTTAGAGAGCGCATCAAATTGACAAGGACAAAACTTAAAAAAATGAAAAGCAATACAAATACTAAAGGCTGGCTTGGCGGTTCTTTCATAATACAAAACGGTATTGGTATTTGTTAATGACCGAGTCATTGCTATCTGTTCTTATTTTGCCTGTGCTTTTTCTATGTTTTTACTATTCAGCTGGCAGGGCTTCCCTGAAAAAGGTACTTGCTCTTGTTCGTACAAAAACCTTGTACTGTATCATTTTTAATCTAGCGCGAGAAGATTTGTTTTATAGTTTTGTTATATAATATGCAATCAGTGTACATATTTGTTAAATCTGGGCACATTATTGTGTGTTAATAATACTATATACTGATAGTGAGCAACTTGCTTTAAGGTACAAAAGACAAATACTTCTGCTGTAGGAATGCAGAGGTTCAGGCAGGAAACTCTAAATACACCTGCAAAAATGATCATTTGATTGAGAGGAAAATCACCACAAGTGAAGCAGACATATTCAAGCCAGTGTATAATTGGACCTGTTTCTTATCATTTTATAGACCCCCCTATGCAGTCTGTCCCGTGCTGTTCAGTTTACCTCCTCCCCAGCCTCAACCTCATTTTTGGCCTTGCCAAGGGGGTTTTTTCTCTGTGATTAAACAGCCCTCTAACATGGTCCAAATGCAATCAAGGGTCTGGTCATTGATACAGTATGTGATGGCTGCACTGACAGTCTCCTGTGACCTGAGAATCCGGTCTTTTCTTATGAGGCTCACATTGCTCTGTGGTCCTGTCTTGCTATTGCTTATTGGGTTAGTGCTGTGGGCTTTCCCAGAATGGTATACACTGTCTGTTTCCACTCCTGTGGGTGACACGCTTTACTGATAAATGCGTTAGATTACAAGGAAGCATATGAAACCACATCATGAATTTTGGAAACCATCCCTTACCTCCAGTCCCGGTTCAGAGTATTTTACTCTAAACCACAGTTTTTATTGTGGGGTCGTCGGGGGCAAACACCCCACATAATATTTTTGCAATTTGGAGAAAAAAAATGTACCCCTCAAAAGTTACCCTAATTATTCATTATATGAAAAACAAATATTTTATATATTAAGAGGTTGGAAAGTTGTACATAGCAAAGGATGTAGGGTGAAAACCCTGTATGAAAACCCTGTACAGTGCTGTATAAACATGCCATCCTACGATGCACTAGTGTTGCATTGAAACCCTCTGTGAATACTGGAGCGGATCTCTGCATTGGCAGACTGCACAGCACTCAGCAAGTTCTGCGGCTCTTTCAGGACGAAAAAGGGTTAAAATAAGAAACAACGTTTATTATTTTTGACTCCCTTCGGAAGGGGCCTTTTATTCCTGTCCTTTTCTAATCTATTTCGGATCCTCATTTGCCTAATTACTATTCGGAGGCTGGTGAGGGCTGTTCTGCAGCGCTCGCTTCTGCTGACTGCAGAAACTCTACCTGCCACACTGGGAGAGTGCGTCAGCATTCTAGGTAGAAATGAATGAAAAATCAATCAGTGTGACTGCAGTGTGAGCCCCCACAACCCTAACCTAGTTTGTGTGTGTCTCTCCACATACCTCGTTCAGGTGCAAGCACTCTTTAGGATGGTGAGTTGATATTTTAAAATGTTGAGATACAAATTGCGAGGAGAGGAGAGTTGAATCTTGTTATGTGCTTATGTTTAGATATGTTTAGCATGTTTTGTTTAGCTGTATGATACTGAGTGTCAAGTATGTTAAAATTACATTTACTATGCATTTATTTTAGTACTGCTCCATTACAAATTGGTCTTGTGTTTTCTACTGCATAGAGAGCTTCTGTTTTTATGCACTATAATGGCTATTTAAAAAATGTTAAAAGTGTGAGTTAAAAGTTTGACTGCTTTAATGGCAATGTCAACTCTAAGTAATAAGCATGCTCATTTCCCGGGGCTCATTACTGTTGGTTCTGTAATAACAAGGTTTACACTGACATTGAAGGACATTGTGAGATCTGCTTTCCAAGGCTTCAGTGCACTGGAATCATACTGCAGTTGGAATTTCTGTGTGTGTGTGTGTGTGTGTGTGCAGATCTGTAGAGACTTACTGTATGTACAGTATGTTTGCTTATACACTGTATTGTGTATAGTGTTCATACATTATCTCTCCTTTACATTTTATTAAAATCCAAGTTTATTTCAAAATGGCTAATTTTGTAAAGTTAAATAACACTATGACATTTTTTTTTTTTTTTTTAAAGCATGATATATTTAATATCATTAAATAAGGATTAAAACATTGCTATCATAAATGACCTCTTTTTTCATGACGTGCAGTAGCGTTACAGTGGATTCATTTTAATATGATCTTGTTTTCCTTCCCCCCAGTAAAGAGAACCATTGGTGCTGTAAAAATGAACTCCCTGCTTTTGCTAGCTCTGACTTCACTGTGTGTGGCAGATCCCTATGAGAGAAGTTACAGTGATGTGGAACACCATAGAACCATCTACATCTCAGGTAGGATAATACTACTACTACTACCACTATGACTACTACTACTACTACTACTACTACTACTAATAATAATAATAATAATAATACATGTATTTTATTGATTAACACAAAAACATACCCATATAGTACCAGTAGGTCAGTAATTGCATTATGAGTTTAGTATTTTTGAGCCAGAAAAGCAATGTGGGCTGATAGTATTGACTCCTGCCATTCACAACTACAATATAAAAATCGACATTGAGAGAACGTGCTTGGTAAAGCACGGCCGTGTTTCATATATACTGATATTTTACCACTCTAAATAAGCTGTGTTTAGGGGTATTCTTGTATATACAGTAATACATTTATTTAAATTATTATTTAAAACGGTTTTGTTTTAACAGGAAATGCAGGTACAAATCAAATTGTATCATACTGTATATATTCAACATCACCATATATAAAATATATAGCCAAAACGTTTGTCTAAGGCAAAATTTTATGATTTTATTTGACGTTATGGTTCACATTTTTTTCACATTTTGTTGTGTCAGTGCCTCAGAGTTTCATGCATTTAAATGAGGGTTTTTTTTCAATTTATCTACACACCATACTCCACAATGTTAAGGGGAAAAAAGTTTTTATTGAGAAAAAAATTATTAAAAATACAAAACTGAAAGATCATAATTGGATAAGTCTCCACCCCTCTGAGTTAATACTTGGTGGAAGCACCTTTGGCAGCAATTACAGCTGTGAGTCTGTTGGGATAGGTCTCTACCAACTTTGCACACCTAGATTTGGCAATATTTGACCATTCTTCTTTACAAAACTGTTCAAGCTCTGTCAAGTTCCTTGGGGAGCGTTGATGGACAGCAATCTTCAAGTCATGCCACACATTTTCGATTGGATTTAGATTGGGGCTCTGACTGGGTCACTCAAGGACATTTACCTTTTTGTCCTTCAGCCACTCCAGTGTAGCTTTCGCTATGTGCTTTGGGTCGTTGTCATGCTGAAAGGTAAACTTCCATCCCAGCTTTCAGCTTTCTTGCAGAGGGCAGCAGGTTTTCCTCAAAGACTTCTCTGTACTTTGCTCCATTCATTTTCCCTTCTATCCTGACAAGTGCCCCAGTCCCTGCTGATGAGAAACATCCCCATAACATGATGCTGCCACCACCGTGCTTCACAGTAGGGATGGTGTTCTTTGGGTGATGTGCTGTGTTGGGTTTGCCAAACATAACGCTTTGCATTTAGGCCAAAAAGTTCAATTTTAGTTTCGTCAGACCGCAAAACTTTTTGCCACATGGCTACAGAATCTCCTGAGTGTTTTTTTTGCATACTTCAAATGGGATTCAAGGTGGGCTTTCTTGAGTAATGTCTTCCTTCTTGCCACCCTACCATACAGGTCAGATTTGTGAAATGCTTGGGATATTGTTGTCACATGCACACTTTGACCAGTCTTGGCCACAAAAGCCTGTAGCTCTTGCAAAGTTGCCATTGGCCTCTTGGTAGCCTCTCTGATCAGTCTCCTTCTTGCTTGGTCATCCAGTTTGGAGGGACAGCCTGATCTAGGCAGGGTCTTGGTGGAGCCATACACCTTCCACTTCTTAATAATCGTCTTGACCATGCTCCAAGGGATATTCAAGGACTTTGATATTTTTTTATACCCATCCCCTGATCTGTGCCTTTCAACAACTTGTCCCGGAGTTCTTTTGAAAGCACCTTGGTTGAGCAGAGGGAACCTACAGGAACTACTGAATTTATCCTGAAATCATGTGAATCACTACAATTTAACACAGGTGGAGCCCACTTAACTTGGTGTGTGATTTTGAAGGCGATTGGTTACACCTAAGCTAATTTAGGATTGCTATTACAAGGGGGGTGGACACTTATCCAACCAAGCTATTTCAGTTTTTATTTTTTTTATTAATTTTCTACAAATTTCCAGAATATTTTTTTCACTTGGAAGTTGTGGGGTAGGATGTGTAGGTAAATGAAAAAAAAAAAATACTTTCTATAGGCACTGTATGGAAAAAACTACTAAATCATTTCACAGATGCCCAGCCCAACTATGATTTTGAAAGCAATTTGCTAAAAAGAGTCTTATTTTACAAAAGGTACATCATGAAATCTAATCTTTTCATGGTGATGCAACTATGGTTTCACTGTCAAAGTAGATCTACACTGTGTTGAAAGGCTTTGGTTCCTCAATAGAATAATGCACACAGCTGTATATTCCATGGAATAAAAACTGAGTTTCAGGACATTTTAACAAAGGCCTGGGTGGGACACCACTTTTAAATGTGTTTTGAGTTTCATGGGAATGTGCCAGGTTATTTTCTTCACGACTTTCAGCCTCATTGATTTCTAATCTGTCCAATTTACAGAGGAAAATTGCTAAACATTAAATACTTTTGAGCTATTAAGCTTTCTGGACGTCTATGAGACTTCAGCATTCATTGGCAACCAGCCTTTCACTTCCCATGGGTTGCTGACGTCATCCTAGTTTGCTTTAGATTCTGACATTGGTACACCCAGTTGTTCTTAAGTGACTTGAATAACAGCCATCTGACACAGAGCCTGGCCCCACTGAATTTCAGCAATGGCCAGCATAGTGTTTAGTCTGGTCAAAGCTGGTTGTGCAAGCTTTTAGATAATCATGTTGACTCAACAGATTATAATGCTGGTTCAGAAGCTGGACATGAGGATTTTAGTGCAAGTTAATGTTCAATGAGGTGAAGTGCTGTAAACCACTGTTGCGATTTTAATGAGAAGACGGTAAATCAGGTACAGGAGCGAGAGGATAAGTAATTACAATGTCACGTCATGTACTGTAAACACAGTTTTCATAAAATGTATGGGAATATCGTTTTTTGATGACATGTTCCAAGTCACACAGAAAAACACAGAAAAGTGCTATGTTCAGAAAACAAATGTACCGTAATATATACTGTATATGTGATTGGGTTATTCAAAAACAGCGCCTAACTTGAACTTTGGAACTCTGATTTGTTCATGTCCAACAACCATAGGTGGTTGTCAGCTGATTAATAATCATCCCTAGGACCAATCTGGTATGTTATCAGTGTTTCACCTTGATAATACTATACAAGATCCAGAGCAAATGCATTGCATCGGCAGCGCAGTTTAACTGTAGTGTAGCTGCACTGTACATACATAATTACAGTTTCATATCAGTGTAGAACCAGCGCTTAGGGAACATAGGTGGAGATCAATGACATTGCCTTAGTTATGGTCTCTTCTAGTTCAGAAGACACATATTGGGGGATGATTTGTATATTACACAAGCTTCTATTAAAAACAATAGCTTAAAGGGTAGCAATGCAAAATGTGATCATATATTCTATGAAGAGCACAAGCATTAACACATATTGGACATACTGTATACCTATCTGTATTGTCTCAAACTTGACATGGTAGTGGTTACAATCAAATCTTCATAGAAAAGATATGCTGCAGTTTAAATGCAGGAGAAAACACTCCATGTTGTAGTTAGACTGCTGTTTTGGCATTGAAGTATACTGCAGTTAGGGTGTAGTTCTCATGGTGCGTGACTGTGGTAAGAAAAACAGTGTTAAGATAGCATGCCTTATACAGAACTTGCTTTTATTAAGATATTAATCTGTACAAATACATAAATAAATGTTCCTAGGCGCCTTCCCATCTCAGTACTGACCAGGTGCAACTCACCCCCCTATAATATCAGGGGGCCAGCTTAAAAACAAAGAGCCCAATTCTGATACATGCTAAAAAGAATTCTTGTATACAGTACATTCAAAGTGGAGATGATTTAGAGATACCAAAATATGTATAATGCCAGGGATTTGAGCATGCAAAACAGGGAACAAATGCCCCATTGCCAGTCCTTCTGCATTCATCTGTTGCAGTACTTGCTGTGATTGTGTGTATATATATATATATATCAAGGGCAGGAGACATTTTAATATTTATGATAACATTTTATATTACAGAAAGCATGATATTGCCAGTACATTCTGTATAAAAAAACCCAGTTAGTTCAAACAACAGTTAAAGGTCAGTCACTTAAGACGTCAACATAGACTGGAAAAGGTTTCGAAATATGAGCCCATAAACGGATATAGAAATACCAGCACAGTACTGCATATCAAAAGTAGATGGACAGTAAATACCAACATGGGCACTAGATATAAGCATACTTGACCAGTGGCTGTGTTAATTAAGATTTGGCTCCACTTTCATAACTGTTTATGAGGTGTTTAGTTTATGGAGGTTCATACTTTTATGGTAATCTTGTAGGTCTTTAGAATGCCTAAGCCACAGTATTACACTTCTGAACAGGCTGATAAAATACTGGTGTAATAATTGCTAAATGTCAAATTAAATGTCACAGCACATCTTTTGAGTTTGTTCCAATGGTTGGCGTCATGCTCCTGGGTAACTTGATTTACAAGCTCTGCAGTATTAAAAGCTACCTGACTTTCAAACTAATTGGTTTTCCAGTGGCATTGTAATTGATGTGTGCAAAGCGTTTATATATATATATATATATATATATATATATTGTAAACCGGCTGGCACTCACAGTCGTTCGTTGCCCCTTTAAAATACTGACCCAGACAGAAGAAATTGATTTTTAGCTGCGCTGACACGCTACTTTAATAAACAAACAAACTGAAACACAAAATAAACACCTAGCTCCTTTTTTGGAGCACTAACTAAACAGGCAGGTCCCTGACTAACTCGCAGGATGGCTAAACCGTTTACCTGCCAAACAAAATAAAACAAAAACCAAACCACACAGGTTTAACACACGACAAAAAGGTTTCACGCTACCTTTTCTTTGTTCGTCTGCACTCACTCACAAGCGGGCTCTTCACACAGCAGCCCCGAACAAACTGGCTGCTTTCTTTAAATACCCTGCACCTGGCTGTAATTTACAATGATAGCCAGGTGCAGGGGATAATTACTAATAAAACAACTAACTCAAATGTGCATACGCACATGTTTCCTGCTGTGTTACAATATATATATATATATATATATATATATATATATACACATAGTACTATTTTTAGGTTCGTAGCCCCTTTTCAAGCTGACCCAGACACATGATTTTAATTTTTTCAGCAATTTTACGCATTTTTATTGATTACAGAAATAAAAGAAAATCAAAACAAAACTAAAACCTAACTCACACATGGAGTACTAACTAAAACTTTTTACAGTCCCTAAACTAACAAAACTGGACATATAAGGTGTTTACGGTTTACACACTACCTTTTTACAGCCAGGTGACACAAATTCAACTTTAAAAAAAAAAGAATTACACCTGTGGCTCCCACGCCCACACATTTGTATGGCAGGGACAGCCACCAACACATTATATACACTACTGGTCAAAAGTTTTAGAACACCCCCATTTTTCCAGTTTTTATTGAAATGTAAGCAGTTCAAGTCCAGTGAATAACCTGAAATGGTACAAAGGTAAGCGGTAAACTGCCAGAGGTTAAAAAAAAAAGTTGAGGTTACCAAAAACTGAAAAATAATGTACATTTCAGAGTTATACAAAAATGCCTTTTTCAGGGAACAAGTAATGGGTTAACAACTTACAGCTGTTCTGCAGCAATGGAAGTAAATTAAGCCTTGAAAGTTGATGCTAACAATTCCTACAGGTGTCCCAACTTTTGTTGATTACTTACAAACCCTCTGTCTGTATAAAAGCAGTGTTGGAACAGACTGTGTTACTACACCCTCTTAAGCATTATTTGTACAGTATTGTACTGCAGGAAGTAGTATATTGCTCTCATAATGGCGAGATTAAGGCAATTAACAAAGGAAGACAGACAGACCATTATAACCCTTAAAAGTGTAGGACTTTCCTTTAGAAAAATTGCAAAGAAAGCCAAGGTGTCAGTGAGTACAGTTTCCTACACCATCAAAAGGTACTTGGAAACTGGAGGAAACTCTGACAGGAAGAGGTCTGGCAGACCCAAAGCCACAACAGAATCAGAAGACAAGTTTCTGAGAGTCAACAGCTTGCGTGATAGGCGGCTCACAGGACAACAGATTCAAGCACAGCTTAACACTGGTCGAAGTAAGCAAGTCTCAGTTTCAACTGTGAAGAGAAGACTTCGAGCTGCAGGTTTGACAGGTCGAGTGGCAGTAAGAAAGCCATTGCTAAGGTGGCAAAATAAGAAAAAGAGGCTTGCCTGGGCCATGAAGCACCGCCAGTGGACTACTGAAGACTGGAAGAAGGTCTTATGGACTGATGAATCAAAATCTGAAATCTTCGGTTCATCACGCATGGTTTTTGTACGCCGTCGAGTAGGCGAAAGGATGGTTCCTCGGTGTGTGACACCAACTGTCAAACATGGAGGAGGAAGCGTGATGGTCTGGGGCTCTTTTGCTGGATCCAGAGTCGGCGACTTGCACAGCGTGAGTGGCACCCTGAACCAAAACTGCTACCACAGCATTTTGCAGCGCCATGCAATACCCTCTGGTATACGCCTAGTTGGTCAGGGGTTCATCCTACAGCAAGATAATGACCCAAAACATACCTCCAGGCTATGTCAGAACTACCTTAGAAGAAAAGAACAAGACGGTAGGCTTCAAATCATGGCATGGCCAGCACAGTCTCCAGACTTAAACCCCATCGATCTGGTTTGGGATGAACTGGACAGAAGGGTGAAAGCAAAGCAACCTACAAGTGCAACACATTTGTGGGAACTTCTGCAACAGTGTTGGGAAGAACTTTCCGAACAATATTTGATTTCCATTGTAGAAAGAATGCCACGAGTGTGTTCAGCTGTTATATCTGCAAAAGGTGGCTACTTTGATGAGTCAAAAATTTAGATTAAATTTTGTTAAACAAAACGATTCCATGATTTCTTTTTTTATCTCCAATTGTTTATTTGTTCTATGCTTTAATTTCAGAGTACATTGAGACATTAATCTGCGTAAATTTCAATAAAAACTGGAAAAATGGAGGTGTTCTAAAACTTTTGACCGGTAGTGTATATATATATATATATATATATATATATATATATATATATATATATATATATATATATATATATATGTATGCAGTATCTTCAGTGATATCCCTGTTAATAACATGCTTCCATTAAAAATAAGTAAATGTCATTGTTTTGCTTTGATTCAGCACCAAACAAATCACTATATTGATAGCTTGTCTCTACGATTTTAGCCTATTTAACCTATTTACAGTCTGAAAATATTGTAAAAGTGAAGCCAGATGCTCAATGTTAACCCTGTTTAAAATACACAAAAAAACATTAGTTATCAAAATCCCTGTTGTTGCTTTTTTCTCATTTGACACTTTTTAAAAGCCACTATTACGATGGAGATTAAGGGTGAATGTATTATAATTAGCACCCCCATTGCTGTAACTGTGTGGGTTAGTGGCTTTATGAATAGTCCAGTGGCACAAAGTATGTTAACTTGATGATGAAAGACGCTGCTTTCTCATTAAATATGGTGTTACATTATGTGCATGGTTCTAAGTTAAGTTGAATAGACGCTAAATCTATAAAAAGAAAAAGAAAATTGACTAAAAATAGAATCTTGATAAGCTATTCTCTGTATTTTTGTTAGAGTATACAGTGGTTTTGAAACTGTTGCCATCATGCTTTCAAATTGCACT
This sequence comes from Acipenser ruthenus, assembly GCF_902713425.1. Lineage (NCBI taxonomy): Eukaryota > Metazoa > Chordata > Actinopteri > Acipenseriformes > Acipenseridae > Acipenser > Acipenser ruthenus. Next base: position 4,353,795 of record NC_081190.1, on the reverse strand, counting down.
CAGTGCTCATAAATATGCTTTACCATACCTCTGTAGGATTTACAACGCTTACCTATGCATTACCATACTTTTACTATGCTTTATTACACTGCTTTTACTATGGGAAGCTTGTATATGGAGTAATGGGCATGCACCATTGAGAACTGACCTGCTCTCCCCTTATTAACTAACCCATTAATAAGAGAATGAACTTTGTAAGTTAGTGACTTATACAATGGGTTTTACATCGATCTGGCTAGACATTTTCAGTATTAGATTTCTATGGAGGTAGTACTATCAAGACTATGGTAGTGTTTTCATGGGTGATACATAGGAATTGATTTAACCTTAAGCTGCATTTTATGTGGTATTTTCAGATGTCCAACTAAATATATTGTTCACCTCTTTGCTGGTGTGTAATATTTGAGGAGGACAGGTGTTTCAAACACTAGAGTCATTCAAGAAAGAACAGTCCTGGAGCTAATGGTGTTCCAGCAAGGGAACAGCCGACAGGGCCAGACAGCTTCTCCCCATTCATTTGCTGTTTTGGTAGGATAGCATTAAGATACTGTAAAACTCAGCTTTACATGCATCACTACATCTGATCAATTAATATTTATTCACAAGCATACTGTTAGTCTGCAGAACAGCACATTCATATTTATTCACAAGCATACTGTTAGTCTGCAGAACAGCACATTCATATTTATTCACAAGCATACTGTTAGTCTGCAGAACAGCACATTTGCAGAGCTGCCATTTAATTTGGTACTTGGTGATATGTCCTAGTTCCATGACCTCAGTAAGACAACTATATAGCCATGGAGTGTGCATTATGCCATATGCAGTAACTGTCTGCATGTACAGTGCAGTGATTATAATTTTCTGCCGTTCTTAACATTAACTCCAGTGCACATCTAAATTAAAGTTATACTGTAGCTGTCCAACTAATTAAATGGCACTCAGATAAAGGGCAATACTATAATATTATAAAATACACTGGATGCTAAAGCCTTATCATTGTAAGGCTTTGAAAGACATGCATCCTTGTATTTAGATCTCTAAATGTAATCCACATGAAAGCTAGTATCTCGAATAAGTATGGAATATAGAGAGAGATAGATAGATAGATAGATAGATAGATAGATAGATAGATAGATAGATAGATAGATAGATAGTACATATAGTACTTAATTATATTGTAATATACTGTAAATAAAAAATTATATTTTTGTAATCATGTTATCTAAAAGGAAAAGGGGCCAATTGTGAACTTTTCTATAGTTTAAAAGATTGTGTTGAAGGCTACAGTACTCTTCATTGTACCTTTATTAACACAAGTTATCTGGCTCATTTCAGAAAATGGACCTCGTCTATCAGTGGAGATGGAGCAGACCAAAGTAATCTCCCACCGCGGTGGCAACGCTACACTGCCTTGCAAGTTCCACCGCGACGGCACTGCTAACAGCCCCAAGACGAGGATCAAATGGACTAAGCTCACCACAGATTACCTCAAGGAGATTGATGTCTTTGTTGCCATGGGCAACCATAAGAAAAGCTACGGCAGCTACCATGGCAGGGTATTTCTGCAGGAAGCCAGTGACAGGGACGCCTCCCTCGTCATCACTGACGTCACCTTGGACGACTACGGGAAATACAAATGTGAGATCATTGAAGGACTGGAGGATGACACTGGGGTTGTCACTCTCGATTTACAAGGTAATTGCTATTTTGCTATGACTGTGTTATATTTATTTAATATCTGTGCCCCTCCCACCCCACATCTTATTTACTCGTAGTAATGCAAATGTAAAATCCACTTCAGAGGGTTCAGGAGCAGTCAGTGGGTGCAAGGTTTTGATTGGTTCTTCAGCTGTCACTCTCAAAAGCAATTAGTCAACAAGAAATACAGCCTTAGACTTTGGCCATTTTTAATTGTTTGTGACAATCAATTAACATCTCATCTAAACTACGGGATATAGGTTGTTGGTTTTTTCTGTTTTTAAAATAACTGTTCACAAAAATGTCTGTCCAGGGTCCTAAGATGTCCTGGCAACTGATGAAAAAACTGATGTAGCACAAAAAGTTTTGTTTTCTGAGCCGATGTTTGACAAGAAAATGGAGAATGATATTACTGCATGACAGAAAGAACAGAAACCGGTAGAGGCTGTAAGAGGTCCGACTCCTTTTTCAGCCATGAAACATTTCCCCAGGTGAATTTTAGCAAAGATCTGCAAACTCTAATTTTCACTTTGGCTTGGAGCAAATAGCACACAGTGCAGACGATTAATGCAGTAGGCATTTTAGCTGTTTTTTACTAACTGTATTTGTAAATATATTATATAATATATTTTTTTATCAAACTTGACTGAGCTATACTGAGCATAAAGTATGTGACCCAGTGATGTTGCAATAACTTGTAAACAGGTAGCTGAAAAAGGCAGAGTGCAGAGAGTAGTTCACTCCACCAGTGATTTATCTAATGGACAATACTTCCAACTTTTTATCAGCGATTTCCATATGAATTTACATTTAAAAGAACATGTGAAATCTAAATACAGTGAAATCCATTCTAAAGACCTTCAGAAGAAATATAACAGGTCGACCCATGCAATACATAAACTGTCTTGGTCCATATTTCTGATATTTGTGGGACACTCAGTGAAGGACGGGGGACAGATGTAGAGTAAAGAAGAGGAGGTGGAGGACAATAAGGGTGTCTTTATATTTAAATAATACGATAAGACTTGTTTACTGCAGTATACCAAGGAAAAGGCTTAGTAAATCACAGAAAAGTAATGCATACCAAATCATGTACAGGAAAAACGTGTGAATATTTCTTTCAGATCCATAAAGTAAAAAATAACCAAAAGATTTATTAGATGCTGTTGGCAAATAATATAGGTTACCGTATGTTTGGCCCATGGCCATATCTTTATAGTGAGTTTGTTGCTGACTCATAATACTGCCTGGAATTGGCTGCCTTCCCCCAAAGGTTGTTACTAATACCTGGCTACCCCTGTGCACAAGACACAATCCAAAGACATTTAAAAAAATACCTTGGTGCAAGCTGTAACCTGAATGTTAGCAAATGATGTTACCATTGAAACAAAAATATGATAAAAATGCATCTTAAACAACAACACTTGGTTATTTTATATTGTTTCCTGGGGGAGTCAGATTGAATGGTCATAGTACCCACACAGTGGAGGAATAATCCAAGGTCATTAACCTGGCACCTTTCCAAAATTGTTTAAATTCATTGCAATGAACAAAAAAACATGTATGTGTTGATATGTAAATAAAACCTGTTGGACTGCGGGGCGTATCAACTTCAACCGTCTCGATTTCCTGTCTGTCACTCAGCAGCGAATGCACGCACACACACGGCAGATGGCTACTCTGTCACAAGCATGAATACCCTGTATCTTTCTAAACAAGGGATTTAGGGGAGCTCCCTAATAAAAGCGGAATCTCAAAACAATAATTGTGTGAATATAGTAATTGTTACAGCTGTGTAGAATGGTATTTAAAACAGGATTCCTTTATCCGACTTTTTACATATCCCCCTTACTCTGGTCCCACACAGTCGGATATGTGATGAATACTGTGTTATAATGGGTTTCAATTCATATTTTTCTTACAAGTAAATGGCTGCACTCCTTGTCTGACGAACACATTTCATTGCCTCACAGCTCACACAGTGGAAGCTGTTCTATTTTAAGTCCGATGAAAAATGAAAGGACACTTTTTTTTCTTCTAACAAGAGAAATCCATTTCTGTTACATCTACAAGACCCATCTGAGATTTAGTTTTTCTATTAAGTCTTTTATATTAGTTTGGCTTCTTGTGTCCTTCATAGAACAAGTAAAAAATGCTGCTGTGTCTTTTTAAACTCAGAGATAAATGTGCTATGACATTTCTTAAGTTATTAAAGGTGAACAATATAATTTTCCATACAAGTCAACATGATACCACTTTACTTCAGACATTTACTGGTAAATCTCAAGAATAACCAAGTGCCTTTACCAATACATTTTTGGTATATGTCCGAAAAGCAATATAATTCTTCATAATTCCAGACATTTACCACCTTACTTGGTAAACGTTGACAGTTACCTGTAAAACTTAAGATTGGCCTGATTCAGACTTTTACCGTAACATATATACAATGAAATTTGATATATGTACATTGGACACAGGCACATTGTTAGTAAGCTCAGGGGTTTACTTTTGATCCCCGGAGCCAGCATCGCAGCCGTTGTGTGTGCTGATGCGCTAGGAGGCAATAAGCTGATCCCTGGAGCCAGCATTACACTTCAGCCATCAACACCTGACAGAAGGATATCTACATCATCATATGGAAGGAAGCGCAAATGGATGGAGACACAGATGGATCACATTAGTTTACTGTAAAGCTGCGTCTTAGTTGGTGCTTATCTTGGCGAGAGCCGAGTTCAAATCAGCATGAAGTTTTAACATCTACTCTCGTGTAATGGAAATCATATATACATGTGTATTTAGGGTTATGCAACACCCTGTATTAATTACAACATATTGCTGAGATTTATTTTTTAACCCAATCACAATGTTTTGATATTTTTATTCACACATCCTGGGTAAAATTATCGTCAGCATTAGTTTAGGTACAGTTTCCTACACTGAATCCTGTGTTTGTATCCAAATCAATGCTCCCCCTTCAACAAAGCCGACGCTGTTTTTCTGTTCCCACTATTGCTTTTCAATCGGAGCTGCGTTGCTGCAGGGAGGAGCATTCATTTGGATGCAAACACAAGATTCAGTGACAGACAGAAGGCAGCCCCTCCTAGTAGACGCGGCCTAGAATAACGTGTGAAACATGTTCAGTTTCATTCTCCAACTGATTTATGACCTAGGATGCGTGAAAAAAAAAATCAAAACAATTGTCATTGTGTTGAAAAATATATCTCAGCAATACGTACAACACAGGATGCAGCAATGGTGAAGTAATACATTTTTGTAAACACTAAAGGGTGGTCTGGAACATTTTAACCTGCTTCAGTTCTTATAAAAACTTGCAACACGTTATAAATTAAGAAGCTCATCTTTAAATGTTCAATAACATACTGAAGATCAAGTTGTCTGACAAAGCTTTCTACCATTGTCATAGTTTTTTGTTTATTTTTTACTGTTAGTCAAATGCGAAGCACCTTGAACCATTGAAAGGCAATACGAATTCCAGATCAACAGTGGCTACTTGCTTGTTTCTTTTTACTCACAGAAGTTTTCTTCCACAGGCATTGTGTTCCCCTACTTTCCTCGAATGGGGCGCTACAACCTGAACTTCCAAGAGGCTCAGCAGACCTGCCAGGACCAGGATGCAGTGATTGCTTCCTTCGACCAGCTGTATGATGCGTGGAGAGGAGGTCTAGACTGGTGTAATGCGGGCTGGCTGAGTGACGGATCGGTGCAATATCCCATTACCAAACCCAGAGAACCCTGTGGAGGCAAGGATACTGTCCCTGGTGTGAGAAACTACGGCCTTCGTGATAAAGAGAAGGGCAGATATGATGTCTTCTGCTTCACTTCCAACTATAAAGGTAAGCAGAGGTTTCCATTCTACCAGATTTCAAGTTATCAACCAAGTTTATAACTTTACTTCCATGGAAACGCCTACCATATGGAAATGGTTTGGCAAAAAGTATATCGATGTTTTAACAAAGCCAACAGACACATTGAAATCAGGAAACAAAAGGTCAATTTCTGAGACAAGGGATAGAAAGATTAAAATCTGAACTGAACGCAGTAGGGATTCAAGGAAATGCATGCACATGGATTAGGGAGTGGTTAACATGTAGAAAACAGAAAGTACAGATTAGAGGAGAAACCTCAAAATGGAGCGAGGTAACCAGTGGTGTACCACAGGGATCAGTATTAGGTCCTCTGCTATTACTAATCTACATTAATGATTTAGATTCTGGTATAGTATGGAAACTTGTTAAATTTGCAGATGACACAAAATAGGAGGAGTGGCAAACACTGTTGCAGCAGCAAAGGTCATTCAAAATGATCTAGACAGCATTCAGAACTGGGCAGACAATTGGCAAATTACATTTAATAGAAAAGTGTAAGGTACTGCACGCAGGCAATAAAAATGTGCATTATAAATATCATATGGAAGATACTGAAATTGAAGAAGTTTATGTTGACTCAGAAATGGCTTTATCTAGACAATATGGGGAAGCTATAAAAAAGGCCAACAAGATGCTCGGATATATTGTGAAAAGTGTTGAATTTAAATCAAGGGAATGTAATGTTAAAACTTTACAATGCATTAGTAAGACCTCATCTAGAATATTGTGTTCAGTTCTAGTCACCTCGTTACAAAAAGGATATTGCTCATCTAGAAAGAGTGCAAAGAAGAGCGACCAGAATTATCCCAGGTTTAAAAGGCATGTCGTATGCAGACAGGCTAAAAGAATTGAATCTATTCAGTCTTGAACAAAGATGACTACGTGGTTATCTGATTCAAGCATTCAAAATTCTAAAAGGTATTGACAATATCAACCCAGAGGACTTTTTCAACCTGAAAAAAGAAACAAGGACCAGGGGTCACAAATGGAGATTAGATAAAGGGGCATTCAGAACAGAAAATAGGAGGCACTTTTTTACACAGAGAATTGTGAGGGTCTGGAACCAACTCCCCAGTAATGTTGTTGAAGCTGACACCCTGGGATCCTTCAAGAAGCTGCTTGATGAGATTCTGGAATCAATAAGCTACTAACAACCAAACGAGCAAGATGGGCCAAATGGCCTCCTCTCGATTGTAGCCAACTGCACAACTGTAATCCAGTTGAGTGGTAGAAACAGTATCAGATCTCGATGCCGCGAATCACCCAGCTTTAATACTGCATGTGGCCAATAGAATATCCGACAGGATCTGCAAACATTTTTGCAGACCAAACGCATTTGCAGATTGCAGTGTTCATTTTTCATTTCCCCTAAGCTGTCACACTGTAGAAAACCTCCATGCAATCTTGTAGCCACTGTAGTAATTACCTCATTTGAATTTGTCCTGCATTGTCTGAATACAAACTTGGATCACTGATCTGCAATTTCTATAGCATACTGTAGATGACTCTGCATTTAGTGAGTTTTATGTTATTATTATTATTATTATTATTATTATTATTATTATTATTATTATTATTATTATTATTATTATTTATTTCTTAGCAGATGCCCTTATCCAGGGCGACTTACAATTGTTACAAGATATCACATTATTTTTACATACAATTATCCATTTATACAGTTGGGTTTCTACTGGAGCAATCTAGGTAAAGTACCTTGCTCAAGGGTACAGGAGCAGTGTCCCCCACCTGGGATTGAACCCATGACCCTCTGGTCAAGAGTCCAGAGCCCTAACCACTACTCCACACTTTTAATAAGATCCTTAAGAACATGTTGCACAGATTTATTAATAGCGATGTGCGTTACTGGGACCAGCTGATTCCTCCCCTTCTCTTTGTGATCAGAGAGGTACCCCAGGGTAGGGTTAGGGTTAGGGTTTGGGTTAGGGTTAGGGTTACAGGGTTCTACAGGTTTTTCACCATTCGAGTTGTTGTATGGGTGGAGACCACAGGGTGTACTTGATCTGGTCAAAGAGATGTGGGAGGAGCCGTAGGATAATTTGATCAATACCGTCCTGTATGTGTTGGACCTGCGCAAACGTCTTGAGTCTGTTGGAAAATGGGCGCATGACAATTTGCAACAGTCTCGGCACAGACAGGAGACACAGTACAACAGAGGAGCTCAGGGGATAAAGTGCTGAGGTCCTTGGCTGAGTGGCAAGGACCTTTCAAGGTTACACGCTGGATTGGGATGGTGGACGATGAGATCTGCCAGCCGGAGCAACGGAGAGAAAAGCATATTTATCATGTTAACCTTTTGAAGCCCTGGTTGCAACAGGAGGCGTTGTTAGTGGCGCAGGCAGGTGACGTCACAGACCTGGGACCTGATCTTTCTGTGTTAGCGAAAAAAGGGTCGGTACAGATTACAGATAATCTGACACCAACACAGAAATGTCAGGCTCGGGCCCTGGTGACGGAATTTCCTGATGTGTTTTCTCCCGTCCTGGGGCAGACTTGAGTAGCCCATCATCACATTGAGATTGAGCCGGGGCGCTAGTTCACCAGAGGCCATACCGTATATCTGAACGCAAAAGACAGGTAATAAAAACGGAAATGGATGAGATACTTAGACTGGGGGTAATAGAAGAGTCCCAAAGTGACTGGAACAGTCTGATTGTTTTAGTGGATAAGCCAGACGGGTCAACTTGGTTTTGCATTGACTTCAGGCGAATTAATGAAAAATCGAAGTTTGATGCTTATCCCGTGTCCCGGGTAGACGAGTTGCTGGAACGTCTAGGCACGGCTCATATTATGACGACACTGGATTTAACGAAGGGGTACTGGCAGATACCCCTGACCCCATAATCCAAAGAGAGGACGGCGTTTTCAACTCCCTTTGGGTTCTACCAATTTAAGACCATGCCTTTTGGGTTGCACGGAGTGCCAGCCACTTTCCAGCGGATGATGGATCATGTTTTGAGGCCCCATTAGCAGTACGCCGCTGCTTACATAGATGACGTGGTTATCCACAGTGAGGATTGGCCGAGTCATCTGTGTAAGGTAGTGGCGGTACTGCAATCCTTGCGGGAGGCTGAGCTCACTGCTAACCCAAAGAAATGTGCCATTGGGAAGAGTGAGTTGGAGTATTTGGGGTATCGAGTAGGGAGTGGCCAGATCAGACCTCTGATTGCTAAGGTGAAAGCCTTGGCTGACTGGCCAGTCCCTACGACCAAAACCCAGGTGCGCTCTTTCTTGGGACTAGCGGGCTATTATAGGAAGTTCATCCCAAGCTTCGTCACGCTCGCTACTCCCTTGACAGATCTCACCAGGAAGGCTGCCCCAAATACGGTTCAGTGGACGGAGTCGTGCCAGAGGGCCTTTCTCACTCTGTAGTGAAGGACAGAATCACTCGGTGGTACTTGGCCCTGCAGCCCTATGCCTTCAGGGTTGTCCACCGAGCAGGAAAGCTGCATCAAAATGCAGATTTTTTATCTTGGGAAGGCATTGGATTTTAGAATGGACCGGTGGAGGATATGTAACAGGGGAGATCTGTGCTGACTGTCTGGCGCATGCATGGTGCTGCAGGATGAGGGCAGCAGCCTCGTAAGATCCGCCTGTTAGTCATGGCAGTGACACGGAGAGGTGGGGAAGAGGGTGTGTTGGCTCTCCCTCTCTCTGAGTGGATGAGAGGTGGGCCTTGGGGCATTGCTGGGCCTATAAAATAATGCTCTTTTATTCTATCAGACCTGCCCCTTTAAGATGAAAAACAAGCCAGTGGAAGTGCTGCGACCGGACCAAGCACAGCCAGAGAGGAACGAGAACAAAACAAAATAAAATGAAAGAAAAATGATTTTTTTTTAGTAGCAGGGAAAAACTTGGGTAGACCCGGAAAGTATAACAGGTTGAGGGAACGTGTGAGCGTAGGACGGAGACCTGAGTCGTGCGGATAGTGGTGGTTGGGGTAACGCTGCAGAGTGCAGCACCTTTATTTTGTAGTTTTGATTACTAGTGTTTTATTTTCTCTTTTTCTTTGTACCTTCTGTTTTTGATTATTATTTTATGCACCTGCATGTGCACGGAACGTGATCTGTTAGTCGCTGATACCATTGCTGGTTACAACAGTGAAACAGTGCCACCTTATGGCCGCAATAAATCGTGCACCCAAGTGCTGCTTAGAAAATCCAGTTTTCTGTCTCCTGTGTCAGTGAATTACTCACCCTTCCACAAGCACACTGAACAATAAATTGGTCTTTCAATTCGGATCACCTCTAGGAGAGGACTTTTATTTCATTTTAGGTATTTCAGGGTTTTTTTTTTTAGAAGAGAATTACGTCAAAAAATGAGAACATAGCCTGAAACCCACTTGTGTCATTTTGCAGGACGTTTTTACTACCTGATACACCCGACCAAGCTGACCTACGATGAGGCAGTCCAGGCTTGCCAGAAGGACGGATCTCAGATCGCTAAAGTGGGCCAGATGTTCGCTGCTTGGAAGCTAATGGGATACGACCGCTGTGACGGAGGCTGGCTGGCTGACGGCAGTGTCCGCTACCCGATCTCCAGGCCCAGGCGACGCTGCAGTCCAGACGAGGCGACGGTTCGCTTTGTGGGGTTCCCAGACAAGAAACACAAGCTGTACGGTGTCTACTGCTTCAGAACCTACAACTGAGAGCACAGCTGATAATCCATTCATTTACATACACGTGAGGGAATTATTCTCAATAGTATGGACTCATAAAGTTACCAAAACTGTGATAACCTTTTTTTTTTAAATCATTTTCATAAACTTACAAAAAAATATATTTTTTTTGTAAACTGAATCCGAGCATTACATTTTTTTTTATCATTCTTAGATATTTTAAATTAATATAATTGCATCTGTAGCTCTATAGCCTATACAAAAATTAGCATTATAGCAGAACTGAATAAAAAAAGAAAAAGACAAAATGATTGAGCTACATCATCCCAAAAGAAATATACTTCCATGAATGGGTGGAGCATGCTAAAGCCTGAAAAATCTTTAGGACTGATATAAACAATAGTAAAGCTTCTCGAAGGGGGAACTGTTTTTTTCTGGCCATTTTTTAACTTTTATTGTGCACTGCAAGGAGATTCATCATATCCTAGATAAGAACCCTTATGGACAACAGCAACTCATCCCAATTATCATACTTCCCTGCTAAAGAAAGAAAAGTTATGTCAGAAACAAAAAAAAGGGCTTTATGCATATAACTAAGAGAGAGTTTATGTACTTCTTTAAGTTTCTAGATACTTTTAAAATTCTTATTAAGATCATTTGAACACAGAAACAGTTTGAAGGTCCTTGATCCTTTTTGATGGGTGTTCCATGGGGTGAGTGAGTGCCAGAATTGCTTCTTTATGCTCTATAGAATCCACCTGGATTGCATCAATCAACTATTTTTCTGGGTAATCACAAGATAAAGTTTGATGAAATCCAGGATTTGCTCTAAAATATTCCAGCTGTGGCATATATCTTGGGGGTATAAGCTGACCAAGTCAACACATCTTTAAAACAGTTAGAATAGGAATACATTATTGTTCAGGAATGACCCTTTGCTTTACAAGAATAATGCAGTTAAAATGAAAAAATACCTCCATTGTTTGGGTTCTCTCGTTCCTTGTGGTGCTACACATTTTTTTAAACCTGTTCGAGCTAAAGTAAATACAAACTCTGAGCGTGACACATTGTAGCCATAGCATCAACACGCAGCTGCTTTAGTAGGAGGCAAAAAGGGAGAGGTGGCTTAATGCCAGCATTGACGCATAATGCCCCAGTGTTCTGACCATCTGTATCAGGAACATTTTACCATTTCATTATGGGAGGGAAAGTTATGAGACAGTTGATTTCTTATCACAGTATCAAGCACCAACAGCTGTCAAAGGACCTGCTGCTTGTGGCATGAATGCATACTGCTCAGTACGGTACAGGTAGCTGTTATGTAGAGCACCTTCTGACTGCATATCTTTAGAGCAGCAACATCAAAATGATGCATTGTCCATTTAAGGGTTACAGGTGGTTGCAGCTAATAAATTACCTGCCGTGCACGTTCATATACTATATAGCTCTCAAATGTGCAGTTTTGAAAGAAACACATGGTATGGCAACCGTGTGTTTTCATATGACATCTGGCACTACACTAGGTTAAAGTAAGATTGCTTGACTTGCCATACAGGATATCTGTTACTGCTTTACTTCCTAGGTCATTTCATCTTGCATTGTCCGGGGTCAGAGAATCTTTCTGGCTGCAATCAGTCATTATGGAAAGCAGCTGGTTGGGTGAAGAAGGTCCTGAAGGTATGGGGACAGTTTCAATCTCCAGGGGGTCTAAGAAAGCAGCAAGGCCTGCAGACAGAGATTTCAGGTAATTAGTGCCGTACCAGATAGTATGTTTTAAAATGAAAATACATGGTCACTAAAATCACTTCAAAACACATTTGTTTTGCCTATAACTGTTAAGGTCAACAGAATAAAAAACACTGACAAACGCGCACATTATCGCCAGAAAACCTAAACCTGCCTGAAAAGTATCACATTTCCCCTTTGAGTCGCTTTCCTAAGATATTTAAGAGAAACCATTTGCTATGCAGCATTTAGCACCAACTCAGAGCAGTTACCAACACGAACTGCTGGACAGAGAGACTGTAAAAGTAGCAGCTTCATTTTAATTAGCCTTGAACATGTTATAATCTTATAAAATATGTAGCTACAATGTTTAATATTTTCTTTGCGTCAGAATACTGTGAATGCCACAGTTCGGGAGATTAAAACGAGGGTGCTCTTAAGATTTTTTAACAGTAGCCACTAAACTATATAGGAAATGATATTAGCCAAAGCTGGAACCTTATTAGCTAAATGACATTGCTGGCAATATCATGCGTTTTTACCATTAGGGGTTTATGTACTGTACAGTAGCCAGCTCATTTCGTGCTGGCAGCTAGTCACCACCTTTAAAGGCAGCGTACAGAATGGAGAATTGGTGAATTGGCTAATAAGCAGAGTAGTCCTACTACACTCTCAAGGTAAATGCTGTTTTTTGATAGCGACAACAACACTCCAAACATCAACAGTATTAGTTTTCCTATTTTGTTATGTACATATAGAAAAGTATTAATCTATGAAATAAAAAACAGTATCGTTTGTATCTATATGTAAAATACTTTTTGAACCGAATCCAACAAAGAAAATAAAAACCTTGAAAAGACAAAGCTGTGGCAAAGAATGTTGTACTTTTTCCTGACTGTGCTACAAAAAATTTGTATGAATTACTGTCATAGGGCTGTATTTACTGGAATGTTTTCCTTTTTTTAATGTTATGTAAACTTCAAAGGCAGCTAAAGGATGCATTGCTCAATTTTCTTTCCTTTTATGTTTGCTGATGATGATTAAACACGATGCAAGCTAGCATAAAAAAAAAAGAGTCAGGCTGTTGCTTTGTAGAGTCTAACAACAAATCATTACTAACTTGGCAGATCTGCATGGGACTATTCCCATGTAATTTGCAAAGGCTTTTTAAAAGGCAGTGGGGTCGATTTTAATGTTCTACAATGGAGGATTAAAGAGCTTCAAATATTATCAAAACACTTAATTTAATTTTAATAATTAGATTATGTTGTTTGCAATCGTTCTGAGTGGTCCTGCATTAGAATATGTTATTATAATCTGCCTTTGCAACCAAATTTGCTTTGAGCTTGTCGGGAGAATCCAAAGTGCCAGATCTTAACAGAATTCCTCATGTGACGATGTGGCCATTCAACTGTGTTCTACATTTACATACAGTAGACATGGGATAAGTGGGACTGGCAGAGTTGAACTTGAATCCTGCTGGTGCGTTCCCTCAGTCGATCAGTTGAGGAATATATTAACACTAGTACTAATACAATCATACAAATACAAAAACAGTGGAATGAAGGGTTAGAACTTTTATAGCAGCAGTATTCATGTCTGCCACGGTTTAGATCATTAAAATAGACAGCATGGTTTTCTTAATTCCTATAATAATAGATCCTCTTTTACAAGGATACCGTACGTAAAGTTCCGAGATGAGATCTGAAGTATGGCTTGGATTTTCCTTTTCGAAGGGGTGGTATTTATCTTCCAGGAGAAGCTGAGGCTGGTCATTATTGGAGTTGCCAATCTCAGCAGCCAGGAAGATAGTCCTCCAGATATTTCCTGAAAGAAAATGAGATCAGTAACTAGAAGTTGTATTTAACTGCCAATTGTCATCATCGTGTATAAATATTCATGTAAAAACATTTCATAAAATTGGAATATAGTACTCAGGAGATTTGGCACACGTTCATTAATATTGTTTTCATACTCCTGCTTTTAATTTCTATGTAATATATATATATATATATATATATATATATATATATATATATATATATATATATATTATGTTCCAAAATATGTAAGCTTTCCAATCAGCATCTCATGTATACAGAACTGCAAGCTCAGTAATGACCAGGATATAAGTATGGGATCTACAGTGCACTGGAAAGTATTCATAAAGTGCTAGAAAGTCTGGCATACTGGTGCTTTATCAATATAGCACTAACTAAGCTTCAAGGTTCTTCATTTCTGGCCAGTTTCCTCTCCCTACTGAATCTCCTCCCTGATAAAAGGTAGAATGTAGCTGGCTGTGGGTTTCTTATCTTAGACACTCTCTGTCGCTATGTGCTCCTCTCCCAGCAGCATTAAGCTGCCGTGTTCAGTATAGGATGCCTCAAGGTCCATTATGTCTCCCCTGATAGGGTAGACGGCCCTTCACATCCCATATGAATAGCACAAATCACTTCTTTCGTATTAGATTTAGCAGCTTTAGCGCTACCTCGCCTTTTTTGTGTTTAAAATAAAAGTACAGTTATTGAAAATGTCCCAAAAAAGAATATTACAATTTTTTTTGTAAATTCTTCAGCTCATCACAAACTGCTTTGTAGAGCAATACTAAAAACACACGTACACACCATTCTGGACACGCTAGGTGTCCATTGCTTCATGAAATAAATTCCTCAGCATCGCAACTCCACCTTAGGAGCCTTCTGACTGTCCTTGTGTACAAGTCTACTTTTCAATTTGATTGGTCTAAACGTTTTATGGTAAGCATGTTGTAAACATTGCAGCAAGGACTGTGGCTAAATATTATTTTTTTTACTTCAACAGATAAACAGGTCTTGATGCTGGCTTCGTTTTATTAACATATTTAACATAATAGAAACCGAATGCATGGCTTCCGTCATATATAGGGGTTACAGTTTTGTTCAATGGCTTATAAAAACTATCCCAGTGCCACTGACTGCGACTGCATTTCTGTTTGAGTCAAATCTAATAAAAATGAATCCTACAATCCAACTATTGTAGGTAAATGTCTATTTACTGTAGTCTTTGTATAAGATCAATGTCTGATTTTCATTGTGAAGTTGACTCACATGCTATCTGTTACCAGCTGGGATTTCTTGCTTTGGCTTAATTCTCAAAACCTGCAGAAAAAAAAATGTGTTCTGTTTGGACTGAATTGTTCAACAATGGTAATTGCAATATATTAACAGTGCAGTCACAAGGTGTTTTTATACACTATGCTATATACAAAGAGGATACCCAATAATCAATGTGAGAGAAGAAGAGGGACTAACTTCTGAGTTGTTTGTATCTTTACTCACAAATTATCCATTGCAATTGTTCCATGCTTTCCCCATGTTTATAGTATGTGTTTACCATGGTTTGCCATGTTTTTAATATGCTTTTCTAGGCTTTGCAATGCTTATGTATGCTTTAATATGCATTATTACATGTTACTATGATTTTACTTTGGGGCCAGAGGACATTCCCCCTATGTTAATGAAAAAGATGAACATTTATAGTTTCCTAAACTAATGACAAAAATAACAACACCAGCATAACAATGTTATTCTGAATGATTAGAGTCTGTTAAGTAACTTAACAGCTCCTGTAGGATAATGCTTATTTTAATATGGTCCATGGTCATTGTATCTATCATCAGATGCTAATAAATACCCCATACTGCTTCTCCCATGTGGTGTTAACTTTTCAGATGAGGCTCTAGACCAGCTGTACTCAACTCTGGCCCTCAAGATCCAATCCAGTCCAGGTTTTTACTCCAAGCATCTTCTAATGTAGTTCATTGAAGCTATTAAGAGGCAATTAACTAATTTAGGACCTGCTTGGAATAACGACCAGGACTGGAATAGACCTCGAAGGCGCCAGAGTTGAGTACCACTGCTGTAGACAGTCCATGCAGTATTTGATTTTAGACTGGTCTTCGTTATTGCATTCACCAGCACCACCTGCTGTCCCAACCCCCTCACTGCGCTTGGGTACCGTATACAGTACCTCAGAGCAAACAGAGAAATACATTACAGTTTAGAGTGTAAATATGTCTGGTAAATGTGGTCCTTATTTAATCTATTATTATCATTGCTCCCCGCCAAGCACAAGAGGTATGATGTCTTTCTGTTTTTATCCACAGCTATAAAAACAGTACTGCACTGTGCGTCACTGTGATGACAGGAAAGGAGTGTGCACCTTGCTCACAACACAGTATATCAAGGGTATTAGTAATAGATGTCCATAGGTCTAGGACAATATTCACGAAACTTGAGCTCACATATAAATACTCTTTTTTAAAATGAGATTGGTAGTCCCTAGCACGGGCTACTATTTCATTCAGTGTGAATGATTAAATTGGCTTTAACAGCCTTTAACAAAACATTGTTTAAAATAGACCTTCACATTTTGTAAACAGAGCCTATTGCATCTTATTAATAATAACAATATACGACTAACATAGGCCAAAACATTTTAAGCTCCAATGCAATGTTGCACCATGATCTAAATGAAAAAAAAGAAACTAGTAAGAAACAACTTGTATGTAAGGGGCCAATAAAATAAAAATGTGATTTGTGCATTGAATTAAAACAATAATGTTTGAAAAGTCAAGTACATTACCAGTAAATAAGTATATGAAAAAATAAAAATAAAAGCTTTTAAACAAAAAATGACTTTCCCATGACACACACACACATCAGCCCCACTGAAAGCATTGACACAACTTAAGTTTGTCAGCTATACACCAAGGCTGCCAAACACAAAACAGTACTGTATGCTTTCAGAAAAAGAGGTGGTAGCAGTGCCAAATCAAAAAGCTTGATAAGTATGATGTCATTTTACAAAGAAATGCCTACAATAATGTTATGATAACACTCTGTGCCCATGAATGGAGAATTGTCCTAGATTTTTCCAGTATGCCATAATCTTACAAAAATACACCTACTCCATACCACTGCGCGGTTTAATAAGAGCAGCAAAAGCAATTAGGAAACTGATGTAGCTCTCACCTATGGCAGGGAGAGCATTGTAGTAATCCAAGTATAATAAATATTGAGAAACTTGCAGCTGAAAAGGGCTCTCAAGGTTGCCAGAGTCAGCGATTTGATTGTTCATTTCTATTACTGGGTGCATATAGTTGGGTAAATTCTATTAAAACATTTCTGTTAAACCACCATTTGGTCTTTTGATTTATTGATTATACAGTACATTAGAATTATAATTGTATACCCTGCACATTCTGTCAAATCATTTGCTACAGTAAAATGTTTCTAGCTGAAAGTTGTTGTTACATTTTTTTTCCACTGTTTATTTCCTTGATGGTTTGTTCAAATCTGAGTCACAAGTGAAACATGTTTGGTTGTCTTAATTTTCAAGTCTCTCAGTGGGCCATAGTCAACATCATAACCCATTATAAATCATGAAGACACTCTCAGCCAACCAGAACGTCAGGTCTCAGAACATTCCAGTACATCTTATTTTGCCATGTCGTCTCATGCATGCTAGACTTGGGAAACGGCATTCACTATGCACAGTTTTGTGTTTATAATATGTTGATAAGTACAGCTGACCGTGTCTCTTCTGGTTAATTGTGTGTCGCACGAGAACACACTCTTATACCAGCATTGCTTCACAGTCCTCTTGCCCACCCAAATAAGATACTCGTATAAGAGACAGGGTGAAATGTGCTTATTAACGTATACATATATATGGTACTGGGCACATTTGTTTGTCAGTCTCAAAAACACAGAGCATGGGGGGCGTGTAGACTGTTTCCTTACCCCCATGGAAGGTGGTCCCTCCAGGGAAGGTTTGAGGGCTGCTCATGGGACAGTGTGTGGAAGTCTGCATGTGAGTATCCTGCACTGCAGATACATACAGTAGAGAGGACTTCAGTGCTCAGTGCTGCCAATCCAGTACCTCCCAAATTCATCTCTGACAGAAAATCAAGAAACGTTATGTCGTTACTCAGTGGCTCTTTTTTCTGCTGCTCTTCCTTATTGGTTTTTCCAGCTGCAGCTTTTGTCGCCTTCTGGTGGCTTTATTTGTAATTGCACTGTTTTTTGTTATTACGGTTATTGTTTTTCCAAATGAAATGTGGTTTTCAAGCCCTCTCCCTGTGCTTTTCACATTCATTTCTATACATAGCTACTGCATCAGAATTCTGCATTGTTGTGCTATGATGTAGAGGGGGGTGGAATAATGATCGGTGATGATTGTGATGTTTTTCATTATCTTCATTATAAGTGAATACATCGTTTGTTGGGTGTCTCATTGTATCAGAGATGTCTTCTCCTGCAGTTTGGACAAGAGGACCGCAAAGCCAAGCTGCTCAAACACTCTACTTATGATAAATCAACATATCATAAATTCTCACTTTAGAATGGTGCCGTATGGTCAATGCATTGGATGACATCTGTACACAGAATCATTTCCACTCCTTCATGGGGATTTCTCATATCTGATTTATAATGAATGTTGTACAGTTTGTTTTACACTACCTCAATGGCTCTGTATCACATTAATTGTATCAAATTAATATTTAAGAAGTATTGTCCAGAAATTGCTATCTTGTAAAATCCTGGAAGTGTGTCTGGATGTATGACCTACACTGGCAGAATCAAATCAGACATTTTCCATCTCTGCAGTACATACATGTGGTTTCAATTCAGAGTTCTCAGAATGTTAACACGATAGTTTAGCAATGTTTCCAGTCACGGGTGTGTTCGGGCATGTCCTCCGATGTCTGGACGTTGGATTAACAATAAAGAAAATAACAGGGTCGTTTTAATAACAGACAGCCAAGGAGAGATGTGCTGTAAACAATGGATTGGGAACAGAATACTATTCCACAGTGGTTCTGATATTGCTTAGTAAGCTCTTACCATGGATACCTTGTGTATATTGTTTGTGCTTTCATTGGTAAGATAAAGTTTTGAAAATGTTTCCCTTAAATTAAAAAAAAAACAAAACATTGCACTGCCTTTGGAAGTGACTGGACCCCTGGCTCTTTGATTAATCCTTAATAGAAATATAATTAATTTGCAATGCTTAGAAGTGATAGACAACCTCCAGGGTCACAGTTCATCTTTCTACTTCTCCTCCTGAGAACTCATTATAGTACATTAACAGCAGTTAGTCAGCAATCAGTTAAAAATCTCAAACCATAAATTTCTATTCAGTATACTCTGTCCTACATCCAGTGCTGCATTATTAATCTGAAACAAAAATGTGAAAAAATGCCAAGTTATCAGAAGTGGCCAGCCATTTAAAGTAGAGATATCAAAAACACAAGCCAGGTTTCAAGAAACCATTGGGGCAACCTTGCCCAGCACAAAGCAAAGCACGACTGTAAAATCGATGGGTCAAGGGTTGCCCCAATTGTTTCTTGTAACTTGGCTTGTGTAGAGTCACTAATAGGACCTTGTTTGTTTTATGTCTCATCCGAAGGACAGAGCACAAGGAAGTTAAGAGACTTGCTCAGGTTCCCACAGTGAGTGAGTGGCTGGGCTGGGATTTGAACTGGGGACCTCCTGGTATCAAGCCCTTGTCTTTAACTACTGGAGCACCAAGCCTCCTCGTATCCGAGCATTGTTAATGGTCTGTTACATTACAGGTTTGTGTTAAAAGAAGGTTGCACTACACAGTATGGTTTTTGCAGTCTATATAGCACCCCATTGAATGAAAGTGCTGCATTTTGTAGTTAAGTGTACATCAGGAATGTTGTTGGAAAAGGGTCTGAGAGGGAAGGAGGGAGGGAATGGTGGTGGTGGTGGTGGGGGGGGGGTTCTAAACACTCACAGTATAATGTTTAACCCCACAGAAAATGTGTAAGATATTTCTAAAGTAATTGTAGATGCTGTCACTCCAGTTTACACCCCCAATAATGCCTTATTAAATACAATGTACACCATCTATTATGCTTATAAAAGTGTTAACATATACTATATAAATGACACCTTTTGTTTGTAACTCCACTAATTCTTATTGGTAGTCTAGAACATGTAAAAATAAAAGACACAAGTGAGACGCAAGAAGATATAGTAAAACATTTCTTGAGTTTCTTTGGTGAAACAGGGCATGTATAAAAAGTTGAAAAACTGTAATTCACAAAAATCTCAGACATTCACATTATGCAATATACAAGTTATACTATAAAAAAGGTATTATGTGCTTTGAAATGGAAATAGAAAGCAGATTGAAATTGTGCCACTTTGCTGGCTGGTAAGCCAAATGGATGGTTATTGACTGGGGCAGCAGCTGATTGGATTTCTGTGTGAAAGAGTTGTTACAAATGAGCCATAGCAGTTTTAATTGATGGATACTACCTGCGATTATCCCTTATTGACCCCTGAATGTCTCCTCTGCTTAAGAGTAAATATAAGTCTTCCTCTTCATCACATCGAACAATGCTTTGTTTCTGTTGTGCAGCACACTTTTAGTAAGCAGGGACAGAGCACTGTGATGTGATTGCATCTCGTATATCATGCAATGTGAACAAACAGAAAGGGTTTTAAATAAATGATCAGTTTACATTTAGTTAATAAAAAGGTTTTCTTAATAAGCTATAGAATGCTAAGGTTGACTGTAAACATACCAAGGAATTCAGGGGTTAATAGAGGAAATTATTAATAAAATATATATTTTCTATATTTAAAAAAACATTTTTCCCTTTTCACAGGCAAATAGAACATAAATTAAATCTCTGTGGCTTTACTTAATTTATTTAGGAAAGCTGGAGAGCTGCACAACTCAGATGTACACATTCATATATATATATATATATATATATATATATATATATATATATATATATATATATATATATATATATATATATATTAGCTCAAAGAGCCAGCTGGGTTACAAAATGGTTATATATACAAAACATGTTTTATTTACAATAAAAGTAGCAAGATGCCGTTCTTTTAATAAGATAATTTTAGTTTAGCGCATTTGTTTGAGAACCGCTCAAAGCTACCATATCCGAGAGAGTGAATGAGATAAAAACACAAAGTGTGTTAATGTATTTTGGCACTTTGATCTCTAATGGGGGCCAACCATATTCTGAGCAAGGCCCCATGTCATATCCTCGGGCAGTCTCTGAATGTGATTGGTCGATGATGGCTGAACGTGTGAGTGGCTCTGTATTGCAGTCTCTAGATAAGGCTTGCCTGGTTCCATCGTATGTACTTTAGAATGCTTTATACTATATAGAATGGCACAACATGTTTCATTTTCAGGAAACAAGCCCTCAGTTATGAGTTAATTTTCAGTTAGCCTTCCTTCCTTTCACAAATCAATTTTTTTCAATCAGTTTTTTTTAAATAAAGCTATTCGAACAATTCCCAGCCTCAACTTGGAGCAGCATAAACAATGGATAAGATCCTCCGAATTCCCAATGGTAAGTAACCAGTACTGAATATGTCTGCTTAAATATGAATATTTATTTACATTATTTAAGCATTATTAAACTGTCACATTAATCTTATTTACATGTTTTTTTTTTCTTCACTGAACTGGTAGATGGTGTTACTTGTTTAACAAGTACAGATTGCTGCGTTGTGCTGTGGAATTGCTTAAACAGGAGACTAGTACAGTGAAAAAGTATGAGGCTGGAAATAAGTTTGCAGATAACGACAAAAAAGACAAAAAAAAAAAACATCACCCAATGAAAAAGACTTCTCAGTGTGTTTTGATGACAAGACTTTCAACTCATTTTAGAAGTTAAAACAAATAAAACATTTGATAACTTATCAGACACTCGTTTCTGGTGTGTTCTTTTAACACTGAAGTCCATGTCTGAAGATGCATTTTAAAATCTCCCAATACATGTCAATAAAGGCACTGTTCGTCAGGCTGGAGGAGCGTGTAGACGTGGCTCCCAGGAGCTGCTCAGTGCCTCCATTCCTCTTGCCTGTTGGCCCAGCGATGTACGTGTCTCACATAATTTTTGTTGGAGCTCCTTGTACCACTCTTGTCAAAGTTGTTGTCATAGTACCTCTTTGCGTAAGTCTTTTGGTAAGTGGATGCTGTGAAAGAGATAAAAGGCCATTTAATAAATCACAGTGTACACATTGTAATCTGCCAAGTGTTTAACCTGTAGTATTTTGTACTTAATCATATCCTGATGTAACTATCACTATTTAATCATATCCTGATGTAACTATCACTATTATCTGCTGTATTACTGAATTGTGGTTTGTCACACTTGAACAAAAATTATTGTATTTCTTGCTCTTATTGTATTACTTGTATTGTAACACTTGAATGTATTTGTATTTGCTTGCGATTGTAAGTCGCCCTGGATAAGGGCGTCTGCTAAGAAATAAATAATAATAATAATAATAATAATAATAATAATAATAATAATAATAGGCAGACGGCAAAATAATTATGGCATTTGATAGCACTGGGGAATAATGCTGGGTTGCATTAATCACTTGTACTTGGTTATTGCAGGATTACACCTGTAAATAAGTAGTTGATGCAATCCAGGTGGATTAAAAAATATTCAGATGTGATTTATACCAGCAGGGCATATCATATCAGCCCTGAGTTAAGGAGACTTTTTGGTGAGTGCCTTCATCAATGTTCTTTTTTTAAATGACCAAAGTTAAGTTATTAAATCCAGCTTTTACAAAATGACATAAAAAACTTAAATTGGTTTTGTTGATATTACTTAACGCAACAACTTACGGCTCAAGCAGGATACTTTTGGTTCATCCCATCTTCCATCTCCTCTACACCGGATAGTTGGTACATGCCGCTGGATGAAACCATCCCTGCAGTGGTATCTGACCAAGGAGTTGATCTCATAGCGTGGCCTCATCCTGCCAAAAGTCCTGGCGTTATTCACAACCGGAGGCTGACCACAGGCAACTAAAATTGAAAAAAAAAAGAATATTCAATATCTATGCAGCAACGTAAACATTTTAAGCAGTAAAAGTTACGCTGACAACATTTTCAGGGATTACTAACATTTCTGTCTTTCAATACAGACTTTCGTTTTTGTAAGCTTGAAGGCTACAGAGGCAGAGATAAATAGTGACCTACTTTGAGAAGCTTCATATTCAGTAGACATAAGTGGTTGAAGGGCTGTACATTAAATCAGAAATCGAGGACATGGTTAATTAAAATGGATGTTTTCCTCATTGTCCAGAGCTGTTTTTTTTTTCATATGGGGTTCAATGGAAACTTTCAACAGAGATGTGCTAGAACAAGGGTCTCCACCCCTGGTCCTGGACAGCCCCAATCCTGCAGGTTTTCTAGGTGTCTTTACATCATCAGAGCTAAAGATCTGGAACACCTGTTAATCTTGACTAATTAATCCAATAATTGGTGCAATTAAGTAACTGAGAACTTGGGTGAAGCAAAAACCAGCAGACCCAGTAGCTCTCCAGGACCAGGGCTGGAGACCTCTGTGCTAGAAGCTTCAGTCATGACATGCTCTCATCTGTTTTTCATCTCATTAAACACAAGTAGATGTGTTTTGCTTGTAAACTGGTGTGTAGCACTTTCAGAGGCTCACAACTAATATTCCCTCAGACTTTCGATCATCCTATACCTCGCCACATCCCAGGATATTGGTTGATCAAATCAACCCTTTAGTAACTTAACTGAATAATGAAATGTTACTTTTTTTCCCCGACTGAAGTTATTTATTTATTTATTTTTTGCTTTAGTTCTGTGTCCTTAAAAGTTTCAGTTTTGTTTCCAAATTACAGTTGCCACAGGCCTTGTTCTGAACGAATCAGTTGCTTTATGTGTTTCAGGTATTACGAATTAGGTTATCGAAGGCCACTATTTCACCGTTCCGCCCTGTTTCTGCTGCTCTGCGAAACAGTCTCAAAAATATAATCATACAAAAGCTGTTATGTTCCATATCTGCAAATCTCTCTTCAATGATACTGTTCATGGTTAATGATACAAAATGAAAATGCATTTCTCCTACCTGTCCCCTTTTTGCAGGTGTAGGTGAGATGATAATTACAGGGCACATCGTTCCACTGGCCATTTTCATGCCAGATCATAACGACGCAATCCTCTCCAGATGAAAAGAAGCTGTCTGGCTGGCTAGGTCTCCAGTTCTCATATTGCTAAAAGAAATAAAAAACAAGCAAACAGGTTACTGCATTGCCCCTCACCATGTACAATAGGTGGTTTATGACTGCCTTTTCATGAAAGGAATACAAGTAATGCACTGTATGTATGCCATCTACAGTATTATCAATACAAAGAGGGGTCTGGATTAAATTAAAACTATGGATCTGTCATAGAACTAACAAAGTACAACTATGACAGTGCCATAAACTTTTCTTCAATTCATACCAGGACTCCAGAACAGCACAGCTCTCTTAAAGATCTCTTGAGCGAAGAATATTTTTTTTATATATTTTATTTCCCTGGGATAATGATAAACATTACATTACAGTAACTGTATGTTTCAGCTAATAAACCCCATTTAGGTATCAGATAAAAATCTGTTATTTTGTGCAATAAGACATTAAAACCATCATGGGAACTGTGCATGGTTGTGACTACAGGGCCAAAAATGCACTGATTTAGCTAGACTCCTGTGGTTTGGCAGGAATGTCTGATAGCTCAAGGCATTACAAGACCGTTACTCCAGATCTGATAACGTCATTAAACAGGTTTATTTTGGCTCTCTTGTAGTTAGTATAAACTGCAATAGCCGGATCAGTTTGAGTGGAGGAATAGTTCAGCAGCACTCCACCCAGTTTCATATGAATAGCTGAGTAGCCTTTTTCCCCCCAGTGTAAATACTGAAATTCATTTTGTATACAATATATTTCTGTTGCATAGATGTGAAAACTATTGAATGTACAGTAAATTAAACACTACTGGTTTCTGCAAGTTGTAGCTATGGACCCTTAATCTACTCTTGCCTTTCAGCACTTGCTCACACAGACAGCCTTCTTATCTCCTTCTAACAGCATGCAGCTGGCCTACATTATCTTGGGGTTCCCCGAGTCTGCAATCTGTTTAATACTTCCACTGCAGCAACTGATAGTGCATCAGAAATTATAATCCTCTGACTATCTGTTACAATGCATTTACGTAGCCGGATACAACAACCTTTCCTGCTTATGCGTGCAGAATTTAAGCTAAAACTGCAATGTTGTTTTCACTTCCTGTATTCCAATTATTATACCCTGTGTGTCTGTTACTGTAACAGCTCAGCGTTATGGGAAGTAATACCAGCTCCTCACTGTGTAGACACTGCAGCATGTTTTGATGTTTAGTTTACAATGCTGCAGGTTTCAGTCTCCTCACGGTAATCCGTGCATCAGCCGGACCTACATTTCACAGAAACCTCAGTTACACTGAATTAAGAGAACTTCATTTTTGCTTTCCTGTTATATAGTGTCTTTGACCAATTACTGATATTATTTCATGTGGCTGATTATGTTCAACTCTGCAGTGAGAAGATGTTAGAAGTTATGTTACTGTAACTATTCTCTTCCTCACACTGAAAAGATTAATGAGCCTGTGCCTGCAATGCACCATTTTCTATGTGAAGAAAAGCTACTTCAGAAACAGAGACCCACTTTCTGTTATTTTAGAGGGTTTCTTGCTAGTTAAAGCAAATGATGATTAGCAGAGGTACAACAGAATGCCTTAGCAACCCACAAATACAGATGTCAAGACATTGCAAATGCTCATGACAAGCGACCAAGTGTTTTACAGTAACTGTTCAATGTTTGGATCAATATGGAAACCTGACTGCTCACCAACAAAGCTAGAAATATATATATATATACACACATTTAAAAAAAAAAATGCTTTTAAAAAAGAAGCAAAACTGATTCATAAAGCTGATGGTTCATTATAGAGTTATACGACTTTAAAACTTTGAGAATGATCTCCAAAATAGTGAAAGCATACTTGTATTATCTGATGTGTCCACATGGGTGTGCTAGCAATACGTATGTGCAGCATTGGTAATTCAACTGTGACATTACCCATCTGGTAATGTCACAGTTGAATTGCCTCACAGAAGTATGGTCCGGGCCACTCCTTATAATAGTGTATCATGGTAAATTTTAGTACCTTGTTTGCCACTGTTTTACCATACTTTCATGATACTTTTTCCACATGTAGATGTACCCCAGCAAAGCTCCTTAGCTCCTTGCTCTTATTGTATTACTTGTATTGTAACACTTGAAATGTATTTGCTTACGATTGTAAGTCGCCCTGGATAAGGGTGTCTGCTAAGAAATAAATAATAATAATAATAATAATAATAATAATAATAATAATAATAATAGCATGTATTTCAGAAGCTGAATATTAAAATTCTCAAACCCCAAAAACTATTGTTGGCCTCTCGTACTCCTAGCCCACAAATACTATGAACACAAGTTCGATAAACCAGGAGCACTGAACTGTCTGTTTTTTCACCAGCATTGCCTTACTTTTGTTGAGCAAAAAAATAAGGTCAACTTTCCTTGAAACAAGCTTCTTTTTTTTGGTTTCTTGATTTGGACTGATAAGCAACAGAAGATAACAAAGAAGGAAACCACTTTATTTATTCCCTACATACCATCTATAAAAAGTTTTTTAATCTACCATTTTAAAGACATGTAAAGACGCCTTATAATATTCTGCTGGTTTCCCTTGGTGCAGAAGCGCTATCGTCTGCGTTTTCATCAGAAGGGAATATAGAGAACACTTAATCATAACACGTGCTAGAAAGGGACTGCAACAGGAAACTCAGGGGGAGAAAGTGTTTAAAGAGCTGCCCCAGCAGTGTAGGCAAGCTGTGAGCCTGTGTCTCAACCATGTAACATATTAGTTTGATATAAAAGGAGAAACAGAGAGCTAAATGGTTTTGGCAGCTAATGACCTGATGGAAATGCGCCCAGTCACTGTCTTTGCCAGGGCTCGGCATGGGATAGGTCATTTGGCCCTCACCGCTGGCCTGCCCCTTGATGATTGTCTACTGGTTCTCCAAAATGATCGTGTGTAGTGGTCGACTTCACCACGACACACACAAAACACTAATTATTTCCAGTCTTGTGTAACTCGGAACTAAAAGCAGGACCTTTGCTGCATCCAGAAATGATATCAGGTTGAGAATTTTTTATCTGGGAAATTATACTGTGGGACATGAAAACACCCTGAGGTGTGCTTTTGAAACTTGAATCCCAAATGTTGCGTGGGTATTTGCACCCTGCCCCTGTCTGCTACGCTGCGTTACATCTTGATAACTAAATCGAGACTGGCACAACTGAAGGAAGTCATGCACTCAGTCTAAGTGACAGATAACTGGAAGCCATCAGCCAGAGGAAGAAAGATATACTGTGACCAGTTAGCTACTCATTCCCTTGGGGCTTATGTTAGTCACTGTTAGTCATTAGAATAAATACTTGGGATCACAGAAAAACACTGATGTAATAGTAGGAGTACTTGGTTTGTCCTTCAGCTGTCTATCCAGGAGGCTTTCATTTCTCCGTATGAAACAGAATTGGTCTACACGGAGGACTGAAAATGTACAGCCACAACCATAGTTCTGAACAAAATGCATAAAATGGGTGTCCAATGTGAGTTTGATTCCTCTGGCCAGGTGCATGGTACACAGAGAGGGATGCATGACATGGAAATGCAATTAAATTGTCAGTTTTAAGAAATGGAAATGCAACTATGCACAATGCTGGAAGTACCCTTTTCTTTACTTCAGTAACTTTATTTGTTAGCTATTTCTTATTTGTTACTGCATACAGTTTATTGTTTTCTTTTATAATTAATATCTCTCATTTTAGAATATAAAATAATAACATATTAAATAAATGATAGCTACCCCTATTCCATAACTGTGTGGTATTTCTCTTATCCTGACCTTGATGCAGGGTGGTTTCTTTTCTTCTCAATACGGTGTGGGAGTAACTTGGGAAAATGTTATTTACAGTACTCCATCCCCAGCCTTTTTAGAAATACACTATGGTGCTTATAATTGTGCACAGTTTGAGCTTCCAGCTCGCTTCAGCCAAAATATAACAACAAGAGACATCCTACTCATGACTTATTAACATAATGGTAATATTCACTTAGTAGGATATCTCTTGTGTATTTTTGTGTGAACCTGATGATGCATCAGTTGCAGTACAATCCTAATGAATCGCACCATGCTGACTTCTAAAAGGTGATGTCTCGCTGCATGCATCACACATATCTAAAACAACATGTTCAACTGCCTTCACCTGTCTGCCGGCTTTCAATGTGCTATTCATGCACTGATTTGTTGTACAATTGAACTGACATGTAGGGATAACCAAAGGGTTATCTTTTCAACCCCCAGTCGTATGTTAATTTCGACTTTGAAGTTAAAACAAATTTGAACTCCGGGGCACACAATTAGCCACTTTCCTGCTTACTTTAAGCAACACCAATGCCAGAGTCTGCTCCACCCCTGCTGTTCTCCATGACAACCAGCCCCAAATGGAATAGTCACACCAGGGGTGATCCATCAGTGAGGCAACACACACAGACAGGCAGATAAAAGATAATGTACAGTTCAAGATTCAAATGTATCCCTTTTAAAAATGTAACATCTTCCAGTAGAATATGCTCCTAATTCAGTGAGCTTAATGAACAACATAGACGGTTAGAGCCTTGTTCTCTGATACAGAAAGTGGCTTTTCTACTGATACCCATTTCCAACTGGATTGAAAACTCAAGTGCCAGACTGGTCCGTAATGGAAGCACTGGTTACATATACCCGTCATTGGGTTTCTCCCTCCATGGAAGTCTGGACATTTCAAAGCATCTGCTACTGTTGTCCTATCTGAAGCATTACTAAATAAATAAAAGGTCACTGATATTTCAAACAGTGGGGTCACCAACCAGGGGCACCCACTTCACTGTACAAAGCTCAGCTGTGGGTAACATGTCAACAGTAGAAGCCCACAGGAAGTGGTCAACAGTACCATTCCGTTGAGGTCATATAGGAAGGAACTTGCTGCAAAGGCACGCTTTTGTATCACATCGGATCGTGGAAAAACAGTGAAAAGCTTAGGTATTTCTTATGTTGCCTCACCAGATGTCTGCCGTCAGTCCAGCGGAAGTCCTGCTCAAACATCTTATCGTTCAGTCCAATCCACTGGTAGTCATGTCCCAAGCCTAAAGGAAACAAAAGAAACAAAAGTAAAGCCTTCAGAGAAAATCCATATTAGGATGCCATTGGAAATAAGAAAAATCATTTTTATACTCATGAATCATGCTTCCTGTTCTCAAGCCCAGCTTTGGAAACAGTCAGAACAATTTAGCTGTCTCTTATTTTGTAAATTCAGCATGGCTACAATGTGGTTATTAACGCCTTCTGGCCTCAAGTTCTTAAAGCAATTCTTACTGATAACAGGAAAATTGCTTGTTTATTTGCTGTAGGAAATCTGACCTGGGAACTCAGTTAACCATTCTGGCCTTCATCCTACAACCTTCAAAGTCTTTGGGATTAGCTTGAACTTTAAACTGAAAACCACAATCAGCACACTAGCACCAGCTCTGCCACACACATACATTCTCCATGATTCAGTTATACAGTATGATCTCCCAAGCATCCGTTACCCTAATTAATAGAAATACAGCATTTCCTACCAGTCAACCCAGTGCACTGTACAGCTAATGCACTCTACACATGGCTAAGTAAATATTTATTCAAATAAGTCATGTTACTTATTTAAGTAGAGCATTTGTGAATTCTGCTCATGAAAACAGCTACTTAAAGCATAGTCGTGGGTCCTATTCACAAAACTTTAACTTGTGAGTTATTTAAAGTCTGTTTTGGGTTACCAAACAAAAGGTTTACTATGCATGAAACTTGTCTGGACTTACAAAACAATTGTACTGGGATATAAAACCTTATTAAGTCAATATTTTTTTAAAAAGTAATTAGCTTCTAAAACCATTTAATATTACTTAGCAATTTTTTACACATTTTTGTCTGTATCAACACTTACGGTTCACAAAGAGCTGCTCTTCATTCGAGAGGACACTGGTGAGGTGCGCCCCCTGCAGGCGGCACTCTCTCTCTGCGGCATCCCAGGTGCGGCGGTGCGCAAAGTACTTGTAGCAGTGCCCCTGGAATTTGTGCCAGCCGTAGTCACAGGTCTCAGTATCTGAAGAAAACATGAAAAGCACTAAGTACTAAGGTACAACACTGCCACTGTGTTTAATATAAACAATAATGATGGTTTGGAATTATCAAGACAGTGAGTTTCTGTCCGTCCCCCCCGCCCCGCACAACCTCTAACAAAAACTGAGGAGGAACTCAAAACTATCCAGTTCTTGTGGCTGTTTAATGCAAGACAAATTTCACATAAACATCCTGGTGGCTGCCCGTACATTGACCCCGCAATACCCTCTACCGTAGCCCCGGGAGAATTCACTACTGTACAAGGTGAAATACCCACAGTCTATACATCCTTTTATGCTTCTTCAAATTCCAGGGGTCTGGGATTTACTGTGTGGATTATTCTCTTAGTAGAAATATGTCAACTATCAAAAAAGAAGATATATGGATATGGGACCAAAATGCTCAATCCCAAAGTGATTGGGTCCAAGCTATATTTGAACCCTGTCCTCCAGAGGAAAAGGGTTCGTACTTTAATCCACAGTGCCACACAGTCCCTAATAGGTTTTTAGTGAATGAACCCACACATACAGGACAACTGAAATCCTTTCAGTGTGAAGGAGTGACCTAAGGATAAGAACATAATGATATGACTCAGCATAAGCCATAATAAATGAATTAGCCATTCGCTATAACGATGCCCTGAAGAATATTTCAGTTTTTGCTGATTCTGTTAAATATCGCTCATAAAGACCTTTTTTAGAGAGTGCTGTTACTACATGCCAGAGCTGCTGAGTGATGGCAGCTCTAGAAAAAGAAAAAGAAAAAAATGCAGCACTGTGTAGAGCTGGGGGAGCAGGGGCAAGGCATCTACATCAAGAGAATTGGACAAGACATTAAAGACGTCCAGCAGGAGAGTGGCTTAGTAAATGACAAGGTATCAGTTTCTACTTTAGATCTGACATCTACAGATGAATAAACCAGGGAAGGGGTTACTAATATTAACCAGGGACCCCTAACCAACTACAGCCACACATTTCAGAGCACAAGGGGGCCTGAACTCTGACACATGTGCACTCAGTCTAAAAATGAATATTTATCGAAAAATAATTTTGGGTCTGTTTAACTTTGCTTTTGGGATTTTGAAGCCTGAAGAGGCATTTGGGGTTTGGGGCAGTGGCGGTCTAGTGTCTCATTTACTTACGTAATTTAAAAAAAAGACATACAGCATTTCATTTTCTTATTGCATAAATACCGATCTGAAATGGTTTACAATGTTTTACAATAAATCATTTACAAAAAATCCAATCGAGCAAACTTTGCAGTATTTCACAGTAAATAACACTGGAACACAAAAGCGAGCCTAGACATACCTGTGTATTTACAGTTCACAGTTCAACGATGCGCTCACAGCATTGTTCAGATACTCTGTAAAGCATGGTCTATGCAGCACTGACAAACACACCGTTTTTAAAACATGTTGTAGACTTTCTTTTTGCTTGAATTCATGCTCTACTGTACTGAGCACATGTCAGCGTTCCCTAGCACCGCTCACTTGCTGCATCGTGAGATCTAAGATAGTAACGTGTAACTTGTTCACAGTGTGTTTATAAAGTTTATTCAAAGTAATCAGTCTGCATCCAGTTGTTTGATTTCTACAACTTGTCATTCAAACCGGAGACAAGTTGCTATTCATGTTGGGCTTACTATATTGCAGTTGACACTGGCAGACTATTCAGAGGGTGTGTACTAGAATGGAGATTTACTTTCATGAAGCAGAACAAGGTCAAATGCATAAAAGAATACAGTATTTACATATTTTTCAGGTTAAAGGAAATCAATCAGTTTTTTAAAATACAGATATACCCCTCAGATGCCATAAAGAGACCAGTGGCACTAGCTCAATCAAAAGACAAGAGCTATTGCTTAAGAAAAGACTAACACAGCTTTGCATGTTCCAGCTTCAATATCTCCTGGCTTATTAGATTGGGCTAGGAACCAGGAATCGGTTCCATCTGTTATAGTACAGTTTTTCTTAGATTTCAGAGGTACCCTATTCAGACATAATTAAAGGTATTGGTATTGAGGTATTAACTTCACCGGGGCTGTTAGCTACAATAACAACATCTAACAACATCTTTCAGTCTGACTGTCTAGGAGGTCACAGTCCTGTTGCTCCCAATTATTCCCTACTTCCCCATCACGCAACTTCTCAACCCCCACTGCCCTGTGACTCCTAATAAAGGTGTTCTTAGTATTTTGCTCTTAGAAATCACAGCACATTGTAGTTATTTACATAATTGCACTTGCATCATGTGAAAGACATGCGTAATCAAAGGGTGTTGATTGGAGTTGATCAATTTGCAAGCTGTCAACAATTATAAAGTGTGGATGCCCATAGGGTTGGCAACATTGTTTGTTTCTTTTATAAATAAAGTACAATTCCTGCTAGAAACTAAAAAAGTCGAGAAGCAGAAAAGCAATCTTATCGGTGGTTACTCACCTTATTTATAGTTAAAAGCCCAGTTCACGTATATACAACAGATTAATTTAACATTAGAAATTACTGTAGAGAACTGGTCTGCAGAATGATGGAATTAATTAAACTAAACTACTGCAGATTTCAAACAGGATAGTCATTCAAGATTAAGCAAAGCACCATAGTCGTACTAGTTTACCATATAAAATGTGCTGACATTGACAAATATTGCATAAATAACATCCTGCAATAGTCCATAAAAGACAGTGAATGGCCTTATTCTACTATATAATATAGGGCTGTTGGCATCTCTGGCAGCTTGGTACTGTCAAAGACAGTTAATAAGGGAGAAATTGAGTTTCTTAATGCACATTGGGAGTTCTTGTTATACTCGCTGTCGTTTATCATGCAAAGCATTATGAAGATGAGACAGTGTCTACAAGAGTTCATTCTCTTCGCATAGTCCCAAGTCAAACCACTGGGAGACATCCAGTTATTGTCACTAAAGTCAGGCAAGGAAAACACCATGCAACATTGGAAGGGATCTTCTAATTGTTTCCTAATCCTACAATCCCCCATGTGTTGATGAGAAAACATTTGCTTTTAATCCAGAGCTTTAATAAGGCTCTTTTATTCATTATCCCCTTGCACAGCTGCACAAGTCTTGTTCCGACGAAAAAAAAAAGGGGGACTTTGTATTTTTTTGGCAGACGAGCCTGAGAACACAGCTGCATTAATGGAGGCAGACTTGGGGGGTGGTTTAATGTTCAGAAATTGGAACTATATTCAGGCCAGCCTGTAATATATCAGCTTGTTTAAAAGCCGCCCAGCAATGCCGCTCTGGAGGTCAAACGGGTTAGAGTTTAATTTCAGGCAGACTGACTGGCATTTGTGTCCAGCCCTGCCCATCAAACAGGAAACATTTGGATGTTAATTGACCCCTGCACTTACTTATAAGTGTCAAGCCACAAACCAGAAGCACAATTACATGGTAGTTTAAGTCATATACATCTTTGCTAATGTCTTTCCAAATAA
This sequence comes from Acipenser ruthenus, assembly GCF_902713425.1. Classification (NCBI taxonomy): domain Eukaryota; kingdom Metazoa; phylum Chordata; class Actinopteri; order Acipenseriformes; family Acipenseridae; genus Acipenser; species Acipenser ruthenus. Next base: position 4,320,232 of record NC_081190.1, on the reverse strand, counting down.
TAATTATCAGCATTAGAATCGGAGCAACTGTGTGTTTCAGATAGTCACGCTCAATGATGGTACCCCCTAATGAAAGTGAAGTTTAGCAAGACAAGCCTTCATGTATTGATGACAGATGTTTCCCATATAGATGTTGTACAGTACAGTATAATAGTCTATTTAAACATTTGACTTATTTTATATCCAACTGCCTATTTGCACAACCTGTCTGGAAAGGTGCGGACTATCAATGTCAGCTACTGCTGGTTGAACTACAGTACTACATAAGCGTAAGCTAGCTTTTTTTCCCATACAAGGCCTGACCACTTTTTTCGTGGGAAGAAAGACTACATTTTGCTTCCAAAGCTTTAAAAGAGCCTGCCTATCCAATTTTCTATTGTAAGGAATACCATATTTTGCTCATAGCAACCACACGTTCCCCTACAGTTACAACTATTAGGGATTGTAAACAAACTGAATTGTCAGCAACTGTTTGTATAGTGCAGGATACACTATGGCAGAATGTAGCAAACATACACGAAGATATTTTATTTTAGTAAAAAAATGAACAGGGCTGTGTGAGCCATCTGCAGCTTTTAACTGTAACCTACTTTCCATCAGAAATCTGTCTAGACACAAACCAAGATCAAAGAGAAGGGAGAAAACTCCAAGGACGAGGCTATCTGCTGGGTGTTTCTTAGTAACAAGTCTGCCTCTCTACAGCACTTCAAAGGTTAATTTTGTGATGACTAGCATCTACGCAGGGGGATTGAGATTATAACCTTAAAACCCCTCTGATTCAGCCCTGTTGTAGAATTACCAGTGTTTTCTGAACATTCTGCCATGCTGTTCACTCCCATGGATTCAAGGTACTTGCCAGACATGTCTAAAAACTGTAAGAAACGTTTGTGTGGGTGAATGGAAAGTTTGCCTGGAGAATTTATTTTCCCTCACGTCCCAAACCACTAGAGTTACTAGATTAGGAAATGATTACCTAAAGCCAATGGCTCATAAAAAGACAGGTCAGTAGAACTGACAGGAAATGCCCCCATTAACAACCCTAAGGTGACTTATTTGGTGAAGGATGACACATAAAATGAGAAAACCGTGTCCACAGCTGTTATTACTACCAGAGAGAGCACTCATACTGTCCCGCTTCTGCAATTCAACTGACTCTGGCACTGCCCAACATATAATTCACTTTACTAAATAATGTTTTTCGAGTTACCTTGTTCACAGACGGTCCCGGCGTAGCTTGGTAGACACATGCAAGTGAAGGAGTTGATGCCATCAATGCAAGTGCCTCCATTTTGGCAAGGGTTCGACTGGCATTCATCAATATCTGAGTATGACAACAAATTATTTTTTTTTGTGAGCTGTGCTGCAATTACAGTATAATGTAGATGTTATCCATGTCATAAATACAAATGATGTACAATAATAATAATAATAATAATAATAATAATAATAATAATAATAATAATAATAATAATAATAATAATAATACATCTATTGTAGGCAGTATATGTTAAAACGAGACACTGAAAACTTTTCAGTAATCATATTCCAATACTCTGAATCGGCAGCCAGGTTTCCTCAATCAGTTTGAGTTATGCTAGCCTGGCCAAGTCTCACAGACCACACCTTTGCACTCCACATATGTTAAATGCATTAATAATTACTTTAGCAGAGAGATAAAGAGGAGAGAGAGAGAGAGAGAGAGAGAGAGAGAGAGAGAGAGAGAGAGAGAGAGAGAGAGAGAGAGAGAGAGAGAGAGAGAAATCTAAAGAAATAAACTTTTTGTCTAAGATACCACCAGACCAACTGTGAAGAAAAGATCTGTAGTCTGGGTGACTGTTTATGTTCTGTGTGAACTTGAGTCCTTTGCTTATAAATCCTCACCTATTTCACAGTGCTCCCCGCTGTATCCTGGTGTGCATGTGCAGATGTAGGAATTGCTCCTTGGGTAACATGAACCTCCATTAAGGCACAACTTTTTGTTACAAAGATCCTGTCCTGTAATTAAGTCAAATGACACAAATATATTTTAGCCATGTTTTTGATTCAATACAGCCCACTAAGGTATACATTTGTTTCACTGACAATGTATAGAATGGTATCATTTATTGTTATAAATGTCATAGGCAATCGTTTTTCTGTACCAAAGTATAAAAAGCCCAAATTGCTGGTGAGCAATGTCATCATACAACACCACTAAAAAATGAATTAAGCATGCCGAGATGAAATGAAAGTTGCAGAGGAAGCAATAGAATCTTCCCTGTTTTAAAAATGTTCTTATCATAATAAGGAAAACAATTACTTAATCCTGTTATGCATTAGATCAGACTTAAAATGACATGCAATGTTTTAAAAGCAATAATGAAATAATATAAATGCAAAGGAAAGAATCCTGCAACTAAATTGTTTCTTGTGACCTTTACACTGGTGCAATTGCTTTATTTCTCTATTTCCCTTTGCATTTGCTTAAAAAAGGGCCAATAATGTTTGTTTTCTTTCTTTTCTCATAACATATACCTGGAATCTGGACCATATGACCTTCAACTTGCTCTCCAGGGGATTCAGTGCCAAATAAAATGTGATCAATCTCTCTGTCCTCAATCTTCTCACTTGATGCTGTTGGTTCATCAGTTACTTCAAAGTGTGGTATGCTTTCAACCCATTGTAACACTGGGGTAGTCTCTTCTTCTGGTGTTGGAGAAGATTCAGTCTCCTCTAGAAGAGGTTCTTGAGTTTCCACAGCAGGTGGAGTTGAAGTCTCTGCTTCTTCAGCTTTACTCTCATGCTGCACAACAGCACCGATGGATGGTGTAGGGGAATAAATACCATCTACAGTAGCAGATGGCATAACACTGTCAGTTACTAGAGTTTCACCTCTAGTGATATCATCATCAATGGCAGATGGGGAAGAACCTTCAGCATCTATTTGCTCTGATGTTTTCACAGGTGAAGAGGATACATCCTCTTTTTTCTCTTCACCATCAGTTTCCTTCAGAGTGCTTTCATATACTGCGGATGTTGATGTTGTTAATGCTATACTAATAGTTTCAGATGAGGGGGGAGGTTTCCCATCACCCACTGGATAAGGTTGTGGTTGCGAGACGGTTGACTGTGCTGAAGGTTGTGTTGTGGTAACTACAACTACTCCAGCAGTGGATTCTTCTTGAACAGCCTCATGAGTAATTCCCTCCCCGGAGCTCTCCTTATCTTGAACTTCAGCGGTCGATGTGGAGGAATGTTCAGTAGCTGATGAGGGTGGTCCTGCCTCAACAAGTTCAGGAACATCAGGTGTTTGGCTGGGTTCTGCACTAAAATCCAGGGGTTGTGGAGTGGCAGATTGTTCAAGTAACTGATCAGAAGATGATATGTGAGTTGAGGCATCCTCTGATATTACTTCCTTATATGCATCTTCAGATGGACTTACTTGGGTCCTTGGCAAGTTTGTTGTGCTTAATTGAACAATTATTTCATGTTGTTGAAGTTGAGTAGTTAGATGAAGTTCTGTATCAGGTCCTGGGGTTGGGTATTCAGTTGCATCTGCTGATGCAGAAGGCAGTGATGTAGAGATCTCTGTTTCTTCTAATTTGCTCTCTGGTGCAGCAGAGTGATCTTGACTAGGAAGGTAACTTGTTTGAACTGGTGAAAGAGTTGTGACTTTAAAAGGTTCTGCTGCAACCGTAGTTTCCACTGATTCTGGGACTTCATCCTGCTCAGTAATTTCATCTCCTGATGATTCACTTAAAGGTGCAGTTTGCGTGTATTCCTCCTTTTCACTTGTTAATGTTTCTTCTGTGCTTACACTGGGTTCTCTATCATTCTCAACTGTATCCATTCCTTTAGCTATGTGTGTAGGAATAACCCCAAACTCAGAAGTCACAGCTTTAACATTGAAGTCTGTTGTTTCAAACTCAGAAGTAAGAGCCAAAGTAGGTTCACCAGATCCTTCACTCTCACCATGTATCCCAGAGGACCTTGGCGTGAAGGTCACAGCTGCTATACCCCCTGCTTCTTCTGTAATAACTGTAGGTGGAAAAGGTGGGGATGACTCTTTGTAAGGTGTTTCTATTTTAACTGCATCCGCATCAATAATAGTCTCTTCCGTTGCTTTTACCCCAATGCTTTGCTGGTCTTCAGTAACATTATCCGTTGGACTTGAGAACAACTCCTCTTCATCCAGACTTTCTTCAGTAAAAATAATTACTGATGGAGTCTTTTCATAAGGCTTTGTGGTGGCTGAGATTTCTTCAATGCCGCTTTCAGCTCGACTGCTTGTTGGACTTGGAAATACAACTTGTTGCTCGTCAAACGTTTCGTACACCACGGAAGATACCATTGGAGTAGATGTAACAGCCATCTCAACATCATCACCTGCAATAGTAACAATGCGAACAGCTCCAGGCACCAGATCAGAAGTAACCGATGTTTTGTCATCAGTGCTGCTTATTTCTGTAACCATGGGTGACCCTTTATCTGTGTGTGCCTTGGCTGTGGCAACTTCTGTTGGGATGACAGTATTAAACAGTACATGAGGTTCTGTTTGCGATGGGTCTTCACCAGAGCTAATGCCTTCTACAAATGATGAATCTGTCTGGGTCTCATCAGTTTTCTTTGCTTCTGTTGTTGTCTTTGGTTTCTCTGTTGAACTGGGTATAGGTGTTGTAATTATCTCAGTATGTGTATCACCAGAGCTTTCTTCTTGTTCTGTGAATGAAGTGACTGCACTTGCAATTTTGTTATCTGTAGTGGTAACTGTGAACTCCTCTTGAGTACTGCTGGAAGCTGCAGAAGCCTTCTCTGTGGGTGATGCTGTAATTGTGGTTTCACCATCCTTTTCGGGCATTGATGTCTTTTCAGCCTCCCCAGGACTAACAGTACTAATGGTAACAAAAGAAGGGAACATGGAATCTGCCTTGACAGCACCTTCTCCCGAACTCTCTCTATCTGTTAAAAGGGTGTCTACACTTGTTACTCTTTCAACATATTTAGTTGCTTCTGTTGCAGATTCTTCACCACTAGTTACCTCTGCGGTTGGTGTACTTTCCCCTTCAGCTCTGATATCAGGAACTAGAGATTCTGTAGTGACTTCATCATCTGCAGCAATGGCAGACTTGCTCGTAGGTTCTTCCTCTCCAGAGCTCTCCTCTTCTGGTAATGTGATGGTTGCTCCTGAAGGGGTACTTTCTGTCCTTGCAGATGTAGCAGCAGATGCCTCAGCACCAGTGACGTAAGCAGGAGATACAGTGGTGCTCATAAGTGGCTCAGCAGCAGACGCTTCCTCTCCAGAACTTTCTTCATCTACTTCGACAGGAGGTAAGCTTTCAACACCCACTACGTCTCCATCACCAGATTTCGTGTCATAGTCATGTGTAGATGTAGCTGCTGTGCTCATAAACTCATCAGCAGCAACTGAAGCTGGAGAATATGTTTTTTGAGTGTCATCTTCTTTTTGTTCATCTGTAAGTGTAGCAATAGTGCTTTTGGATGTTAAATCCACAGTGCTGGGAGATATAGGGGGTTGGAAAATTGAAACATCAATCTCCATTCCTGAAGCATCCTCCTCAGTGATACGATCAACTGGTACAGAAGAGCTCACAATATACTTTTCAGAGATTGTAGTATAGGAAACTGTGGTCTTGACAGAAGCTTCGGTGACCGGAGCATCTCCAGAGCTCTCTTCCTCCTGATTGGAAATGACACCAGTCTCCTTTATGCTGCTGGTGGGCAGTTCTGTAATTTTCTCTGAAGGAGAATCAGGTTCTGCTTTATCTGCTGATGTCTGAGTAGTGTCTGACAAACCTGGAGCGGATGTGACAACAGAACTTTCCTCTTTTTCTGTGACTGAAACTACTGCATCTTTGTCTGTGACAACTGATGATGACACAGTGGATGTCAAAGTTACTTCCATTCTGGAAGATTCTTCTCCAGAGCCTTCCTCTTCCCCAAAAGAAAAAATATGCTTTGGACTGTCGCTTTCCACAGTTTCAATGTTAACTGGAGCTGTTGCCGTGGGCTGGGAAGTTGTAAGGGGAGTGACAGAAGCAGGTTTCTCGGTTGCATTACCACTTTCTGGTTCCAGTTTTTTGTCACCTTGCACTTTAGCATCCTCCTCAGGTTGCTTTGTCGCTGTCATATATGTATCTTCTAATACCTGTGCAGAAAGGATATCAGGCTGGCCAGTGGAAGTGTGCACTGTTGCTGCTTCTGCTGGAGCAATGTCTTCAGTGGCTGTTTCTTGGACTAGTAGCACACACTCTGTGGGGGACACAGCCTCAAATTGATCTCCTCTTGCTTCCTGTGTATCACGATGCTCAGTTACAAGTGTCACCTGATGCTTCCCATTTATGAAGCTCAAAGCTGGGGTGTGGGTCACAGAAGTAGAGGCAAAGAAATCGTGTTCCCCGCTTCCTTCAGAAATGGGTTCCCCTTCTACATCTGTGGGAATGGGAACATCAGCCACAGAAGGCACTAGGTGGTCAAAAGGGTAAGGTAGAAAAACACTGCCTGAGGGTCTTGAAGAGTCAACATCAAGTGGTTGACCCAATATATCCAAAACAGAGCCGACTGCATCTGAAAAAAAAAATATATATATATATATAAAATGAACATTTCAACACCCGCAGCTCACCGTGACACACAACAAACAAACAAAAAAATCATATGGTTAATCTTTATTTGTACTGTTTGCTCATGCAAGGGTCCTCCCTAAACCTAATACCAAAAATGTAATTTGTGAGTATAGATATTAACCCAACTATTTAGCTTACTTAAAAGTTTGTTTGCCAAAGGGTTCCTCAGCTTGAACCAAAAGGCACTGAACTACATTGTTTCCACATTCCCCTATCGATGCATTTCTAGGCATTTGTTTAGAAGGGTAGGAAACCTTTACTAATGTACTCAAAATACTGTTACCAGTCCTACATATACATTAAACAGATTACAATGTGTTGTCACATAAAGACAAAGCAAGCTCCTCTTTTTAAAAAAGTCAGTGGCACTCACAAAAGATTATGCTTCAAGCTAAAAACTTTTAGTAATCTTTCAAGAGACTGTCTGACAGAAAATAACAAATAAAAAGATGAACAAGGCAAAACATTTTGAATGGCACAAAAAATTGGGAAATGTTAGGCTCTAATTCCTGTCAGAACTGACAGTCTGATGTTTGAATAGTCTGCCTCCATAGTATAGATTCAAGGAGGAGAGCCACATATGTCTTGGTCAGTGGTCTGTCAGTGGTCCAGTAAATACGGGTGGAATATTAAACAGAAAACCATTCTAATAGCCCACACCTGGTAATAAAGTCAGACAAAATAATGATACTTTACGAAGCCTGATTACAATGAAAGAATTAAATTATACAGGTCTCCTTTACAACATACAAAATGAAAACCAGTGGTTTAAAGATGATACTTAATATGTGGTTAAGGTATCTGTATATTTTATCAGCAATTAGAAAAAAAACAGGTGTCAAAATAAGTATTTTACTCTGTAATCTACCTTTTCTCTAACCTGTTATTTGTCCTTTCATTTAACTGTGACTCCGAACATGGGAATTTGAAGACATATGTACTTCAGGTACACAAAACTTGAAAGAAAAAAAAAGTTCTGTGGTACTTCATACATAATATGAGGTAACAAAATAATTTATAATAAGCTATTTCATAAAACCAGTTGAATTTGTCTAACTAAAATAAGCTTGAAATGGCAAATGTGCAATTTAGAAATATATATATTGTGTTCAATATACATTACAGTAGACTACAAAAGTCTTTATAAAAGTCCCAAATTATTCATTCAAAATGCTACTTATTCCACTAGAACAGAAACCTGATCAAGCACACGAATGTGGAGAGTACGAGTAAATGAAATATATGTGATGGGAAAAAATACTAGAATTAGAGACCAACAATTCATGTTTTTGAATAGGAGGATTAGAGGGATGCTGTTTGTAATTGCACAATCTTGAGTTTGCGCCTTATATGAAAACCTGTTTGCAGGATGCTACAGGCAGAAGAAGTATAATAATCCTGTACATTAAATATACAGTATGTGAGCAAATTATACATTATATATAGCATTATATGGAATGAAAGCACTGGTAACTACTAAACTTCCTGCATTTCAAAACTGATTATCAACCTGGATATTGTGTCCTCATTCCCAAAGATCTAACCATCTGCAAGAGTTTAGCAGAAAATGGCTACCTCAACCATATGCTACTAATTTCTCAATTTGCATCCTGTTAGCTGACGTCGCCTGTCGTAACCATGGAAACACAAAGCAGCAATTGTTAACTTAATGTTAAATAAATATGGAATCGTATTAGGATAAATAACATTCCTGCGAAGGAACAGGCAAACCCAAGGAGGCATACATTGATGACAGCACCCTGGTAACTCAATCCTCAGAAGGTAAAAGTAAAGCAGAAGTAATTAGGTGGGGTGATTAGACTGGTGATTGATGTTGGAAGGGCCATGCCATTTGCCCTGGGGTTATTTCTTCCTGATAGTTCCTAAGCCCTTAGACACAAAAAGGCTTTTGTTTCCCTAGCTGTCCAGGACAGTCTAATAATGACCACAAACTAACCCTGAAAGCAACAAATCCTTCTTAATATGATTTTCTTCTACAAATACTGGGTGTTTGGACAACAAGCCACTGTTATTGAAAGCACATGGTTATATCACATAATGTTATGTTATTAAACCACACAAGAAGCAGTATAACATGACATTTCCATGTATAGAACAGTGCCTAAAACAAAGGTGACTAAAATGACTAAAATGTTGTTTAAGCGTTAACTAAAAGCTATGTCTAGATCTATAAATACATTTTATTAAAAGTCAGTCATATAAAAATGGGTCACAGAAAGAAAAGCAGCTTGTTAGTGATGATACATTTATATATTATAATCCCATAACCCTGCCCTTCCACTGCATAGTTTTGCCGCAGACTCAAGCTAATACACTCATGCAAACAACGTTTTCCATTTCCTGACATTTCCATTTCAGTTAAGATGCATAAAGCCAAACGCTTCTGTTTCCCACATAATTTTTAAAATAAACCTTGCATCAAATTTACCAATTAATTAAACCCATATTATCCTTCCTTTCCAAATCCCACATTGGGACATAAGGAACTTAACAGGTGGATGGTAACAACCAAATGACTTTCAGAATGAAGCTGCAAACCACACTACCAAGCCAGGGCCTGTAATCTCAATTCAGTAATAAAGGATATGTTTCTTCCTCCACTAAACCTAAACTCAATTATAAAGTATAACAGTGTTCTCACAGGCAGCAGCCTGACTAGATTAGTGGCTCCAAACCAGAACACCTGCAACTGGGGATGTTACAGATGTGAACACCTGTTTTTTGGGGGGTTTTTTTGTTGCTGTGTTTGCCTGGGAACGGTTAGGAAGAACCTGAATGACCATTAACAGCCACTGCCAAAGCTCAAAGCCTCATAATAAGCATCTGTTAAATTAAAACATATAAACAAACATATAAACAACCAAGGGCACGGTTTTACAAGACACTTCAGTACAGTTTGTATTGTCACTCTTCTATGTGTATGGATGGGTTTGCAAGTAATTACCTTGTGTGTACTTTCTTCTCACATTGTCTACTGGACATTTTCTTCTGTTCAATAATGTTCTATTCCCTTCTGGTTTTAAAGGTAACCACAGTGCTTTTGTGTGCAAACTGAAAATGTACCCTACCAGTTTCTTCTTGTACTGTACATATTTACACATTTTAGCATTTCTCTAGAAGCAGAACATAATTCATGATTTGAAACGACAGATGTATTCCCCCTTTGCAGAGAAGCAAAGAAAATAAACCAAATCTTTAAGGTGGTTGAGAAACTGAATTTCAAATGGAAATGGGAAAATAACAGGGAAAGCTAAATTATTTAGCACTGTATTAACAAAGTTATAAAACTAGATTCATGGTAACATGTGTTTAACACATCCTTAGCACACATTCTTAGTATTTACCAGCTGAATAATTTTAATAATTGCTTAACATACCCTGTATATATAATACTCTAGTAATTATTTACCCTATAAACACAAATCTAACAGGCATGTTAAACTAATGTTTAAAACAAATGTTAGTGATGTGTTTTAAGTAGTTAAATAATACATTATATTAAACAAGCAAGCTTAGTAACATACTACAATTGGCAATTGTGACCATTGGAGACTTTTTTTTTTTTTATGCACCACTAAAAACGAATGGAATTATACTAAGAAAATCTTAACATTAATGGTAATGTCATTTTTTCCAATGTATTTCGTTTAGTAACCGGCTACAACAGCCAGTAGTAGCGCCTGGGAATTCATCAATAAACTCTCTACCACCGAAACGAATGTTAAAATGCCTATAAACACTCACTCTTGCTGGACTGCTTCCAGATGGTAAGCAGCAGTCTCTCGCCATACGGGCTGAGGCTCTGCATGACATCATTCCTGACGTGACATCCTGGTTACAGACCGCTATATGTATACAGGTAGTCAGCCAGCAAGAGGACTCTGAGCTGGGCTCTGTGCCCGAGCAAACAGAGCGCTAATGGGTCATTATCCCGCTGTAATAACACATTCATTTCACTAGACTCAACAGCAGTCTTGCTGTGGTCACCTGTCCAGTTTATAAACTGTCCCTAAGCAATGACAGTGGCGTGGCAATTAATGCAGATCAACAAGTCAACTATAAACCAGACATTTCAGTATGGTTCCTTTAACTGTTTAACATGTAGGAATCGGTGACTTCATGCTTTAGACATGATTCAGCCATTACACATTGAACTGAATTCCCACTTCTTTGAACTGAACACCCCTTGCTGGACAGTACCTGTATTGTATGTCTGAAACTCCTGCAATAGCTGAACAAACACCAGTTAACAGCCCTCTAAAGCTAATTGACAGTCTTCTCATTTTTTTTTTCTTTTGGTTACTCAACTTCAAAGCTAGACCACCTTACATAAATACTGCCTTTCCTGAAGCTTCAATCCATGAGAAGAGCCTTATGTCCAGATCTCTTAAGTGATTAACCCAAGGAGTCATGTGGAAACCTACTCTAATTCCAATCACCTGAAACATGAAGCAGTTTCTGAACCCTGATGCAAAAAGAAAATAACACAGGCCTAAAAGCCATGCCCAGTTGCAGTGACCTACACACCCCTTAATGCAATCTCCAGCTGTAAGCTGTTGGCTGATTTTTTTAGATTTTCTTTTTAAACAATGTAAACCTCATGAGTCTGCATCTGTATAAACTAAGGTGGTCCTGGCAATTACTGTGGAGCAAACTGTTCCCCTGACTGCAGACTGCACATGTTCTGTGAATAAGTATTGTCTGAAATTCCAAACCTGTACACTCTGTTTTCTTGTAACAAAGATCAGCATCACTAAAGACACATCATTGTACATTTGTCAAAATGAGCAATCACAGTATGCAAAGAAAAAGGTTAAATGAGTTAACTTTTACAACACTAAGAAACTTTGCAGAAAAGACAACCCCACTATAACTAGTTTCAGTGGCTCATGGAAATAAGTCATATAAAAATTATAGTGGGCAATACCAAAGACCAGGACCAGTTAACTAGTCTGCGGTGTTACTTTTCCTACCGTATCACTCTTTCGTTTTGTGTGGAGCTATTTTTCATTGACTTCTTCCAGGTCTGCAGCGTTTAAAGAGTTAGTAGTTATCACTGCACTCCAGTGCATACCCAACACTATAATAACTACACCTCTGACAGGCTGACTTTGTAGACAACATACAGAAGACAAAGGTACTAGTAACATGCAATTCATATGAAGATACAGTCTAGTTTGTGAATGAAGACATTTATATATTTCCATTTCTGTATGTTGCTATGGAAATGTATGATCGCTACAGTTTTCTGTAGCTATCATACATTCTTGAGCCTCTTTTGTAATTAACTGGTTTCCAATATGGTTTTGACCATTTTTCACATGGTCCTGCTCACTGGAATCACAAGGCACAGATGTGGAATTGTAAAGTGCGTTCATTTTTGGTAACTAGTTCAAAATGTTGAATAGTTTTCAAAGTTTTATTTACAGAATAAAAGAGAGGTGCTGACATGAGGGATCAACCACCACCACATTTGAATAACTAAACACTTTATCTAGCACCATGAATAAGGTTGTATCATGCCATGGATTTGCACAGGTATGGCATCACAGGAACAGTGTTTTATACAGACTTATAGCAGTATCCCAGACACTGGAGTCAAGGATGCTGTTCCCTTCCTAAATCCTAAGAGGGCTCGGGAAATAGCACATGCATTTAATTATCGCACGGCAGGGAGATTTATGACCTAAAACAGAATTAGGTCATTCTAAAACCAGACTGTTTCCATTGTTACTCTATTTATATTCTAGAAATTCAACAGCACCTAAAGCATTATAAATAAGAACTTGTTTTCAACTGCCTTATTTATGAGTAATTTTTGTATGAACTTTCCATACTAGTGTAGAATCTCATAATAACAATATTGTACCAAATAAAGTATTTTCTTTTATTGTCTTTTCATGAATAAAAGCTCAGTCAAAGAAATTCAGTTACAGTTTGTCATCTAACAATGCTCATTTCATTTTCATTTCCATGGCAACAGGTTTACAGATACATTTCTTCCCTACATACAGTAGCTGACTCATAGTTTGTAACTCATGTTTCCATGGTAACGTCAAATGAGGTCAAAAGGGGGCCTAGCTAGAGGGGTGAAGAGCAGTCGTCATACATACCAATTGCATATGACAAGATGTCAAAATCCTCTCATGGTTAGAAAATCAGGAAGTGTTCCTTTGGCTGCCACTCACTTGACAAACTCTTATATTTGATGGAGATGGATTGCTCCCAAGGGAACTTAGGCTAAGCACTGCCAGGGGGGCCACCATATAAGCAGCAGAGTGAAACAGTCCCCGCAATACGCTTTTACTTAACTAGAGAATTGATTATATATGTGTTACCTTTTAAAAGCACTCCTGTGTCAAATCTAAATCCATGCAACAAAAACAAATGGCTTGCCATGCAGTAAGTTTAACATGAACCTTGGAAAAAGCTGATCATTGCCAAGATCTATAGCCAGAGTGGGGGCCAAAGAACACAACCTGGTGGAATGAAGCTCCTGCTTAACATAGAGCCAGTCTGCATAGTCAGACCCCTATTCACCATACCAGCAAGTCTCTTTAAAACATTGTATTAAAAACATATATAAACTTCAAAATTTAGCTTAGAGGTCTGCAGGCTAAGTTATCATTGGCAAAAAAAGCTGAAACTGTTTTAATACTTTATTCTCCCTAGCTCTGGTAACATGCATCACAAAAAAAGAATGAATATCTCATTAAATCAGCTCAGCAAGGTCTTACCCCATTTTGCAGTTGTAATGTGGCACCTGGACCTGGGTAGCATTACGATTTGAAACAAGGGTGCCCTGGTGCGAGGTCCTACTTTTCTAACTATCACATTGCTTATGAAAAGCAGAAATTGAAACCGGTTTAAAAATAATGAAGATAACCAAAAACATCTGTAGACTGCTCCATAATCATTTTTCACTATACTGACAAGGTTCACTAATAGACCTTGATGGTGCAAGCATTTCATCATTTCACCATTCACATCACCTCATCTGACAGGCCCAGCTAATCATAAAGACCTCAATTACAGACCTCATGCTGCGCAACAGCTAATGATGGCATGACAGCAGCCTGGTACTGAACCACACAGCTGTGTACCTGACCACGTACAGTAATCTTATTTAGCACAGGTCTTCATCACTGTATGTGAAGCCTAGTACTGTTCAAGGCAGAGAATCAAAAGGTAGAGACCCCACGTTTTGTAAGACACAACACAAAAGGCGTATGTAGGGCCCATATTAAGGAACAAGTGCAAAGGCAAAAAGCACATTTAAATATTTTAAAGGTATAAAACTAGCAAGGAACTGCTCAGAACCATAATTTAACTGACCCTTCAGTTAAATGAGATATTTCTATGTATATACTTTTACAATTGTTGTATTACTCGTATAAACTGTAGCTTAAGGGGCCCATACAGTACATTATATTAAATAAAAACCCAAGGTTTACCAAATACAGCAAAAAGACCCCTCAATGGTGTTAATAAGCACATAACAGAAATCAATTGTCTCTTTAAAAGTCATCATTACAGACATTAACACTTTAGGTTTGTAAAATTGCAAAGTGAGGTTTTAAAAAATGTTAATAATGAAAAGGCTGTAATATTTGTGCACTATAGAAAATCCAAGATATTTCAACCTCAAAGGAAAATCAATTAGAGCTAAACAAGAAGAAATACTAAGTTGTCCAACTCTAAATATAAAGTATTTACTTTACAAAGAGCCCTCATTATAAAGCAAGTGATTTCATCTTGTCTGGAACTGGTAACTACTAGTTACAGCACTTGAGGTGTACACTGGAAAATAAGCATCAATATCTAATAAAATAAATATGAGCCAAAAACAATACTATGACAGTAGTCTAGAGGTTACATACAACTAAACTGTGTCAACTACTAACTGACAGAACTCTAGAACAGAAATTTCACTAAACTTCAATAAATCTCAACAAAATAAGATAAACAAAAATAAGGCCCACATGATGTTGTTATAAAGCCAGTTCTAGTGAAGAAATCAAGGGATTGATCCTACCTGATCCATTCCCTTTGATGTTGATGACAATGACATTCACCTTCCCAAACGGTATAGGCTTTTCTGTGGCAGTTTTCCTTGTACAGGGAACAGTAAGGATTTCTGGGGTGGCTGTAGTTTTCATGTCATAGGGCGGCAGAGTTGGCTTGGCAACAGAATAAGGTCTGGTGGCCACAGTAGTGAAGTATTCAGTATCAATTTCTGACACGGCATCCTTGCCCATGATTTCTTTGCCAGAAGATTCGGGCATTCCAATTGGAGACTCATCAATAATGACCATGTCTCTGGTTGTGTCTTCACCTGGTTCGCTTTCCAGGAGGACAGGTGCTCTCCCAGTTACTGCAGTTATTTTGGGCAATACTGTTTGAACTGGAGTTTCTAAATCAGGTGAGCCAATTGTGTAGGCCATGCTCATAGCCTCAGTTGGTTTAACTGTTGATGGTTCTTCAGTTTCCTCTTTGTAAACAATTACTGGCTGTCCTGCATTCCTGTCTGGAGAGGTAAGAATCTCTGCAGGTTCAGTAACACCTTCATGTAATTTAACAGTGCTTAATGCTGGTGGGGAGCTTGATTCAGGTGCAGAGGTAACTTTGGCTGTTTTTTCTGTTGACTTTGGCTCCTCAAACATGGCAGACCCTTCAGTTTCCTCTGTGGTCACACTAGGTGTCTTTTCCTCGCCCTTTTTAATTTCTGAGCTTGATGTGACTGATGGTGACACAGTGACATCACTAGCTGGTGTAGCCTGTGTTCTAGTAGCATATGTGCTAGGTTCAGCAGCCTCTGATATAACCTCTGGCTTGGAAACAGTGACCGCTTCATATGGAGTACCTTGGAAATGTTCCTCAAGCATTGCAGACCCTTCTGTGTCTTCTGGTATATCAGACACTGTCTCTTTCTTTTCTAGTAAACCAGTGGTTGCAACCACTGTTGCTTCAGTTGTGATTACTTCAACTTCAGGTAGTGCAGATTCAAATTTGGACGTCGTACTGGGAGTACTGGCTTCTATTTCTGTAGTCTCCTCGCCCACAGCAGATCCTTCCTCACTGGGGGGTTCAGCTTCAACTAACTGCCCAGAAGAAGTGGTGTCTTCATCTTTTTGAGGACTAGTTGTAGATTGAGCATCAACTGTCGGTTTAACTGCAGCTTCACTTGGTTGTACTTTTGAAGGTTCTGCTCTACTGGTTTCATTAGGCTCCTCATACATAGCAGATCCTCCTTCTACTGTAGGTTCAGCAGAGGTTGCTAATTGTTCGGTAGCCACAGGCTTGCTCACAGGAGAGGTGCTAGGTTCAGCATCTTCTCTGGATGAAAGAGTCTCTGAAACAACTGTTGACTCAGTTGGTATTACTCTGACATGCTCCAGTGTGCTTGCTTCTGGTTGTGCAGATTTGGGTTCAGTTGTAGAAAGATCAGGAGAGCTGGCTTCTGTTTCATTAGGTTCTTCATAGATAGCAGAACCTTCTTCTTGGGGTCCAGCTTCTATTAACAGTTCCTTTTTGTGAGGAACACTTGTAGGCTCAGAACCTACTGTTAGGTGAACGGAGGCTTCACTTGGTTGTACTTTAGAAGGCTCTGGTGTACTGGCCTTTGTTTCTTCAGGCTCCTCAATCATAGCAGATCCCTCAGCTGCATCTGGAATTGCACTGGCTGAACTTCCTTCCAGCAGGTCTTTGGATGAGGTGACAACCTGTCGTACCATACCAGACTCAGTTGTGTGAGGAGGAGTATGTGAAATCAATGCTGCATCAGTCGTGATTACTTCAAACTTGTCTAGAGTTCTTGTTTCTGGCTGTGCATCTACTCTGGATGAAAGAGTCTCAGAAACAACTCTTGACTCAGTTGGTATTACTCTGACATGCTCCTGTGTGCTTGATTCTGGTTGTGCAGATTTGGGTTCAGCTGTAGAAAGATCAGTGGAGCTGGCTTCTGTTTCCTCCATCTCCTCAAACATAGCAGATCCTTCCAGCAGGTCTTTAGATGAGGTCGCAACCTGCTCCTTTGTGGGAGTCACTGAAGGCTCAGGTGTGTGAGGAGTCTTTGAAACCACTGCTGCTTCAGTTGCAGTCACTTCAACTTTGTCTTCTGGTTGTGCAGATTCAGGTATGGATGTTGTACGAGGAGTAATGTCTTCTGTTTCTTTAGTATCCTCATACATGGCAGATCCTTCCACACTGGTGGGTATAGCTTTGACTAACAGCTCAGAAGAAGTGGGGTCTTCATCTTTGTGAGGACTAGATGTAGCCTCAGAGCCTACTGTTAGGTGAACTGAGGCTTCACTTGGTTGAACTTTAGAAGGCTCAAGTGTACTGGCATTTGTTTCTTCAGGCTCCTCAAACATAGCAGATCCCTCAGCTGCATCTGGAATTGCACCGGCTGAACTTCCTTCCAGCAGGTCTTTGGATGAGGTGACAACCCGCTCCGTTGTGAGAGTAGTTGGAGGCACAGTTGAGTGAAGAGTCTGTAAAATCACTGCTGCTTCAGCTGTGATTACTTCAACTTTGTCTGCTGTTCCTGTTTCTGGTTGTGCAGATTCAGGTTCGTCTATAGAAAAATCAGCACTGACTGTTGCAGGAATGATATTATCCTCTGATTCTTTAGTCTCTTCATACATAGCAGATCCTTCAGCTTCATCTGGAATTGCACTGGCTGGACTTCCTTCCACTAGGACCTTGGAGGAGGTGACAACCTGCCATACCACAGCAGACTCAGTTGTGCGAGGAGTCTGTGAAATCAATGCTGCATCAGTTGTGATTATTTCAACCTTGTCTAGCGGGCTTGTTGCGGGCTGCGCAGATTTTGGTTCAGATGTTGCTTGAGGAGTACTGTCTTCCATTTTTGTAGTCTCCTCATACATGGCAGATCCTTCCTTAACCTGGGGTGTAGCTTCTACTACCATCTCAGAAGAAATGGTGCCTTCATCTTTGTAAAGACTGGTTGCACTTACTTTGAGAGTTTCAGAAAGGACTGTGGCTTCACTTTGTTGTGCTTTAGAAGGTTCTGTTGTGCTGGCTTTTGTTTTGTCAAGCTCCTCATACACAGCAGATCCTTCAAATACCTCTGGAAGTGCACTGGTTGGTCTTTCTCCTAATAGGTCTTTGGATGACGTGTCAACCTGCTCAGTTTTGGGACTAGCTGCAGGCTCAGTTGTGTGAGAAGTCTTTGAAACCACTGCTGCTTCAGTTGCAGTCACTTCACCTTTGTCTTCTGGTTGTGCAGATTCAGGTATGAATGTTGTACGAGGAGTAATGTCTTCTGTTTCTTTAGTATCCTCATACATGGCAGATCCTTCCACACTGGTGGGTATGGCTTTGACTAACAGCTCAGAAGAAGTGGGATCTTCATCTTTGTGAGGACTAGATGTAGCCTCAGAACCTACTGTTAGGTGAACTGAGGCTTCACTTGGTTGAACTTTAGAAGGCTCAAGTGTACTGGCATTTGTTTCTTCAGGCTCCTCAAACATAGCAGATCCCTCAGCTGCATCTGGAATTGCACCGGCTGAACTTCCTTCCAGCAGGTCTTTGGATGAGGTGACAACCCACTCCGTTGTAAGAGTAGCTGGAGGCACAGTTGAGTGAAGAGTCTGTAAAATCACTGCTGCTTCAGCTGTGATTACTTCAACTTTGTCTGCTGTTCCTGTTTCTGGTTGTGCAGATTCAGGTTCGTCTATAGAAAAATCAGCACTGACTGTTGCAGGAATGATATTATCCTCTGATTCTTTAGTCCCTTCATACATAGCAGATCCTTCAGCTTCATCTGGAATTGCACTGGCTGGGCTTCCTTCCACTAGGATCTTGGAGGAGGTGACAACCTGCCATACCACAGCAGACTCAGTTGTGCGAGGAGTCTGTGAAATCAATGCTGCATCAGTTGTGATTATTTCAACCTTGTCTAGCGTACTTGTTGCGGGCTGCACAGATTTTGGTTCAGATGTTGCTTGAGGAGTACTGTCTTCTGTTTTTGTAGTCTCCTCATACATGGCAGATCCTTCTTCAACCTGGGGTGTAACTTCTACTACCATCTCAGAAGAAATGGTGCCTTCATCTTTGTAAAGACTGGTTGCACTTACTTTGAGAGTTTCAGAAAGGATTGTGGATTCACTTGGTTGTACTATAGAATGTTCTGTTGTACTGGCTTTTGTTTTGTCAAGCTCCTCATGCACAGCAGATCCTTCAGATACCTCTGGAAGTGCACTGGTTGGTCTTTCTCCTAATAGGTCTTTGGATGACGTGTCAACCTGCTCAGTTGTGGCAGTACCTGCAGGCTCAGTTGTGTGAGGAGTCTTTGAAACCACTGCTGCTTCAGTTGCAGTCACTTTGTCTTCCATTTGTTTGGATTCTAGCACAGGTGTTGCACGAGGACTGGTGGCTTCTGTTGTTGTGGTCTCCTCATACAGGGCAGATCCTTCATAAGAAGAGGTCTCTTCGTCTTTCTGTGGACTAGAAGAAGAGGCCTGTGTTGATCCACTGCTTGTGACAAATAAACCTGTTACCTGGTCCATGGCACTTCCTTCCTCAGAAGATTGGTCTGGCATCTTCTGTGTTACTATTTCTTCTGACCTGACAGCTGGAAAAGTAGATGAATCACCAATTGTGTACACAACAGTAGACTCAGAGCCATCTTCTTTATATAGAGCTGATCCTTCAACCGCTTCTGCTGGCTGAACAGATTCTTCTGTAGGCCCATCACTCGTGACACCATCCCTCATCAAAACCGTTGTCAAGGACACTGTGCTCTGAGTTGTTTCTGTCATAGGGCTAGGAGATGTAGTTATGGTTGTAGTGCTAGCTGCTGGTTTTCTATCACTATCCAAAACATAGAGTGTGGTTGTAGTTTCCATGTAGGGAACTGTGCTATGTTCATCCTGTGTGGTAACTTCAGTTTCAGATGTCGAAGGAGTTTCCTGGTCCTTGCCACTTCCTTCCTCATCAAAAAGGTCTTGCTGTGTAAGAGCACTTGCAGCAGGAACTTCTGTGTATGCAACAGTAGAGGCATCTTCTTTATATATAGTTGTCCTTTCTACTTCTTCTCCTGGTTGACTGCTAAGAAGACTAGTGGTTTCAGTAGGTACAGTAATGTCAGGTAGCACTTTGCTAGTAGGTTGTGAATGCACATATTCAGCTTCATGTGAACCTAGTACTGTTGTAACATGGTCATCACTTTTTGCTTCCATTGGTATGTAGGTGGCCTCAACCTGCATATGGATTTCTTCAGTCAGTGTTCTGGACAACAACACATCTGAAGAAACTGTTCTAGTTTGTGTTTGTACAGGTGTGTATGTTGTAAGCCCATGAGGTCTAGGTGTAGCTTCTGAGAGTTCTTCACCCAAAATTGTGCTTGTGCCTTCAGATACAATGGATTGTTCAAGACCACTGCTTTCCTCAGTAAGGTCTTCCTCTGTGCTTTTCTGTGTTGGAGGCATTGAAGCAGTTGAGACTACTTCAAAAACACTATTCGTTCCAGTTTCCTCCTCTGTAGAAAGCAAGAGCTGCTTTGTAGTAGACACATGAAGAACCTCTTCATATACCGTGAAAGGTTCTTCAGCATCGTCTTCAACATCAGATTTTGGAGGCAACATTTTAGCCGGTGTCACTGGGGTAGACTGTAGATCCACAGAACTAGAAACCATCGCTGTACTTGGTTTCACTGTCAGCTCCTCTGGAAAGGTGGTTTCTTCTGTAGTGGGATAAAACGTGTCACCTCTAGGCTTCACATCTGGCACACTCTCAAGTTGGATTTCTTCAGAAATGAAAATATAATTTTTCTCTTCTTCTGACAGGACATTAGACACAGGAGTTGGCACTGTAGCATCAGAGGTGCTAGACATCTCAACGGGAACTGATGCTTCACTGGAAACATAGACTCCTGCTGCTTTGGACCTGTCTGCAGTTAGGGATGTTGGTGGCACTCGTGTGGTCTCACTGTCCTGGTCCTGTTCGGGTTCAAATGTATCGTGCTCAACAGGACTAGCCATACTTGTTGAAAACATTGATGGAGACTCTGTAGCATCTTGTTCACTGATGTCTGGCTGTACAGTTTCAGTCTCTACACGGCCGACAGGAATGCTTTCTGCAACTGTCAAAGTAGTAGTGTCAGCCTCTGGGGCAACAGAACTTAGTAAGTCAATCACTGTAAAGACATCATTGGTGAGAAGGGGACCTTGCTCATGTGTGTTATCGTGGTGTGGAGATCTTGGTTGGAATACTCCAGAATGTAAATCAGCAACAGTCTGTGACTCTACTTCAGCTTCCACACTAATTTCATTCTCTGGGGTTGCAGGTTCCGAACTTGGATCCTTTGTTGAGCTATTACCCTTTTCTATCAATGAGATGGCCATGGTGGGCTTCACTGTTGCTTGTGATGTTTGAGATATGTTTTTACGTAGTGAATCCATGCCTTCCACTGATACGTCAACAGCAGTGAACGCCTTTGTAGGCTCTTTACCTGGAAAAACAAAATGTTATAGTGATTAGTCTCTGGATGAATGGGAGATTAATAGCCAGTATGGCGTACTGTTACACTGTATGGGGGTTGCAGGTGTTTCATATGCTGGGAAGGTTAGCCAAACCACCAAGGCAGATTTATTAAAGGCTCAGTTAGCAGATAAAAGTGTTTACCATTTAACACAACATAATATATACTGAAGGCCAAAATGTAATAATTTATTTTATTAATTATCAGCTTTGTCTGTTACTTAGTTCATATGTGACAATGCTATAACACAGTTCAACATATACAGCATACTACACATATTTACACCTGGCATACAGTATTACAGTACATGCATTTATAATAATATATGGCAAAGAATAGACATAAACATGCATTTAGCATATACTTAGTGTTCCGCATGTTTTTATATTTAAAAAAAAAAATGGAATTTTTCGGAGTTTATTTTACATATATTAAAATAGAGATAAAATCGATAATAAATAGTTTTTAATTGAAACATTGGTAAAAAAAAATGGGGGGGGGGGGGGGGGGATCTCAGTATACACACTTTACATGTGGAATATGATGCGTAGCAGTTCTGGTTTCTGATTAAGTTTAATGTCCCTGGCATGTATGATGAAACAGAATCTGTGCAAGTTGAGGCCACATTTTCCCATGTTGCGTTTGGGCAATCGCTGTGCTGACAGAAATAGTACCTACAGAAGGTATGAACATGACATCAGCACAAAACAAGCCAGGTTTATTCGTCTTGAAATCATAAAAATAAAAGAAAATTGACAGAACTGGGCAGTGCAAGCCATCAGGAGATGAAAATCACACTGGACATTTCCATCAATGTGTTCCATAAGTTTACCAAAGCATCACCATTTTCTGTCAAATATTTATGATTAAGATTGGCAGTGTTAGGCAGTGTTTTAGCTGATGGACAGTACAGTCGCACAACGTCACCAATACATACCTCTCTGCAATCTGCAATAAACAGTGGCTTTCCAGCAAATCACAGCACTCTGACAAACTCATTAACATAGTCATTTTGCGCTCTCTTTTTATTAAAGTGCATGTAAAAACTGATTGCATGTCTCTCAGTTCACTTTATTGTTTTAGTTTAATGTGTCGCTTATTTTTCTGTGTTCTTTTATTGTCAGCGTGAACATGTACCTCAATGCAGCAGTATTTGCAGCGCTATGCGTCTTCTGCCTCATCTGACCAACATCTGTTATTTTTGCTTTTTGTATACTTCGAAACATTTGTTTTCTTTTAAATATTCATAAACTGATTTATGTTTTCTTCCCATTCCTCATCCTCTAAAAATATTATATTTTTGTGCAAGTATTTCAATTTCGTTTTTGATCAAACTAGTAGTTACCATGCCGAACAATTGCCACAATAATCAGACTTTGATTGGCCAACATAATCAGGTGATAATGTGTTTGTGAAGTGACAGAGAACCACGTCTCAACGTTATTTGATCCTCTGATGTCTAAATGTTGGCTGTATCCCAGCCCTATACAGTGTAGGGCTGCTTATTACAATATAATGTTATAATGAGTCTAAATAAAACAGCATTTTAATCAAAATATTGTGTATTTCCTAGAAAACAGTTCTGGAAAAATTTTGAATAATATACAAAAATCGGGTTTAAATCAGTAAAAATTGACATCCTGTTAAAAAAAGGTAACACTTTATATTAAGGTGCTGCTTATTAATATTTTATAAATGTTTTATAGATGCTCAATAACTATGTTATAGAGTGTCAATAAAGCATTATACAGACGTGCTCAAATTTGTTGGTACCCTTACAGCTCATTGAAATAATGCTTCATTCCTCCTGAAAAGTGATGAAATTAAAAGCTATTTTATCATGTATACCTGCATGCCTTTGGTATGTCATAGAATAAAGCAAAGAAGCTGTGAAAAGAGATGAATTATTGCTTATTCTACAAAGATATTCTAAAATGGCCTGGACATATTTGTTGGTACCCCTTAGAAAAGATAATAAATAATTGGATTATAGTGATATTTCAAACTGATTAGTTTCTTTAATTAGTATCACACATGTCTCCAATCTTGTAATCAGTCATTCAGCCTATTTAAATGAAGAAAAGTAGTCACTGTGCTGTTTGGTATCATTGTGTGCACCACACTGAACATGGACCAGAGAAAGCAAAGGAGAGAGTTGTCTGAGGAGATCAGAAAGAAAATAATAGACAAGCATGGTAAAGGTAAAGGCTACAAGACCATCTCCAAGCAGCTTGATGTTCCTGTGACAACAGTTGCAAATATTATTAAGAAGTTTAAGGTCCATGGAACTGTAGCCAACCTCCCTGGGCTCGGCCGCAAGAGGAAAATCGACCCCAGATTGAACAGAAGGATAGTGCGAATGGTAGAAAAAGAACCAAGGATAACTGCCAAAGAGATACAAGCTGAACTCCAAGGTGAAGGTACGTCAGTTTCTGATCACACCATCCGTCGCTTTTTGAGCGAAAGTGGGCTCCATGGAAGAAGACCCAGGAGGACTCCACATTTGAAAGAAAAACATAAAAAAGCCAGACTGGAATTTGCTAAATTTCATATTGACAGGCGACAATCCTTCTGGGAGAATGTCCTTTGGACAGATGAGTCAAAACTGGAGCTTTTTGGCAAGTCACATCAGCTCTATGTTCACAGACGAAAAAATGAAGCTTTCAAAGAAAAGAACACCATACCTACAGTGAAACATGGAGGAGGCTCGGTTATGTTTTGGGGCTGCTTTGCTGCACCTGGCACAGGGTGCCTTGAATCTGTGCAGGGCACAATGAAATCTCAAGACTTTCAAGGCATTCTGGAGCGAAACGTACTGCCCAGTGTCAGAAAGCTCTGTCTCAGTCGCAGGTCATGGGTCCTCCAACAGGATAATGACCCAAAACACACAGCTAAAAGCACCCAAGAATGGAGAACAACAAAACATTGGACTATTCTGAAGTGGCCTTCTATGAGTCCTGATCTGAATCCTACCGAACATCTATGGAAAGAGCTGAAACTTGCAGTCTGGAGAAGGCACCCATCAAACCTGAGACAGCTGGAGCAGTTTGCTCAGGAAGAGTGGGCCAAATTACCTGTTAACAGGTGCAGAAGTCTCATTGAGAGCTACAGAAAACGTTTGATTGCAGTGATTGCCTCTAAAGGTTGTGCAACAGAATATTAGGTTAGGGGTCCCATCATTTTTGTCCATGCCATTTTCATTTGTTTTATTATTTACAATATTATGTTGAATAAAAAATCAAAAGCAAAGTCTGATTTCTATTAAATATGGAATAAACAATGGTGGATGCCAATTACTTTTGTCAGTTTCAAGTTATTTCAGAGAAAATTGTGCATTCTTCGTTTTTTGTGGAGGGGTACCAACAAATTTGAGCACGTCTGTAGATGGTCTATAACCATGCCATAGCCATATAGAGAGTTACAGTTGTATATAGGGGACAGTTTTAGCCACCTATTCTACTTTGGGATGTTTACATGTAATTATGTATATGGCTATTGCCTGGTTATAACCCATCTATAATGCTTTAGTAACACTCTATAACATAGTTATTATGCATATATTATACATTTATAAAACCTTTGTAAAACATTAATAAACTGCACCTTAATATAAAGTGTTACCAAAAAAAATCCTGTAATTTTCCTGTAAAATTCAGAATAAACTGGAAATGTGGAACACTACATATACTGTACAGATGGTAAGTGTGATGTAGAACTTTCCATAGATTGAATTTGGTGAAGGGTAACAATGAGCTTTTAAATTCAGTAATTATATGAAAGGGTGCTTTTCTGTTTTACTCAGTTCTTTTTTTATTTTATGAAAACTATGTTCTCCAGTCATGTCAAAGTGAGATAAATGATGTGCAAATTAGTCTTTTGTCTGTGGCTCTTTATTTTTAGACTATGCAGTGTTTTATCAAACTTCGATTTAGCTTTAGGTTTATAATCTCTTGGCTGTCTACAGTGGCTTAATCTTGCTTTTTTACATTTCAGGTATCATAACCCTTTCTAGCTACAGCATCATAAAAACATTTCCCTATTAAGACATTTTTGTAAATGCATTTGAATTTCTCAGTTTTTGCCAATAACATTTTGTGTATGTCTTCTGCCCTTAAGAACTAGATTGGATGAGTTACTTTAAACACAAGGTAATCCTGAATATATGCTCTATAAAAAAAGTGGGACACTGAAGCTTGTTTTGAGAAAAAATAGGCAGTATGGTTGATACAGCTGTTATTCTTTCACAAGTGGTAAGGGATCTTTAATGTCCATAAAGTACAGGGCATATTGGATTTACAGAAGGACATCTCATCACCAGCACACCACCCTTAGACATGCATCATGGTAGATGGACTTGGTCCAGGAGAGTGCTCTAATCAGAACTGACTCAATCACAGTTTGGCACATTAGTGGTATTGTAGTGGTCTTAATAAAAGGCTAGGAGAACTTGTGGTGTAATTTAAGTGATGATGTGGAGATAATAACCTAGTAATTATCTGAAATTAATCTGAGCTTTATTGCAAATTCTCTCCAGGGCTCTTTCTAATTATTTTTTGAAAATGTCAGCCAGCCTAGTGTACAATATGAAAAAAAGTTTGATCTTTTGCAGGCAAATTGGATATTCTGCTAATCTATTCCACTGCTCTTGGAAGGTCTTTAACATAGAAACTAATCTATCCTGAGATTGTCCAGTAACCCCTGATGTTAAATGAGTCATTAACATACCTTCTTGAGTTATACATTGTGAAAATGACTTAATATAGGTATTGCATACCCTTATGGGCATTGTTAGTACCGCAGACTCTGCCAAAGCAAGTGTTTCAGTGAATAAAATATACAAGAAAGAATGTATTAAGCAGTTAATTCGTTTTTCAGATTCTTATTATTACTACTAAATTTAGTCTTGAATAAATCAAATTATATGAAAATGTTTTCATACTTTTTTTTCCATTAACGGAAAGACACTATTTTTGGCCAACTAAATCTGGATGAGACTGCCAGAAAAAGCAACAAGATCAGACCACTGTTCTTTTTAAGTCACTACATTTGTTTCTACTCAGTTGTATAAAATGTGTCCACATCAGTGAGATTTGTATAAATGTCACTAGGGTTTTATTTTTTATTTTTATTATATAATTATAAGTTAACAATGCTGTTATTCTATCTACTGTCTGGCCTCCTAGAATGCAGTAGAGCATACTATTTCAAAGCAGCACAGTCTGACTATGCAAATGGAATTGGTGTTAACCTCTCAATCAAATTGAAGCCTCTTTCTTTTAGCACATGTTCTATCAAGACTGTCTATCCCCTGCTCTACACAATATATATGTTTACTAACACTCACTTTAATTTTAACAGGAAGCAGTCGACTGAAGCAGTTCAAACTAAAACAACAGAGAGGTTCACAAATTCCCACTAGCTAATATTCTGTATTTTTGGTTTTTGGCAGCATTGATTAGCTAACAGATTCCTGAGTGATTAAGACATGTTTATAATACCAAATATGTGTCAGTGCAATATTATAACCTTAAGGTACAACCAGAATAATTTAGTAAACTAGATTTACAGTCAACACAATGGTGTGCCAACTGATATGGTTTATGATATGGTTTATAAGTTGATAAATGAGAAATTATGATAAATTAAGCCTGTCCTTAATTGCCAGTTTATGACAGGAGATAAGGCTTCTCATTTACTGGTTTGTGTACTGCAGAGAAGGTATGTCAGCGACCTCACAAACTACAGGTGGTAGAGACTGAGGATCAAACTTGTGTCTCCCATTTCAGAGGCTACTGGCTGGTTCATACTTCAATCGCTCTCTGTCTCTGAGGGAGGTTTCTAGCATTCCAAGGCTACCCGGTCATAACTCTGAAGTATAGACCAGCCTTTTAAAAGAAAGAAATTAATATATATATATATATATATATATATATATATATATATATATATATATATATATATATGATATTGCATTATTAACAATACTTTTGTCTGGTTTGAACTGACCTCCGTGGAAATAAGTAAAATAGACAGAAACAAGTACTGAGCATTTTTGGTATAATAAACCCCGAGCCATGGGTTTGTCTGCTTGTTGCATCTTTCATCTTGTTTTATTGTCTGTGAAACTTAAAAACAGTATTTATAACTGCAAACAAGCATTCAATACAATGTAAATGAGTGTTGTGGTCTGAAACAAAATAATTACTATTGTATTGAAAATGACTATATTTTAAACCAGTTTGGTGTGGCTTGCCTTAAACACTAACATGTCTCTGAACTGTGAAGTCTGGTTTCCAGCTTGATATGCAGAACTTTGATTCATGTTTTGACCAAAAAGAACATACCTCCCTCAGCTGCTGGACCAAAGCTAAGCATGAGTGGATGACTTAACAACTGGGATTAGCGTGCTTTTAATGTTTGCATATTCTTAGCCACATGATTATCATAAACAGTATGAACAAGCTAATGGACCTGACAGCCATAACTGTAAACATAAAAAAAACAAACACACCCAAGGACATCATAATACAGCAGATTCTCACATAACTGGATCTTATTAGTCTGGTATTTTTACTGTACTGTGTTACTGCAATTTGAACACACGGCATGTACTGCAGCTGCCCATAGCAGACAGCCAGTCCTGGAATGGATTACCTTCTTACTGCTCTACAGTAAGTGTTATGATATGAAGTCATAAATTGAATTTAGAGCCTTTGCTGTGATCCTTCACACTCTGATCTCACAAACTAACTAAGTCATGGAGGGAACTGGCGATAAGGTGAACTAGATGACACACAAGGACTGAGGGAAACCTCTGCGCTTCAGAGCCAGCTCATGCCATTTCCAATCTGTTTCAGATGTTCTTGTGATAAGTGTTTGCACAGTCACACAGTTCAATACAAAACTGGTTCCCTTTACTTTCGTTGTAAATCTGAAGTAGTTTGGGACTCCCCGTTTCGTGTAATCTTTATATTACAAATCCCATTCATATATGTTCCAACTTACTTCCCAACAACACATGTTTAGTTCGGTTCAAGACATTTCTTTTGATAACAGTTTCTTACAGAAACATTGCAAATCAGTTGTGTGTTTTTTTCTTTCTTTTTTCTGGGAATAAAAAGTTTAGGTATGGAAAATGCCAGCAGTTTTAAGATCATCATAATTACATTTGATTCAGTTGAGATGCAGGTTTAATCCGTGGCAGTAGTATATCTGTGTGGGTATAATTACACATTCAGTGGTATAACTGCATGGTTGAGGGTATATTGACATAATTTGGATTGGATTTCTGTTGCTGTGTAATAAATAAATGGCAATCATGACATGTTTTGTATATAATACAAGCTGTATTTCAGTAACTACGAAGCAGTTGCACTAATTACCACAACTGACACACCCCACTCACCATCACATTTAAAGATCTGTAAGAAACTTTCCCCCTGTGACTTCACAGGCTGCTCTCCAGCATTGCCTGTCTGGAGCAGCATGCAGCTGTTTGACATGAGAGATCCCTGCTTCTTGTGTTCCGTGGCTATCTCTGAAGTAAGCCACGAGGCATATTTTCCTAATAAAAATGCTTACATCTAATAACTGTGGAAAAGCACATTATCTCATCAGTGCATTTGCTTCAAAGATCCTTTGTTTTCTCCAGATTAACAGTGGTATATAGAATTTTGCCCTGTTATTAAAACCTTGGGGTACGCAGCAGGGGGTAGGTTGGCAATGGTCCCAAACCCTGGGTTAGCTCACACAGCGTTGTGTCACACAGTAATATCACATAATTGCCAAAAAAAACATGATTATGCTTATTTAACTCGCACCTTGTTTCTATGGTGAGTCTAGGTCAAACCAGAGATTAAGCAAAGCAAGTTTTGAGTTCATTTATGGGGACACTTCTTTTTGGCAGAACTCAAATGGTTAAAAATAAAAAGCATAATGGACTGCCATCTAATTACTAATCACTAATTGTCAACTCAATTTAGGAGATTTGCAAAAATAGATTATCTACAACCGCCTTATAAACAAAATATGATTTAGTTTTCCTGTTCTCTTGAGTCCAAGCTGGTTTCTATGGAAACAGGCCTAGACCCAACAAGAAATACAATGAAGTAAGGAGACCCCCGGGGAAATGTATACATGCTGGAAGTGCCTCAGGCCTGAACTCTAAGGGTAAGTAGACTTGTCAGAAACAAGCTTAAGAGCCGCTGTGTACAGAACTGCAGCTGGTAGTAGATAATGCAGGTCTCTTTCTCTTTAAAGAAAAAGCCTGCTGTTTTCTTTCAGGTAGGGGAGTATGAGAACACGAACATTAGGCCACAGTAAACTCAGGAGGAGATAAATCTGGTTTCCTGCAGCAGGCTGGGAAAACTTCAGTGAAAGACCCAGAGAGGTGACATCATTTGCACTCACTGGCTTTCACAACATGTGTTACCCAGGCCTCTGGATATGGAGCTAAGGAACCAGGGAAACCAGAGCTAGACAAGGCTGTATTGACTGAAACCTCACATGTTCCCACTTAGCAAACACCAGCCTTGCGTGAACATTCCCTCAAACATCTTTTTAGTTCCAAAAGCTACTTGCTAAAAGGAATCATTAAGGGTCCCTTTATGGGACAATAGCAGAAATGTAGAGATTGAAAAGGCGAACAATAAAAAAAAATGAATTGTGGAGAAATACTAAAAAACAACATGCTGGGAAAGGCATGGGAAAAGCTTCAATGAAAATGTCCCCTTGTTACTAAGAAACCTGATCTTACCTTTGAAGCAGTAGGCACCAAACTTTGTTGTGGGATTAGGAAAGCCAGTCTGGTTCATGTATCGGTATAGAGTCCTCACACCAAGCAGGCCACCTCCGCACTGGGTCCTGGCAACAGAAATGGGGTAGCGGGCACTGCCGTCAGACAGCCAGCCGTAATCACACCTGTCAAGGCCTTGCCTCCAGGCTCCGTGCAGCTGGCCTGGGTTTGCAAGAACTGCATCCCTTTTCCTGCACTCTATCCTGGCTTCTTCGAGGGTGAGTTTAGATGGAGCTGCTGCATAAAATACTTCACCTGGATAGGGAGGTAAAACAAACTGTCAGACACGACTGCCAAACAGCTGTTACTTCTTTAAATGTGTTTGAGAAACTAGTGCCGTTTGGTAAATGGATCAAAACATTTGAGCTAATTTTGATTTCCATCTCTTTCTAAA
Source organism: Acipenser ruthenus (assembly GCF_902713425.1). Classification (NCBI taxonomy): domain Eukaryota; kingdom Metazoa; phylum Chordata; class Actinopteri; order Acipenseriformes; family Acipenseridae; genus Acipenser; species Acipenser ruthenus. The sequence goes on along the minus strand of NC_081190.1, from coordinate 4,289,894 downwards.
AATGCTTTAGCAGCCTGTTCCCTTAGGGTAAAACAACCGAATGTCTTTGAAAACAACAATTTATAATTCTGAAATGTATTTATGTAGACATAAAGCAGTGGTGATAAATCTTGCATGTGGTCAGGGGCTCAAGTTAGTGAAAGCCCCAATGAAACAGTAGTGTAACCATATTACTTGATTGAATAAAAAATAAAAAACTCAAATACTCTTCACTGTTTTTTTCAGTGCTTCTATGAAGCATGTAGACAATTATTCTTCATACCAATTACCTGGTAGCAGCAAACCATTAAAACACTCAGTGTAAGGGTTAAGGTAAGTGGTGTGTGGTGAGAAGCCCTTCCCATGTTTTACAAACTAATGATACTTAACATGTTCTTGTTTACTTTTTAAAGTAGGACTTAAGTTCAAGTAAAATAATCTATTTGAATTACAACATTAAACAGCAGTTTCTACATTACACCTACATCATTTCATGTGGTAACTAACAGTGCCCTTTGTGGTTTCCAGGTTACCTACAGCAACTTGACCACTTATAGCTCCAGAGAAATGTTCAAATAAACAAAGAGAAAGCATTTGCATTCCCCCTTCGCTGGGTTCACCATATCAAATGTTCTTCGACACTACAGAGCTTGGCAGTAAGAGGCTCTGCAAACCTGAGTCTGGCAGGGTTAGCATCTCCCAGACCCCAGACATATTAAAAGACAATCACTTAAGAAAGGGCGTTTTATGTTTTGATTACAGGACTGGTGCCAAGAAAATGGTCAGCAAAAATTCAACAGACAGGCCTTCAGTGTCTGGTTCACGGGAACCTGATTCCACGACTGCCTGCCAGCTGACAGAAACCAGGATGATGTTGAGATGGTAGACTATAATGGCGTGTGTGCTAATGTAGGTCCCCGTCTTCTTTTCTATTCAAAACCCTGGCCTCGGTCCTATAAATCACGAGTTGAAAGAATCCCAGGAATTTCTTCCCTCCTATTGTTTGTAATTGCACTGCAGTAGGAAAGCATCTACCTAATTTACTCAAGAGAAACAGAACGCAATGAGCAGGGCTTGCTTTAGGTGCAGGTTTTTGTCACACGTTTCTTCAGAATATAGTATAGAAAGAATACTTTTTGATTATTTCTATTTTATCTCAGGTGTCCAGGAATGTCTTGCACCTGTTTGAGACCTGCACTGGAATTTACCCATGACAACAGGTTAACAACCCCCTGCTCTTGTCCAGAAGCTATCAATTGAAACTTTAATGTCAATTTTTAGACAGGACATTTGCACTATCAATGCAATTTTTTTTAATAGTAGAAGCCCCGCGGCAGTCATTTTGGCAGTTTTTGGTTTCAAAATTTAATTTTCTCGACTTGTGTAACACATATGGGGCTCCCCTGGAGCAGTCACATTGACGGCCACACAGAAAACAATTGTATTTTGATTATACAGAACGGTATTCTACTTTATTATTTTTATTTACCAGTCCGCAGTGTGTTTAGCTGTAATATGATTATTCTCTACTCTCTGCCTGAGTGAATGACTGGCAGTCTATTGTTTTTCAATCAGCCTTTTCAAAGGCAGGAGCCTGCTTGCCAGGTGCGCTTTTTTGGTCAGTCATCAGGACTAGTGAAAGAAAATACCAGGGACCGTGGAGTTTTACAACGCAACAAAATATGGAGTTGATGTTTTGGATCAGATGGCATGGAAGTATTCCGTGAAAGCTGGCTCCCGACGGTGGCCTGTTCAGGTGTTTTACAATGTATTGGACCTAGCAGCCATCAACTCCTGGGTACTTTACAAAGAATGCACGAAGAAGAATTTACCAAGGAGAATATATATTTTATAGTTAGCACAGGAACTTTGCAAGAAGCATTTGGAACAGAGGGAGACTGCCAAGCGTGTACCCACAGCTGAAGCTGGCAACCCCGCTGAGAGCCGCAAGAGATGCCAATGTCAGGTTGGCAGGTGTAATAAAAATAAAACTTCGGACAGCAGTGTGGAGAAGCACATTACCTGTGTTGATTGTGAACAGCCTTAGACATTTTTTATAACTTGTTGTGATGCTGCGCTTCTGTTTTCTTCTAAGTTTATTTATCTACATTGTTCAGTTGCTTTTGTGCATCTGAGAATAAACCGACTTCTGTTGAAAAGTTAAAAATGTACTGCTATTGTTTCAGTTTTATAAATATGTATGTTGTAAACCGATGTCTGTTCAGATGTTTATTTATTTACATTTTCTTGTTTTGATTTGTAAAATAAATGTTCATGTGTATAATATATATATATATATATATATATATATATATATATATATATATATATATATATATATATATATATGATATTTAATATGCTTCAGTTGTTCAGATGTTTATGTCATGTACTCAATAAAAAAAATAAAAAGTAAACTAATTACATCTGACTGTTTCTCCTTTTGTTATACTATTTACATTCTGCAATTGAAACTAGGCAAGAGTAAATCACATTTAATGCCAGATTATGTTACCTTCAATGTATATAAGTGCCCATATTGACTAAATTAAATGTGATCCTAGCAAATTAAAGAATGGTTTAATTCAAATGAGATACATTTTTGTTGGGTTTTATTCAGGAAAAGGGTTGTGGCTGAAAACCATCAGTGACTTCATTCCTGTAAAACGGTTTTGAATTGACTTATATTAATGCTGGCTTGTAGCGGTGGTCTACATGATATTTTTTCAGTTGGTAAAAAATGTATCCACCTTTATCAACTCTATTTAAGTAGGGCAACAAGCCCACTTAGCTGATCCTTTGCCAGGGTTTTCAGTAGAAAATCAGTCCATGGGATTTTCAAGAAGCAACCATTTAAGCATTTAGAAAGTTGAGACTTGTTTTGGCTCGGCTCAGACAGTCAGTTTATGTCTTTATGTAGCACCTGAAATCGTTCATGGAAGCCGAATCTGTCCACTGCCGATGTAAGTAAAACCCGGGCCTCTCAGTTTAGACACTTCCCAGGCACAGTCATTTTATTTGCACATACTAGTAAGCGATGTTTGGCCTAGATCTCTGATTTTAATTAAACCTCTAATACGTCACCATCAGATTTTGAATCCCACATGCGAGGCTAAGAATGTGATTTAATAAAAATGAGGAAAAACAAGGAGATGAACTATGGTTAGCTAGTAAACTTATCTTTACAGGGCCAGAAGAGTTAAGCACTTTGAGTATCACATTTTCATTTCTATTTTTTTAATGCTTATTTTATGTGGAATTATGACCAGCTGCTGAAAGATCAAGTGGTGACATAACTTTGGGTCATAACCAATTTCTTTTTGGATCCTGTGGTTTTTCAACAAATCCACTTTTTCAAAGTTTATTACGAACAATTTGCGATTAAGGACAGGAAGTTTTAGTGTGCTTTTGAACATCATTTTATACTATTATATCACCTTTATTACTTCTCTGGGAGGTCATTTGAAAACCACAAATGGCCCTGGTATTGTAGAATTGCCTAATGGTGGGTATGAGACACAAAAAGTTGAAATAAGGTACACTAATCAACAATAATAGAAAGGCTTTTTTTGGGATAATTGTCTTTTAATTGCCATTAGTAAGTTCTTATGTTATGTAAAGGTGTGTTGCTTGTTTGTTTTTGTGTTGGGGTACACCTCGCCCCTGTGCATATTATGTTTTGCATTTTGTATTTGTTGTAACATTACTTAAAAACATATTGTTCATATAAACTACAATGTTTTGTTGTTATTGTTTTTGCAGCATGGTTAAACTTCCCCACCCATGCTAACCCTGTGCAGATGTGACCGTCTCCAGATTGATTGATTCATTTATTATTCGTCTGGAGACGGTCACATGTATATAAACCTGCAGCCTTGGCTGATCGGGAGAGTGTGTTCGGAGGTGGAACGAGGGTCGGGAGGTAAAGCAAAGTAAAGCTTGTTAAATATGAACAATTGCTACGCGTGCTGGTTAGACACCAGCATGATACTTGTTTGTTTTTGGTTCAGTGTTCTGTTTTGTCTGTTTCTTTTGGCCATCGAGACATTTATTTTGAGTGTTTTGTTTTTGTTTAAACCATTTATTTATTAAATAAAACGTGCAAGCAGCGCTTTCATTACCCCAGCACTGTTGTCTGTGTCCACTGTCTTCCAGGTCTGACGTCACCACCAGCCATCCCTGTCACAGTTTTATATCTGGCACATTTACTGTAGTTAACTGTTATTCAAAGCTCTGTTTTCAAAATTACAACAACTGGTAGAGTATATCTTACCTTCAAGCTTGTCAGCAAAACAGTAAACATCATAGGTTTCCTTGGGGTCTCTGATTCCGTAACTTCTGATACCAGGTCGTCCCATTTTATCTCCATAGCAACCTGCCCTAGGCTTGGTGATTGGGTACCTAAAAAGGAAAGAATTGTCAAATGGGGATGATGTAAATAATGTCAAAAATATAACTTAGTGCTTGAGAAATGGGATTAGAGCAGGGAACTAATTTACCTGACTGTCTGATCAGACATCCAGCCAGCGTCACACTGATCAAACCCATCTTCATAGGCGGCAGTGAGCTGTGCCGGGGTTGCGATGGTAGCCCCAATATCCTCGCAGGTTTTTTTAGCTATCTCAAAGTTCAGGGTGTATCTGCTGCTTGGGGCCCGATAGTGAAACACAACGCCTGCAAGACAAAAACAAGAGCAGTCAAAACCCAACGAACACATCTGTCTCCAACAAACATCCGTCATTGTGAACTGTGGGCAGTTGCAGAAGAAAAAAGCCCACTTGAGAAGGGAATACTCTATAATGAAGTGTGTTCCTTTACACGACTAATAGTTATTTACTTAAAATAACTCCACATCTGAATTTAAAGGATCATCTTCCAAAAATATCCCTTTTTAGACAGTGAATCTATTTGTTGTGCTATACTACATTATACTATACTATTATTATTTGTTTATTTAGCAGACGCCTTTATCCAAGGCGACTTACAGAGACTAGGGTGTGTGAACTATGCATCAGCTTACAATTACGTCTCACCCGAAAGACGGAGCACAAGGAGGTTAAGTGACTTGCTCAGGGTCACACAATGAGTCAGTGGCTGAGGTGGGATTTGAACTGGGGACCTCCTGGTTACAAGCCCTTTTCTTTAACCACTGGACCACACAGCCTCCTACTATTCCATTGTACAGAACAATGCACCACAGCACTATGCAAATTAGCTCCCTGGTATCTGTTTTCTATAATAGAAATCTGTTCCTGTTGAAACTTTATGCTGAACATATGGTGCATGTGGCTTGACAAAGCATATGTGAGACAAATTCGAGCTACAGTATATTGTGGGAAAATGAAGCTAACCAGAATCACTATAATTTGGATTCCTGTTGTCCTACTGAAGTATTGATTTCATTTCCAGTAGTGTCTTAAACATAGAACTGAGTTGAGTGAATCTACCTATCGACACCAGCCATTGGTCAAAATATTCCAAAAGTCTTTGGAAACTTGGCATACAGCGCTTGAGAGAACTTTCTGGAATGGTCCGACCAATTGGGTTGAAGGATTGCATCATCTTTTTAGTTCTGGAATTAATCCAATCGCCCGATCAGGCCAGTTATCCTTGAATAACATGTCTTATGTTTTTAACATTCCTGAGGAGTTAACATAAATTTTGTTAACTGATGGATTTTATGATGCACCTTGTAGTAACCTAGATATATAAATACAGGCATGGCAAAGTAATGATATGTTGTCTGTTACAACATTCAGAGCGTATGTGTTTGGCCCAGCTTAGCTGAAGCAATGGATGCCAGCTCCAGACCGCCATTAAGTGCCTGGAAACATTGTGTTGCAATATAGTAGAAGCCATTTAGGTAAATGCCCGTGGATGTATGGAGCTCTTCAGGGTAGTGGGGCTGCCACAAGCCACCACAAGATTTTGGTTCAGGGCTATTTTTTTAATGGACCTCTGAAAACGGAACCCCTTGCTTTACCGCACAAGTACTTGAGAGCTTTTGGGGGATTAAGTAAGAATACTTAATTAGGATAGATAATAGCGAACTGCCGTCTGAGTACTAGATGATTACAAGAACCAGAAACAACAGAGCTTAAGGCTCAGTGGGAAACGCGTATGCAACCTAATCGCAGTTAACAAGACAAACAGGCATACAGTACCTTGCAAAAAAATCTTTATGAATACATGTATGGTGTTTTTTTATTTATTTTTTAAATCAGCATATGTTGTCTGTAAAAAGGTAAGCACTTTGAAGGTAGTGCCAGTTTATTTGTGGTTTTGAGCTGGCATAATGGCTGCCTATTTATATTACTCACTATTAACTAGCTAGATAAACAACTTTACGATAGCCATTCTCATACTTAAAAGTTTTACTACTTTCAAATGAAAAAAGGATGGATCGAACTTCATAGAGGTTTCAGACATGATTAATGTAATAATTTTACAAGCGGTTCAAGAAGCTGCCATGTGTTCCGTTAAGTTTTCCTCTCCAGACTCCAAACCTTCCCAATTACTGAACGATTCAGCACTCCATGGTACACTGAGGCTTGCAGATTGCTGGACTGTAGTGTGAAGATCACAGCTGGGGGACATGGTGGTTTTTTTCTTTTTCTTTTTTTTTTTTGCTTTTTTGTATAAAATTTTATACAAGTAACTTGAAATCTGCAACTATTTAGGAGATGAGGACAATTAAAAAGGTCAAATTAAGCAAATGATGACTTTAATTAAGGGTTTAGTTAAGTAATTGAAAGCTCATTTGGAATAAAAACCAGAAGACACTGGGGACCCAGGGAAGCTCTGATGTACAGTATCTGTATAAATATATCTGACTTACCAGCCACATCCAGTGCCACTGTGTCCTGGGTGTCTTCGATTCCATACATGACCTCGCAGCGGTAAAGGCCGGCATCACTTGCCCGAACTTTAACTACTGTCAGTGAGGCATCGCCAATGTCTTCCGGGTGGCTGGGCACCGACACTCTATTCTTGTATCCTGAGCCGACTTTAATCACCCCATTCTGGGCCACCAGCACTGTGGTCTCCGTGTCATACTCGAATTTGGTCCACTTGATTCTCAGGTAGTCGTGGGTGGCGTTGTGCATGGGCGCTGATGTGGGCATGGTAGAGAAGTGGCATGGCAGCACGACTTTGCCGGCTAGAGTCCCCGTAACTGGGGGGCTTTTTTCTACCTTTATAACTGGGATTCTCTCTGAAAAAAAAAAAACATTTAAAAAGAGACACTTTAGAATCCTGTTTTCAGCAAGCTCAGCAAAAAAGTGCTACTGTGCAGTTATCTAAATGGAATGTGAAAATACCTTACAGGTATTTCATGCTCTATTTCAAGTTGAGATGTTAGTTTCAATTTGTAACGTGATTTATTTTTTAAATGTTTCAGCTACTCTAAGGAAGCT